>NC_053412.1:13753188-14128188 GCF_016859285.1 Xiphias gladius | reverse complement strand
TTCCTGCTGCTTTTCTGTCTGTCATCTTTATTCTCCTCCTCCTCTCTTCCCTTCTTTCCCAACCTCTCCTACATCATTTTCTCTATCTTTCCTTCACTCTTTCCTCCGTCTTCTCTCCCTTCTCCACTCTGCTTTCTTCCTCCTTCTCCTCTCTCTGATGTGACCTGATCTCAGTGGATCATGTGTCATTTCTCTGCTGTAATTAAAGTACAGTTTACTGCAGTCCACTCTGGAGTCTGTGGACAAGATGAGAGAGAGAGTCCAAATCCTTCTCTCCTCTCTTTTCTTCCTTTTTTCCTTCCCCTGGCCCTATATATTTTTCAATTTATTCTCTTTCTGTCCCTCCTTTTCTTTTTTCTTCTTTTTTTCATTGTTTTGCTTATTTTTCTTTTCTTTTTCCTTTTCATACTGTATCCATTTTAAATCAATTCAGTTCAATTCAATTTTATTTATACAGCGCCAAATCATAAACTTCATTATCTCAAGGCACTTTACAGAGTGAGGTCAAGACCTTACAATATTCTAGAGAGAAATCCAACAGTTCCCACTGTAGGAGAACACTTGGTGATAGTGGAGAAGGAAAAACTCCCTTTTAACAGGAAGAAACCTCGAGTAAAACCAGACTCAGGGTGGGCCCCCGCTCCTTGACCGGTTGGGCTGAGAGGAGAGAAATGGGGGAGAGAGGAAAAAGAGGGGGGAGAGAGATACTTATAGGTATTATTGTTATTAATAGTAACATTATAGTATATATAATATAATAGCACCAGTAACAATCATAGCAGCACCAATCGATAATAATAATAATAGCAATAATAAAATTAAAAATGATGATGATGAGTGTTGAGTGGTACTGTCAGATCCAGATCCTGCAGCTCCGAAGTCAGAGATACCTGCAGAAGGAGGACAGAAGAGAGAAGACACAAAGTTAATGACATGTAATAGTCTGATATAAATGCATGGGGGGAGGAGAAGAGAAAAGAAGTGCTCAACGCATCATGGGAGTTCACCAGCAGCCTAAAGCAGCATAACTGAGGGCTCATCTGAGCCAGCCCTATCGATAAACTTTATCAAAGAGTTAGGTTTTAAGCCTAATCTTAAACGTGGAGAGGGTGTCTGCCTCCCGGAAGGTTCCACAGTAGAGGAGCCTGATAGCTGAAGTCTCTGTCTCCCATTCTACTCTCGGAAACTCTAGGACCCACAATGTAATCCTACATTTTGAGAGCAAAGTGTTCTAGTGGGGTAATAGGGTACTATGAGCTCTTTAAGATATGATGGTGCCTGACCATTAAGGGCTTTTTGTACAGGAGCCAATGCAGAGAAGCTAATAGGGGAGAAATCTGATCTCTATTTCTAGTTTCTGTCAGTACTCGCGTTGCAGCATTTTGGATCAACTGGAGGCTTTTCACAGATTTATTGGGACAGCCTGATAATAATAAATTACAGTAGTCCAGTCAAGAGGTAACAAATGCATGGATTAGTTCTTTCTGCATCCTTTTGAGACAGGACGTTTCTAATTTTCACAATATAGGGCAGGAAGAAGAAGGCTGTCCTAGAGACTCGTTTTAGGTGTAAGGCAGAGGACATGGCCTGGTCAAAAACGACCCCAAGGTTCCTTACATTAGAACTGGAGACCAAGGTAATGCCATAATAAGACAATGTTTTTCTGAGGTGGTTAGGGCCAAGTACAATAACATCACTTTTGTCTGAATTCAGAAGTAAAAAAAAAATTCAGGTCATCTAGGCCTCGATGTCTTTAAGTCATGCCTGAAGTTTGACTGCCTGATTATTTTCATTTTTAATTGTCTTCATGTCCCTTCAATTCTCTTTTACAGTTGCAAGGAAAATTAAGTTTGAAAACAGCTTACACTGCTGCGTTAGTTTATTGGAAGTATAGTGTCCGAAGATTTCTGCCCCTCACGTCCACATCACAGCTACATGTAACAGTATAGTAGAAATCACCTGATATTGTCAACATAGACTTTCCACATAAAGTGAGACCTCAGTGACCATCAGTGTTTTGGTGTTGGTTGGAGTGATTTCGGTATCTCTGTCAAATGTGAGTTATGATAAGGGCAGCAGAGAATACTGCCGAATTAATATGTTTTACGTCGATTTTCTTACTGAAGTCTCTCTGAATATTCTCCTTTTACTGTCCAATTACCACAGTCCAGATGAGTTGATACAAAATGTTGATACATTCATCTGAGTTGTCTATCTGAAGACACTCCTCAAGACTGCATGAAAGGTACTGCCAACTTCATCTTTCGGTTAATATTTTTATTCATAGTCAATAATCTTCTAAAAGACGCTATAACTGAACATCAGTCAAAGACAAGGGAGTAGAGCAGCGTTCCGTTTGCAGTAAAGAGACAGATACAGCATTATATCACAAAGCAATAGGTATTTATAAAGGAAACTAAAACATGACTTAGGATTAGTCCAATAAAAATTCAGAGCTTTATATACCACCATTATTCTGAAAAGCACTTCCTGTTCTTCGGAATGAGAGGGGTATTAACCCTGTCATCTAACCTTTAGCTATCCCAAAATGTTGAGCTTTTTCTTGAAGTTTAAGTAGTCAGTAAATATTTTACCCTCAGATTTGTCTAGTAGGCTGCTCAAATGATCAAGACCATCAGAGCTACTCCTCTCAGAGGTTCTTGGGCAGGATCTCTATCTCACATGAAGCATGAATTAGGTGACTAATTGTTGATTAAAATTATATCGTTATCATAAATATATAAGTAGTGAGTTCCATTGGACGTCCCTTGTTGCTGACTCTGCCTTTAAAATGACTAATCTGCGGAGTTGGGATTATAGATCTGGTCTGGCAAAGGCTTCCTCTGATAGGTCTAATTATAGTGGGTCGCCACGGCGATATGATAGCCAGGAAGTATTGTCTCCCACTACCCTAGACTGGGCTGATCACATGGCCAGGTTTCACATAGGGAAGGCAGATTGATGAAGAGGTTCTAATTTCATTACACTCAGCACTGCTCTACTACAGAAGAGCTAACATTTAAGTGAAATGTTTTTGTGTAAAAAGTAAAGTTTTAATTGCCATTCATGGTATAGTTTTACTCTTTATTTGCCGGAAATGATTAGCCTTGGCTACGTTGTTACTTCACAGACCTCCAGGGCCCCAAGAGCTCCAGCGTCTCTGTGCGTTGGTTGGTTTATGGTCTTTTAAGTACGGTAAATTCAAATTAGTTTGGAAGTATAAACGACTGAATCACAATGTAATCCGAATGTGTCTTGTGTAGGGAAAGATAGGCCTGGGCAGTATTCCCGCACAGTACTGGTTGGTATTTGCAGCTCCAGACAAAGTATATTAAAGCTGCCATCTATATTCTAATTTGTTCACTGTACTTGATGGGTATTTAAAGGTGCATTTAAAACAAATAGAGAGTCAGAGGAATGGGAGCCTACAGGGTTGTCCACAAATAATCTTCGTGGAAAACCCTGTGGGAATCCCGGGCCTCCTACAAGGTTGTTCTGGCCATGAAGACGTGTTCAAACT
Organism: Xiphias gladius; assembly: GCF_016859285.1. Taxonomy (NCBI): domain Eukaryota; kingdom Metazoa; phylum Chordata; class Actinopteri; order Istiophoriformes; family Xiphiidae; genus Xiphias; species Xiphias gladius. Next base: position 14,124,668 of record NC_053412.1, on the reverse strand, counting down.
GTATGTTGTCTTATAAAGACTGTCAATGTATCCGGCAAATTTCAGCCTTGTTCTACTGGTGCCTCCTTTCCACCAAGGGCGGATTATCAGTAAGGTAAAGTGAAAAACTGCAACTGTTGCCCTTGTGACAGCTGTGGGGACCACTACCACCACTGAAACAGCAAAGACCCCGGACAAGAGACTGAGTGAACACTGGAAAAAGACAACATCAGCTATATGTTCAGCATCGATGGGGAAGGGGACAAAGGTCATGGACCAGGAGTCACTGGTCAGCTGGAGGAAGATCAAAGAGGATGCCCACATCTGACACCAGAGACCATCTTTAAACAGAGATAAGGGTCCCCCTCTCTACTCATATACAGCCACGCCAGTCACATGAAGACGTCTGAATCATCTCCATGACAACTGAGCAACCTTCATCTGTGAATGAAGAGCATACGATGTGTCTTAAAGTGGACCTTGTGATACGATTTTTTTTGTCAGACTGCTATTTCAAAAGAAAAGAATGAACCTAAAGCTCAAACCTACTTAAACAGACCTGCAACTAGCTTATCAGCTAAAGAAGAACCAAAGAAAATGAGCACTTGCAGAGACTGAAACATATGTGCAGGGTTCTAACAGCATCCCCAGCAAAGTTACTGCGGGGCAATTGAAGAGGACACATGCAAGGATAATGTGAGTTGTGACTGAGATCTGCTGCCCATTTTGTCATACCGATGGATGAGCTGACATCGGAAAAACTGTGGATCATCAGGTGTGAACCCCTCAAAGCTTATGCAACAAGGATAACTGAAAGACAACAAGTGGCTCCAGCAGCAAGAGCCATCAAAGGCCCTCCAAGCTAAATTAGACGCTACTAGAACAACACACCCCAATCTGTCACCCAACTGTCTGAGGTCTAGTTGCATTGTAGGTGAAAGAGAATGCTTAGTATAAAAAAGATGATATCTCTGGTTCTGCTGCATCAATTTTCATCCATTGTGAGACCGATAATTGTTACAGAAATGTGATGCAAAATCTGGGGGGTACTCTTTTAATTTAGCATTTTAACAAGGTAAAGCAAAAGGAAATACGTTTTGAAACGTCATGATACTGGATTTTTTTTTTTTTTTTTTTTTTAATCAGCAATAAATTATTTGCATGTAGCAACTAAAGCATCATTAAACATGTTTTATGATTCTGTTTAGTCACTCACAGTTCTTGGTTAAGGTTCAGGAAAGATTGTAAACTTGGTTAAATTCTGATGTGAACCCCAGTCTCCAGTGTCATGCACTTTATTTATACATGCAACCACTTGCACTCTTATTTTGAACGTGTAGTGTCTCAGCATCACCCCTTCTCTAAAGATTTTCTAATGATGACACAATCTTCTCATTTCAGTCAGAACTGCGTTTCCATTAATTACTTGCCTTCTTAAAGAAAAGCTAAGGGCAACATTATTGCATTTAAGACACTGAATAAGAGAATGTGTCAAATGTCTCAAGAGTAATTTAAGATATTAAATTACATTAATTTTTATTAATAATCATATCCTGAACTACACAGCTGCCACATGAAGTATCCAACCTCCTCTTTAGTCAACATTGTGTTTAGAATCGTGATTCAGTCATAATGTGATTTTATTAGGCTTATAATGCATTAAGGCCATTCTAAGTGTTACCAAAGTGTCTTCAGTCCATGATTACTGAGGGACTGTGTGTGTGTGTGTGTGTGTGTGTGTGTGTGTGTGTGTGTGTGTGTGTGTGTGTGTGTGTGTGTGTGTGTGTGTGTGTGTGACTCCATTTCCAGAAAACACTGCACTCCCCCCTCAGTCTTTCTATTAGACAACAATACACTTAAAGTCCCAGTCGGTCCGAGTAGAGAGAGGAGACACTGCTCTGCTTTAATGTCTCTGTAAAGAGATCAAGACTTCATACATACACATAGAAAGAGGGAGTGTGTTTCTGCGTTAGAGTGGAAAAAATGAGGAAAAGAAAGTGAAGGACAGAGGGGGCAAGAGTGACAGAGAGAGGTTCCTCCATTCTCCAAACATCTTTTATACAATTAGAACTTACAGTAAGCCTTTATCAAAGAAACTGACCGGAAATCTCATTTCTATACTTTTCATTTTTCAATTACTGATGGATGTTTCCTGAAAAATAATTCCCCTCCCTCTCTGTCACAAAGAAATTCCATCTATTATTCAATTTAAACTTCGATCATGTCCAGCCCAGATTTCTACCTGTTACTCATTCCTGTATCCAGCTTGTTCAGTCTCTCTTTTCTTCACATGATCTAACATTCAGCAGAACTGGGATCAGCCTATACTTAGCGCTACACTTACAGCCACAGTAAAAGGTCTGTTAATTGATATTTTTTGATAGTCATGTTAAATCAAATCACCATGTTTAATGTGAAATTGTCATTTGTTGTGCTGAACCACTGAGAATTATAAGCCCACTCTGCTGCACTATGCAGCTTTTAATCAACAATCACGCAAAGGTTTTTGAGTCTCTCGGCTCTCACCAACCATTATAGGCTATTTTCTGCAAACAAGCTAGACTGGTTTCACACTAAATGCACAAACAACCCTATTTTGAACAAGGTAGAGTGTAAGTGGGTCTAAATACTGCATTACTCATGATCCTTGGCCGCCATTGTTATGAAGAAGCCAGTCAGAGGTAGGAATCAGAGCAGCAGTTAATTCAAAATTGAATTTGTTAACCAAACACACCACTGTAGTTGTTGAATTCATCCAAAGCCGATGCAGAATCCAAAAGTTGATTAATCTTTTGCTAAAATCAGTTTTCTCAACACCGTAATGTTTAGCTTTCATCTTCCGTCAGCAGCGCATACCACAGAATATTACGCTTGGTGGTTGTGGTTGTTTCATGCACCTCGGGAATGGCACCTCAAAGAAAAGAACGGGACAATCATAAAAATAGTCGTTTTATGTAATATTGTGTGTCCCGCCAAGTGTGTATAAATGAAACCACAGTGTAGTATTAGTGATGCTAACATTATGCTCACATCTGATACCAGAGACCATCTAACAGGATATTGCGGTCACTGGTAAGGGTTAGTCACAAACACAGCCCTCAGATCAAGCAGAACAAGAAAGGAAAGATAAAACGGAGACTGGAATTTGGGTCTGTAGTTATTAATCTGTGACTTTATCAGGATTTTTTTTTTTTTTTAATTGGTCAGATAATGACGTCCTTTAAGGCAAAAGGCACGCAATCAGAATATCAGGAGAAAACACAGAAGAGGAAGGACTTCTCTGCCTGCATTTTCCATTTTACTAACTCTCCTGTCATTTCAGACCCAGCCATGTCCTCCTGCCCTGCAGATATCCCAGTTTTCCAACCACCTGACTCTTCCCCGCCCACCTACTCACCTGTTCCCAGTTCTCTAATTAGCTCTTAATATTTATACCATCCCATTTCCACCCATGTGTCGCCAGATTGTCTATCTTGATTTCCACGCTGTACCTTTTAGCCCTTCTCACCTGTTTTTGACTAAATGCCCCTTTCTGGATTTTTGCCTGCTCCTTTTTCTTTTTTTCCTGGTTAATTTGCCTTCCTGTTACCAACCACTGCCCTGCGCCCTGACTTGCAAACTTTTTGCCCTTGCCTGCTTCTGCCTGCTGAGCCTTAAAAAAGATGAACTGTTTTGAACTTTTACCGTTGACTCTTAGTTGTGCTACTAAGTCTTCCTAAACCTGAGTTGTGACAGTTCTCTAAGAAGTTTAGTCAGTATGGGATCTAATATACAGGTTGAGATTTTTGAGGAGTTAACTGCTTGTAAAAGAGATATGGGGTCCTTCCACAATAAACATCTTTATCTGGAGTGCTTTTGGGCAGGGTTAGAAAAGAATGACTAAATGTGCCCCCTAACTAAAGCTCCTATGTATAGGATTTGAAAATCCTCTACGAATCACTCACTTTGGTGACTGTTAGTGGTAAAATTAGGTCAAAAATGATCCAGGGACACTGACTGGAAGCATTTAAAATGAAAAGAATATCTCAATTTTGCACGTATTTTCACCAGGATTCTCAAACTTTTCTTATGACAAATCTTATGACATCAGAATAATTAAGTATCAAGTACCTGGCCCCTGTGACATAATCAGTGGCTTCTGAAAGTGTTCAGACCCTTTCAGTTTTTGCACACTTTATTGTGTTGTTGATTTAATTGTAAATCAATGAAGTTGCCATTTTCTCCCATCAATCTTTGCTCAATAACCTATAATGACAAAGTGAAAAGATGTTTTTAAATTTTTTTCAAATGTATTAAAAATCAAAAACTTAAATCTCTCTTTTACAAAAGTATGCAGACCTTTAATTGAGTAATTTGTAGAAGCTCATTTGACAGCAATTACTGCTTAAAGTCTTTTGGGGTAAGGCTTTACAAGCCTTGCACACCTGGATTTGTGCAGTTTATCCCATTCTTCTGCAGATCCTCTCAAGCTCCTTCAGATTGGTTGGGAAGCATCTGTGAACTACCATCTTCAGGCCTCTCCACAGATGTTCTATGCAATTTCACAATTATGGAGGCCACTGTGCTCCTGGGAATATTCAAAGCTTTAGAAATGATTTTATACCTTGTCCTGATCCATGCCTCACCACAATATTATTGCAGAGGTCTGCAGAGAGTTCCCTGGATTTCGTGGCTTGGTTTTTCTACTGACATGCTGTGTTAATTGTGAGACCTTATATACACAGGTGTGTGCCTTTCTGAACAATGTCCATTCAATTCAATTTGCCACAGATGGACTCAGATCAATTTCTACACACATTTCAAGGAAAATTAAAGCAAAGAGGATGCACCCGACCACAGTTTGGCATCAGCAAAGGATGTGAATACTTTTTGTAAATGAGAGATGTCTGTGATTTGTAATAAATTTACAGAAAATTCTAAAAACATGTTTTCACTTTGTCATTATGGGTTATTGAGTGTAATTTAATGGGGAAAATGAAAATTTTATCAATTTAAATTAAATCTGAAACACAAAAAAGTGTGTAAAAAGGGAAGGGGTGTTAATACTCTCCGAAGCCACTGCATATTATCGTCAATTAAATTACTAGATTGTTATTGTTGATGCATCAGTGTGTTAGCAGTATTTTTGCTGGCTGTTCCAGATGGAGGGCCTATGAGATGATTAAAGGGACAGGAAAGAAGAAAAAAACATAGTTCTGATGCACAAATTTATATTCATACTTTGTAAAATATTCAATGATTTTCCTTTTTTGACCTTCCAACAGTCATTTAAATGAAAACATCTGCGAGATCTAGAGGGGATATCACCCTTTGAAGGAACTGTCGACATCTCATAGACATCTGAAACCTATTCCAAGGGGCTGCAATCAGAAACTGACTTTCTGTAAGGGGTTTTGTATTGTATTGTATCATATATGTGCTTTAAGTCTAAAATCTTAATTTTAAAAGTAACTCGTTACTACAGCTGTCAGATAAATGTAGTGGAGTAAAAAGTACAATACAGTATCTGCCTCTGAACTGTATTGGAGTATTAGATAAAAGTAGCATAAAATGGAAATTTTCAAGCAAATTACACGTACCAAAAAATTGTACTTCATTACAATGTTGAGTACATGTCGTTAAAAACTCTCCACCATTGAACACTGGCAGGTCTAAGTGGCAGAAACATTCCCTGAGCTCAGCACCCCTGAGTGTATGAGTGAGTGAGTGGCCAGTGTTGGCAGTTGCTTCACAGTGTGGCAAACAACTTTTAAAATCCTTAAGCCAAATACAAAACATAATACCAAGAGCTGCTTTTTTAAGATGCACCTTTCTTGTCATTTATTAATTCCCATTAGTTTTTGGGAAGCAAGTACACCTTTTTTTGACCTGCAACTTTACAGTTATTGGGGGTTGTTTAAGGGAAAGGGCTCCATGGGGAGCAGAAGAACTGACTGCTGTATGATAATATCAGTTTCTGCTGGAGGGAAATATGAGCAGAAATCTTTAAGAGACAGAGAGGGTCCACATAGATCTCCAGGGCCGCTTCTCAACCATTTTTGGATGGCCATGATACACTACGCTCTGCTCTGTGCTCCGCATGGATTGCCAATCCCTGGTGGGTATTACAATCTAACTGTGTTACAACATGTGTGTGTGTGTGTGTGTGTGTGTGTGTGTGTGTGTGTGTGTGTGTGTGTGTGTGTGTGTGTGTGTGTGTGTATTAAGAAAGGCAACTTCTGTATTTCTGAACACCAAAACTGATCTTCAGGAGAGACGCAAGTCTTTAATTAAATGTGTGCATGTGTGTGTGACTGACTGCATTGCTTTGTCACTGTTGAGATCTTACGTTTTACATTTTTGTTTCCTTCCACCTTGCCAGCATTCACCTGCAGCTTCAGTTCTCTCACCATCTGGGGGAGGATTTGCTCTGATCACTCCCTGTGCTCTCATCTACTTTTCAATACTTTACTTGGACTGATAAGACTGAAAGATTATAATGTATAATTACTTTCCTCAATAAATGCTATATTTTAATGTATGTTTTTTTTTTATCTGAAATGGCTTTTAACCTTTTTAGCACCAATGTTCTGTTTAGATTGATAGAGCTCTCTTTTAATCCCAAAGAGAAACTGTGCTGTACAACAACCAAATCACAAATAAGAATCAAAAAACACAAACACCATGGGGACGCTCTGAGTTAGATAAGACATAATAAAAACAAAAATAACTAAAATCTTAACAAGAAACTGAACCTGAACTAAAACAAACAAACAATAAAATACTCTACATTCTCTATATATACAGTGATACTGCTTAGTAATATTATGTACATGGTAAACAACTATTAATTGTATTTATGTGCTTTTATGATGTATCAAAATGCTGTTCCTATTTGTATTCTAATTTATATTACACTGTTTTTTTTTTCTGGGTTTTTTTTTTTTTTTTTTTTTTTGGACACTTGCTGTGTTTTTTTAAAGTATGTCACACTTAATAGGCACATTTTGCATAATACCGGGTGGGGTAACACCCACAGATGCACTCCTGTTTATGGACCAAATATGGTGTCACCCAAGGTACAATCCTTTCCTCTCTGCCAGTTTGGGAATGTGAATGGCCTGAGGCAACATGTCTATATACCAAGCCCATCTATATATGAATGCCCCAGTGGCTGATATGTATGTCTATGTGTATGCACAGCGTATGCTTGGTTGTCTGTTATATGTTTTAACTTTTAAATCATTTTTTGAAGGCCATAAGCCCAAAGACATGTCCGTTGGCTAATGGTTAACTTCTAAATAGTATATAAGTAATAGTAATATAAGATTTAAAAAAAATAATTTGCTGCTCTTCACAACATCAATGTTTGTTTATAGTGTGTTTGTCCAAATGTGTTGTTTTTTTTCCTCATTAAATGTAAATTTGAATGTCTGGATCCCACCATTACCTGAATGAATTACACACAGCCACATAGACAAAAAGCAGCATTCTTTCTTTTTTCTTTTCAGTGATTACAAACACTAATCTCGACTGGCACCTGGTAAACTAGTACCTACTAATGCTAGTGCTCATTCTTCGCATCTACTGTGGTATTAGGGTCACAGTAGTAATTGACTACACACAGTAAATTAAACAATTATCATATCACATTAAACTTAACCCAATAAAACTATATCAAAACCAAACATAGTTGGCAAACATTAAATAGAACAACTGACAGTAAAACATAAAAAAGAAAAATGCGTTTCTATACATTTGCAAATCCCTACAGCAAAGAAAGTTAAATAATAATTATTTTTGTTTATTTGTTTTGCAGACCTTTCAAAAAATCACCTCTTTAGTTGTTTCTCAACCTTGTCACTCATATAATTTTAAATATTATTATATTTTTATATAATATCTTTCAATATTATTTATTTGAGCTATAGTTATATATAGTTACTATATAGTAGATTCAGATTTTACACACAAAACATAATTGATCACTTTATAAAATATGATGCACTGTTGGAGATGAAAGTACCTAACAATATATAAAAGTGTTAAATTAGCTCCACCTTGACGAGTTACAATGTCAAAATGCTATTAATTCAGTGGTTATAATGATCAAATTATATATTATATACATAGTAATGCGCCAGTCAGGGGTCAGTTCTTCCGCATTACATATACTTAAACTTTTGATACTTCTGATACTATATGTAATTTTTCTGTACTTTTACTTGACTAAAATGTTGAAGGCAGGTTTTTTTTACATGTCGGAGTACTTTTACAGTGTGCTACCTGTATCTAAGTAAAATATTTGAATACTTTTTCCACCACTGGTCGGTCAGTCTAAACTTTTACGGACTTAAAGCTCGAGGAGATAAGGTGCATCAGACCAGGAAACCAACACAGCTGACCACCAAACAGAACATATTTCTGTAGCATTTTACATACTACCCATACAGGCCACTTCTCAGACATCATCTGTCTGTTAGGCCAGAGGTATGACATCCTACTCCTCGGGCATTCTGCTGATGGAGTAGTGAGTACTTGGCTATCCCTGCTCAACCAAGTCCCAGCTCTTTGTCTGTTTATTTTGAACAAAATAGAAATGCAAAAAGCATCACTTTTGTGGCTGAGGATTTTTAGTTGTAAGAAGTGTCTTCTTATGATCACTTCAGTCTTTTTGTTTCCCTGACAAAGCAATAGTTCTGCGAGTGTGTGTTTCTCCTCCTCCCCTTGCTGCCGCTCAGCTCTCCTGTTGCTGTTTTGGCATCTGGCTGCTGTTATTTGTTTGTGTTTGCCCGTAGTCGGTTCCGCTGGGCCGCCTTTCCTCTAGTGTGTCACGACCAAACGTCTAACCGAGAGCTAACGGGAGGCCTCACGGGGGCCTGTGAGTGCATGTGTGTGTGTGTGAGAGAGAGAGAGGGGTTTTATTGTGTCCTTTAACAGTATGTGTATGCATGTGCACGGGTTTAATTTTTTGTGTGCGCATACATGTATGCCTGCACGCATGTGCGTGTGAGTGTGTGTGTGTGTGTGTGTGTGTGTGTGTGTGTGTGTGTGTGTGTGTGTGTGTGTGTGTGTGTGTGTGTGTGTGCATGTTGGAACACAGGTTCCCCAGGGTCAGAGTGAAGGGCTTAGTCTAGTAAAAGTACTGTGTGGCAGATAAATAAATACACACACAAACACACACACCAGGCTCTGTCTACGAACTAGCCGGGTGAAACCAAATCGGTATGGGCTAAAGAGAGGGACGGGAGGGTATGGGTGTGCGTGTGTGTGTGGGTGTGTGTTGGTGGATTTAATTTTAACCAGACGGCCAGTTGTGATGTGAGCTCACACCAAAAGAACATACACTCAGACTCTGATAGGAGACTGTACAGTGAAACTGAAGGTAATTAGAGTCCACTTTCTCATTTAGTGATATTGTAACACAAGTACAAACTTTACTTCCCAACACTCCAAAACTTTACCCAGTTGGCACATAGACATCTGTAGTTGTCTTTGTACTGCAAAAGCTCTGAGTCTAAGTAAATGACCTCATCTTAAATTTAAATGTAAATGTAGTCTGGCAAAGACAACATGGTGTAGAGACTAACCCACTTTAAATATCTCCGTCATTATTGGTTAAACGCGGCATCAAAATATGATATTTTCACAAAAATAGGTGTTAATAAACAAGTCTACAGCCATGCTAGTGGACCTGAGAGGTTGTAGGTACAGTGGCGCTTTGAGCTAAAGGATAATCCCACATGTTAACATGCTGAACATGCTCACATTTGTTAAATAGCACTAAAAACAAAGTACAATGAACGGCGATGGGATTTATTAGTTTTGCAAATGATAAATCTGACCTGATAATAGCATTAGAGGAAAAGTCAGAGGATCAACAAAGTTATTGAGATTCATCCTCTTGGGATCATGAATGCATGAACCATATTTTGCCCCAATCAGTCCAGTAGAAAACAATGGCCTGTGGTGGTGCTAGGGAAAAGATAGGGGATCACCTGGCTTTGTTGAGACAGTTGATGAGATATTTCAGTCTAGGCCAAAGTGGTCAATGCAATGACTGATATTGCCATGGCTAGATACAGAGCAGCAGTAGTCAGTTGGCATGATGGCTCAGTGGTTAGTGTGTGTTTCTAAACTTGAAGTTTTTAGTTTTAAAACCTGGTTGAGCAAGGCTCTGTACAGGTATTGCCTGTGTCAAGTTTTGTTATCTAGAAACATCAGAATTCTGGTAGCTGGGCATCCAGACTTATTTAAAGAAATCTGGCAGCTGAATTTGCTTGTTTCAAGCAAGAGAAAGCTCATCTCTAAAAAGTTTTCACCTAAATTTGGCTCTCAGCTCTAAGCTCATGGGTTCTTATGGAATCTTTATGTAAACCTCACAAATATAGTTTCATTTATTAGAAGGCTCAGTAATTTCCTTGAACAGTTGGTCGCTGTAGTTTTTAATAAATGTTACTCAAACAGGAGGAAATAGTTTTAGTTGGGGACTATTTTCAGCAGTAGGCTAATCTACATTTGATGCCCTAGTGAGTATTTGCAGCAGCAGGACAATGTTTGTGGAATTAACTGAAAATAAACTACAGTGTTTGTGTTCATGGTAATGAAGGAACATGTTACCCATTGCAACAGTGTGTCTCACTGATTGTGTGTTTAGTAGTTGTTAGTCAACAGTTGAGCTCTGTGGCTCAGATGAATAATATATATATCAGGCTTTGGATAAAAACATAATGTTTGTTATTAGGATACATTTATTTTTGGTTTGGGTCTACACATGGGATTTTTTGACCAGAATAATAATATATAGAATATGTACTTTACATGTAAATTTTCCGAGTACATGTATACTTGTATATGTACCAAGACAGTAGTCTGGAAATTCTGACTGTAGACTGTATGTTAGTCCATTTCATGAAAAACCAGAAAAAAGAGATTACGATTATCTTTCTCAAACTCTGAATGATAATGCTAAGCATGCAAAACGTTTAGTATGTTTGTATCTGAGAGCAAACCACATGCTTGGGAGACCATTTCTGTCCAAGACACTAGTAGCGTCCCTTTTGCTGGGTTTTACCCTCTTTTATATGCTAGACAGGCAAAGCAATGTGTGAGAAGTGTACATACACTCACCAAGCATTTTAGTAGGAGCACCACACTAACAGTGGGTAGAGTGTTTCTTTGTTCTCAAAACAGCCTCAGTTCTTCATTATATGGATTCCACAAGATGTTGGATACATTTTTTTCAGATTCTGGTCCATATTGACATGATTGCATCACATCATTTCTGCAGGTTATTCTACTGGGTTCAGGTCTGGTGACTGGGGAGGTCAATGAAGTTCACTGAGCTCATTGTCATGTTCATGAAACCAGCTTGAGACGACTTTTGCTTTGTGACATGATGCATTATCCTGCTGGAAGAAGCCACTAGAAGATGGTAAACTGTGGCCATAAAGGGCTTCACATGGTCAGCAACAATATTCCGACATGCTGTGGCATTCAAACCATGATATATTGGTATTAAGGGGACAAGAAAACTTTCCCCACATCATTACACCACCACCACCAGCCTGGACTGTTGACACAAGGCAGGTTGGGTCCATGGATTCAAGCTGCTGATGCCAAATTCTGACCTTACCATGTGCTGCCTCAGCAGAAATCCAGATTCATCAGACCAGGCCACATTTTTCCAGTCTTCAACTGTCCAGTTTTTGGCAGTCTGTGTCCACTGAAACCTCAGATTTCTGTTCTTGACTGACAGGAGTGGAACCCAACGTGGTCTCCTGCTGTTGTAGCTCATCCACCTCAAGGTTGGACGCTTTTTTCATTCTCAGATGCCACAGTTGTAAAGACTGGTTATCTGAGTTACCGTAGCCTTTCTGTCAGTTCCAACCAATCTGGCCTCTCTCATCAACAAGACGTTTCTGTTACAGAACTGCTGCTCACTGGATGTTTCTGAGTAAAAACTCTAAAGACTGTTGTGCATGAATATCCCAGGAGATCCGCAGCTTCAGAAATACTCAAACCAGCCCATCTGTTAGCAATAATCATGCCACAGTCAAAGTCACTGACATCACATTTTTCCGCCACTCTGATGTTTGATTTGAATATTAACTGAAGCTCCTGACTTGTATCTGCAGGATTTCATGCACTGCCCTGCTGCCACCTGATTGGCTGACTGGATAACTGCATTAATAAGCAGGTGTACAGGTGTTCTTAAAGTACTCTGTGAGTGTATACCATTATTTTGTGACAGCAGAATAACCTTAAAAACTTCATACAGTCTCAGATATATGCAGTCAGGTTCGGGGGTAGATCTGGCTAGACGCCCCGAGCTGGCTCTAACTCTGAGACGTGAACTTCATATTGATGACAATAAATGGAAAAATCTGTAGTGTGGATTCATGTAGACATCAAAATTTAAATATTGATGGTGTAATAATTATTTATGTATGTATTTCTTTACCTATTATTTCTCTCACAATCTGATGACATACCTTACAGACAGTTAAATTAGCCTGGTGACACTGTAAGTCAATTTCTCCAGCACCATGGGCAGCGACATCAGAAGGCTCTTTCCTGCTGTGTGTGTATTTTCGCTCCGTCAGTGCAGATTTAGGACGTTCACTAGATATCGTAGGGAAAATATATTTCTCTTTCCACCACTACATTTATGTGACTGGTAGTTACTTGGCAGGATGAGATTTTACATGCAACATTTAACATAAGATGAGCTCATAAATCTAACTTTTAGGAGTTTACAGTATAACGCTGTGACTTGGATGCAGTTGTCTCCGGCTCAAAAGCAAGGTGAAGGTGTGTGTAAATAATAATAATACGATAATAATGCAGTCACCATATCTTACTGGCTTAGTGGTGTGGTGTTTGGCCTCACAGCTATAAATAAAAATTATTTATGAAGTTGCTAACATGGTTTGGGTATGTATTAATAAATTAAATAATGCTGTTAACGTGGAGTTTATCCTGGTGTATGTGTCAAATTAATTTGAATGATGTGCAATGAATTTGAAAATGAATTTGTTTGAAAATGAACTGCATTCAGTTAAACTGAAACTGTATCTGCTTAATTGACACTCGTGATTTTTGCTAGGCAAATAGCGTTTCGTTTCTGATTGGTTGTGTTAAAATGCAAACAAACAAACAAACAATCAAAAAAGGAATGAAAGAAAGAATAAACAGTGAATGAAAAAAATTAATTCCAGTTTTATAGTATTCACAATTCTTGTCCATTCCATAAGTTCATATTCAGCTGAACACTTTAATTTTGTGACAACTATACAAGCAGACATAATCAACTGCCCCAATCATTTCTATTCAACTGTATTGACATCAATAGCTGTGCATACAATGTACTTTATTCCTCATCTTCATGTAGTTGTGAAAAAAACCTCATTGTCCTACACTGCAAAAATAAATTTATTCTGATATTGTACAGTCTACACAGGCTGATCCTTTAGCGGTCAGATAAAGACAGAGAAATATACTTGAAATTCTCCTTTATTATAAAATTACACCGGGAAACATCAGGGAGCTTTAAACACGAACAGCGAGGAGTGAATGCAGCTCCAACAGTGAAACACCGACTACGCTAACAGTGTGTGCGGGAATGTGACACTCGCCCCCAGTAACAGTGATTTCCTGTCAGCCTGCAGCATCACAACAGGATGAATCCTTGTTACTGACAGCAACACATCACTATCAAACATAATAAGAGTCTGTCTGCGCGTCAGTGCAACTGACGGGAACTGCGACCAGCTTCTTCACAGTGCTGAGAGACGCCGTGAACCTGCACAGAAATAAATAACTCAGTCAATATTGTGAATATACGCAACGTACCATAACATCACTATCAGAGAAAAACAGGAGGGAATGAAAGATATAAAAAAGGAAAGACAGAGGAAAAGTAGCACAAAGAAACAGAGGAAAAGAAAGACGCCTAAAGAAAGAAAAGGACAGAAAGGGAGAAATATATCACTCAACTTCAATGTGTTACTGATAAAAACTCCTGACTGTCCAGGTTTGAAAATCAAGGTTAAGTCCAAAGGTGTGGTAGATAAGCATGTATAGAGTCAACTATCAATAGAAAAGTAGAGAAAAACATTACTGGGAGATTACATGACAGGTGCGATTAAGAGATGCTGATAAGTCAGGGTACAACTCTAAATCTTTTTATTATGCGACGTTAGCGGACTTTTCAACAGTCGATACTTTGAAACCTCTTTTTCCCCCCTTTTGAATAAGGTACATTACCATCAAACAAGACTCAAACTTGATAGAAATCAGAAAACCTCAGTCCAAAACATTTTGATAGGTGGCTTTTCAGCCATTAAACTAGTGCCATAATAGCTGGTATAATAGCTGGTATATAAAACAAAGTATGAAGTCACTGATCTAAAACAAGAAATAGTCCAGTACATAATCTCCTGCAAAACCACAATATGTCGGTTTTACACATCCATTTTTGTATGAAAACAGACGAGTTACAGGGGTGTTAATTAGTTAGCTTTAGAGTTGCTGATCCGCAGATTTTTTGACACCTGGACATAAACAAGCTAACTGTTTCCCCTTGTTTCCAGTCGTATGCTAACCTAAGCTAATCAGCCGATCGGAGTAGCATTATATATAACTCGATTGATCACTTTGCCTATTTTCAAAGATAAATGATCGTTTTATTATGGAAAGACCTGAAATTAATTAGCAATAATTAGCAATGGATCAAATAAGTTTGTGTAATGTGAAAAGGTGGTGCTCTGCATGTTCAGAGAAAACTTTCTCCAGACTCCAGACAGACACTGTTAGAGCTTAATTGATGGATATAGTGGAACATTTAGCAGCTAAAGAGCGAGGTACTTTCACCTGGAGGTGGTGGAGACCAAAAACACAGGTAAAGAAGAGGGAATATTCCAAATGAATCTTTCTTTGTGTAGACTGGATTTGTAATTAATCAGCTGTAGTTGAATTTCCTGGTTTCTGTTACTGATTTATAAATGAACCCTTCTTATTTAATATGTAAACCTGAGACGTCCTCTAATAAAAACATTAGTATTCCCTGCTGCCTGCAGCCTCATTAACAAAGCACAGAAACATGGTGACACTTAGTTTTAGTAGCTGCAGCACTCTTTTCATTTACACTCAATCAACTGTATTGATTTGGGGACCATGATTCACCATCTACGACTACAGAATTGCATTCCGTGCATATCCACGCACACACACACACACACACACACACAAACACACAGAGGAGAATACAAAATGATTTTAAAAAAGAGGAAAGGATCAGAAAAACAGCAGGAGAAACTCAATCCATCAATCACCTTTGAGAGTGAGTGACCTCTTGTGTGTGTGTGTGTGTGTGTGTGTGTGTGTGTGTGTGTGTGTGTGTGTGTGTGTGTGTGTGTGTGTGTGTGTGTGTGTGTGTGTGAGGGTCTCCCCTTGTGGCTGTTTGTGTCAAGGGAAGGGAAACTTAAATCAGCAATTAAGGTAAATAATTAACGAGCTGAACAATGTATTATTAATGAGACTGACGGCATAATTGCCCCCCGCTTTAAACGGACAGACAACACCTGAAGATAGACAGAATTAGATAGAGTGAAGTAAAAAAAAACAAGGGATGGTAAAAAATGAATGAAGAGATCAAATAGAAATGTGGAAGGATTAAAAGGGAAAAAGGAAGAGGAATATAAAAGAACACATCCCAAGGTGATCTGTGGTTATCATTTAAGCACATTCAAAGCATAATTACTCAACAACTATGGACCAGATTGCCATGATATTTAGTGCAGATATTTATGGTCCCCTGGGCATGATTCTTATTGTTTTAATGCGGCCCCATTGACCTTTCCTTTTATACAACCGTCAGGCCAAGATTTCCTATTGATCAATCCTTGTGACCTAACAAAGTATCTATTAAACGAAAGGTGGAATTTTTATGAAATTATTTGAGGATAGTCATGCTGTCCAGCGGATGAATCCAAAGGGTGCCCTGTTCATTTTGGACACTCTGAGCTTTCCCGTAGTGCCATCTTCAAAATAAAATGGCAACTTTGCACACATGATGATGAAATTGAATCAAATTAACAAAGCACAACCATAGTTGATGAATGATTTTGATTGTACGACACCCTGGCGTTTCCTCCAGCATCATCATCAGTACAAATTGTACATTTGTCACTTCAAATAACCAGATTATCAGTAAATTCTATGTCTGTATTTTATGTAAGGTGTCTCTTATGTTAGTTCAACATGTTCCAAAAGTGAGATTGATATCATCTCTCAGGGGGGGCTGGAGCCAATCCCACCTGACATGGGGCTAGAGGCAGGCAAGCCCACACATAGAGACAGACAACCATTCAAGCTCATATTCACACCTACGGGAAATACAGAGGTCTCCAGTTAACCTGCATTTCTTTGGACTGTGGAAGGAAACCGGAGCACGTGGAGAAAACCCACGCGGACACGAGGAGAACAAGCAAATCCAGCCGCCCAGCAGGTCCAAACTTTGCTTTGAGCCGACAGTGCTCACTACTGCACCATATGTGTGATTTTTAAAGACTGGGCAGAGACAGGCTAGCTGTTTCCCCCTGCTTCCAGTCTTCCAGTCAGACCACATCCCAACTCTAGCTCTTAACTTAAAACATAGACATGGAAAAGGAAGTGTATTTTCCGAAATTTCCGAAAACTGTTCTTTTAATGTTTTGGTCAGAATAAAGAAATTTGAATTAAATGGAACTAAATGGTTCCATTCTTCACATTTCTAGTGTGGGATGTAATCGCAAACGATTGATTCTGAAAGAAATCATCACAAATTTCTGAATTCTTTCGAAATATGACATTTTGAAAATGCCAAAGAAATCTATGTTGTAAAAACATTTCTGTAATATTTGTCTTGGAGTGTCTTCACTCTCTTGGCTCTCTTCCTCCACTTCACTTAGTGTATATCAGGTTGCCCAGACAGAGGCCTGTTTGTTTCATGGAGATCACAGTGTGAGTGTGTGAGAGTGTGAGAGTGTGTATGTGCTAGCCTCGGGCCAGTATCTGGAAACTATTGGATTGAGATCATGTTGACTGCATTAACACCTAGTAACATCTCTCCGCAGTAAAACACACGAGTATCAGTGCGAGCAGGATGGGACAGAACTGCTCACTGTGTGACGGACGGATAGTCTGGCTCACTGGAGGTCTGATAATCTGGTTACAGTCAAACACTTCACTACCTCCCATCTGTAACCTGCAGAATCACAATTCAAATCAATAACTAAATAAAGTCAGACACAGGACTTGCTTAAAGCTTAGTTACAGACTGTACTTTTTATTAAAATCTAAATGTAAACAGGTTGTAACCTCTACCCCAAGTCACTGTTCACTCTTTCAGTATATCACCATCTTTCCCTGATCCAAACCAACTGCTGTGAATGCCTCAACATAACCATGCTCATGCTCCTGTTATTTAATCAAAGTTTCAACAAAATTTTTGATTGTTATCTTTTAGTGAGCCTGAAATCTGATTGCTCCTTCTTTCACAGCATTAAAATAAACATAAAAGGTTTCTGTACCAGCCAGACTCCGGATCACTCACCTTCACGTGTTGGTCTCCTGCATGTGAGCATTCAAACTGCTGGAGAGGTGTGAGTGTTTATCTCTCAGCTCGGTCTTGTTAAGCAGGTGGAGGTAACCACTGGACTTTAGTCAAACTGGTGGACTTTGAAGAGAAGCATCTAATCTTTATGGCTGGGGACAGATTGGAGACGTGAACAGAGATAGACAAAGATAGGAGGAGGTGTTGTAAGAGCTGAGAGATATCCAACAGCTTTATCGTCCTGCCCATTGTGCCAACACATCAACATCTGCGCATATTGTATGTGTGGCCTTCAACAGACCTGCTGTTAACATTCAGTAACACACATTTTACACATTGCATGTGCAAGATGTTTTCTCAAGACAGATTCTGATTGTTTTTTTTTTTAAAGCTTAAATGAGAAAAAAAAAAAATACTCAGCATTTCAATAATCATGGCTCTGTGAAGCAAAGGGAGTGCAGAGTCCACATCATGGCTGTTAACAAAACTACACGGTGTAAAAGGTGAGCTCAGTTAAACATTTTTTAATTTCAGTCTGAACACACCCTCAGCCCAATAAATTAATTAAATCAATGGAATCAAGCCAAAGATCTGAAACCTAGTTGATAGGTTTGGCCTCCATTCTTTAAATCACTTGACATCATATCACACCTGTTTGTGTATTTAAACTAGGCAGTTTGCAACTTCTGGGATTGTCTCTTGAACTTTGTGTCCTTCTGGGATCACCATACATTATAATCTACATATATTTCCTCGACCTAACATTATGTTGTAAAGAGGAAAGAGTGAGGTAAGAGCAGACAAGTGAGGGAGAAATTTTGGAGGCAAAAGTGGAGAAAAAGACACCTGAAGAGAGTAAAGAAGGTGCGGCTGATTCAAGATTTACATATATTGAGCGAAATACAGATTCTCGTGAATCAGAAAACATACATCAAATTGCTCACAAATGAATGAAATTTGATTACATTTACTTTTACTTATTTGGCAGACATTTTTATCCAAAGCGACTTACAATTGAGGGACAAAGAAGATCAAATTCTTCTGTTATATTCCAAATGTTGATCCATAGTCTGTGTTTGATAGGGAGTGATGGGTCCATCTGTCCAATGCATCATGTCCCTTGTGGGCTCACGACAGAGTAGCTGAGGTCATGGAAGGTTTAGGCTTTATTTTTTCACCTCTACAGCCTTATTTTTCTTACAACCCGCTGACCCGACTTCATGTTGTGATGGCCCACTCTACCATTGATGGTACCATTATGAAGGTTTCCACCTATGAAAATTTAGGCTACGTTTCCAGAGGTTTTCAAACTTTCGGGGAGGCGCAGGAGATTTGCAAGGAAGGCGAGAGAGAGGGAGAGATCTCAACACGCAGACATGATACACATATTTTTACATTCAGTGTCAGTCTCCAATGTCCACCGCAAATAAACATCTATAAACCCGCTTAGAAATCATGGAAAAAAGAGGCTCCCAACTCCTGAATTTGACTGAAAATCATCACGTGTTACGTTTTTTCCAGTATCAAAGTAATTCATTGAAGGTCTTCAGTACATCCAGTGGTACATAGTAAACAGGAACTGTTAGTAACAAATTTGGGTTACTTCATTTTCCAAAATATGTACAAAAATAGGCTATAAAAACACGGCTCAAGTTGTAGCCCACAGCATAACTCACTGAATGCATGGCAACATTATACTTCTTGTTTTTTGTAAATTTTACATCTGTTCGCGTAGGTCAAGACTTTTAAAGTTTAATGTAACATTTTCCATAAGACTGTAGAAAACAAGATGCACACAGTCCAAAGACAAGCAGCAGAATCCTGGATTTAAACGTTGGCGTAGGTGTGAACCTGATCCTTAATCCTGCAATAGACTGGTGACCTGACCTATCCCTGAACAGGATTAAGTTGTAACAAATACATGATTCGGTGTATTTCACAGGACTTGTATTTCTGTCATTGCTGTTTTTTATATACGCTGCATTTTCTCACTTATTTTCTATCACTCAAATAATGATGTTACTGATAACTTACTTTCCAGTCATTATTGCTCAACCCACTAGAATATATGATTACGTCTGATTCAACCCCATTTGTTAGATACCTTCTAGCATTCTATTGTTTTCTGCGCTGTCATTATGTTCTTTGGAACATAAAATATATTGAATTGTATCATATTGCAGATGGAAAGTTGGCTGATTGTGAGCCAAACACACACAGTAGTCAAACTGTAGTCTCTCTCTCTCTCTCTCTCTCTCTCTCAGCATTAGCCGTATAACTGGTGCCACAACCATTATGTGGTCTGTGGGTTGCTCTCTCTTTCTTCACCTTTCCATTTTTTTCATGCTCCTCTCTGTCTATGTCTCTCTCTTGGTTTGTCAAGACACAGGGAGTTGTGGTCAGAGGGAATTGTGGGAGGAAGAGGCAGAGAAATAAACACAACATCCCAATGAGGGTAATGTCAAATCTGCCTCATTATCAACATAAACCCTTTCTTTTCATATGTGTGTGTGTTTTTTTCTGCCTCCCATACACACCATCTACCAATGACTTGGTTTACTTCTACGAAAGTCTATATTCATCCCTAGAGACTCCTGACACTTCAAATGGAGATTTATTCCAGTACTAACGTAACAGAGCACCATTTGGTTTATTCCAACCTCACAATGACATGAGACATATAGTCACAATGTTTTATGATGCCTTAAGTATTACTATGAGATTCAAGCCTAGAAATAACAAAACACACTCCATTGTTTGGGAAATTGTTTTATTTACATCCTAAAGCATTAAAGGTCAATCTATCAAAGTGGCCACAGCAAGATAATGACTAGTACTGGCTAGATTCCAATGGATATTCACAGGATCCTGTCTATGACCTGACGTTTCCTCTGGCAGCACCATCACACCAAATTTTCCACTTGTGGTTAGGTCCATTGAAGCTACAGTATACCCAACTCCCAGAACACCGCTACACCACTGTTCTGAACATGCAAAAATAACCAACTGAAGATATATAATGAAAAAAATGCGAGGTGAAAGTTTCAACCAACAGCAGCAATTTACAGTTACTGTTAATCTGCAGAATGACACTAAAAAGACATCAAATGACAGAAGTGATTTGGGTGCTAGGCACAAGGGCCACCTTTAACCATAATAATTATTGTGTTACAGTGTTTTCAGTGCTTTAAACTCTTCCAAGTTTTAGTTACACCAGAAAGTGGCACAATGAAATTCATTCACCCGACTTTGCAAAATAGGTGGTGCTAGAGGCTTTGTGATATAGTGACTACTCACCGGTCTAGTTAGTAAACTACTGTAACTGGCGTGCCAACGGCAAACACACTAGCAAGCCAGGAACACGAGTTGGCCAGAATGGAGAGCTGAAGTCCTGGCGTCAAGTCTGTGCTGTTCCACCAGCTTCCGTAGCTCAAAGCAATCTGTCACTTAGCCTTTTTACGTTCAACAGAATGTTTTGCAAAAAGTCCTGGAGTTTACTTTACATATTCTAAGACAATTCAGCTCCATTCTAGCACTTGCTATTTAACAAAGTCAAACAATGAATTCTTTTTTTGAGTACAGAAAAACCTTGTCAGCATGGGTACTTTTCATATCTATAAAATTCACTGACACACTTCTCTTCCCATTTTTTAGTTTCAGTCTCTGCTGTTTAAAAGAGAGTTTAGGCTTCTCTGCCCTGCTGTTGTTACAAACACATATGAGCTGGCTTCAGCCGCTGGACTTGCTCGTGGACTGGCCTCTTTAGTCAAGTCATGACATTTAACCTAATAGAAAATAGATTAGATTATACAGATTAGATATAATGTTTTACTTATTAGACAGTTTTTATCAAAATTTACCACCGTTATGTAGACTTATGAAGTGACCCACACGACATACTGTTGAATAGGGCCATGCTTCAAGGCTGGATTACAAATTTTACTGTGATTTTGAATGAGGTTGTCTTAATTCTGGAACAGAACCCAGAAATTCCAGTCTCAATTGTGATCTTCATAGCACTCCAAGCTTCTTCTCTGCCGTTATGTTCTCAGGATTGTAACGTCATTTTATTCAGTAGAGATTTATTGAGCAGGGGGAAAAGCTCCTCGGGCTAGCTAGCTTTCTAGCTCTCATTTTGCAAATTAACTACCTTGGTTGCTAACAGGACAATAAATGTACAGATTTTGACAAATTTAGCATTTAGACTTAAAACACTTCACAGATAACAGTTTGCGTTTATAAATTATCCTTAAAAGTAAGCTTTCTGAGACAAAAACCTCTCCAGACGGGAGGGAACTAGTGTGACTATCTAGGTCATCTTCCTAGTCTATTAAAGTCCTTGACAACAATAATGATATTGTGGTATGCTGCTGATACTCGGCTGTTAATCAGAATATTTCAGATTAAGTGGGTCCCAAAAACCAACCAGTGTAGTATTGATCAGTTCTACAACAAAAATGTAACAGTTGCAATTTACAATAAAAAGCCAGGTTGAACTCTATCTATTGGGGTTCAGCCTGTGCCATGTCATCTGTCTGCTACTTGACAAAAAGCAGAAAACAGAAATGTGAGACATTCTATTTATCTTCTGTGGTGTCTCTAAGCACATTTGCAATTTACAGTTACAGTCACACTTCTAACAAGGAAATTAAAAATAGGAACTGGCAGACAAAAAAAAAAGAGCCCCACCCCCCACCCACCCACACACACACACACACACACACATACACACACACATACACACACACACATACACACACACACATACACGCACACTTTCCACTTATCTCATGTTTTAAATGGGAGCTGGCAAACATTTGGACATCCCTCGCTCTCTCCCTTTCTCTCTCAGTCATCTTCTATCTCGCACACCCTCAATCTCTCTCAATTACTCCCCCCACCACACCACACCCCCATCTCCATCTGTGAGAGATTCAATTGGATTGGAAGCCGATCAATCACGGTGAGTATCGAGCTGTGATTGGATTTGGCCAGGGCTGACGAGGTGAGGTAGGTGGGCAGAGGGGGGGCTGGTTTGATTTTAGCTCTGCTTCAATGAATGTAGATCTGATGTATTATTGCTATGGACATACAGACAGGGATGGCTGTGTGTGCGTGTGTGTGTGTGTGTGTGTGCGTGTGTGTGTGTGTGTGTGTGTGTGTGTGCGTGTTTGTGTATGTGGCAGGGTGTATGGTGTGTGTGATTGTGGATGACATGTGTCACGGTTTGAGGTTTTGAAGCCGTGCCAACTCTGACTGATGTCTGCAGAAGTCCAGCTCTGCCTATCTGTCATATAGAGATGTACTGTACTCTCCCGGTTCTCATGTTACATTTCACATTTCAAGAAAGAAGCTAATATGATCAAGAATGAGTGTGACCGCAGAACTGTAAGATGGATATTCTACATTACATACTTTTCAAGAAAACTGAAAAGGGGAACAAAAGTTAGAAAAATCATTATAGCTTGATAATAAATTAGAGCCTTACACAGGTACATTGCAGTAAATTTTCTTGCTAGTGATTTTCTGTTTGCCACAAATTGCACATTGTCATAACAACTGAGCCAACTCTATCCACAGATGAAGACTGTCAGATGTGGTAGCAAGCTCCAGAAAAAGGGTAGCAAGTAGACCCCGAGTTCAGATTATTTTGTCAAACTACTATTTCCAAGTTTAAAACAAAAATGAATTCTTGACCTTGGAAACCGCAGTACAACAATCGAACCACAATGTCCAAGCTGTCCCAGAGCTTTCAATGATTTCACATGACCTTTCTCAATGGTTGCCCAGTTGTCACAGAATTGTAGATGATCAGACATCAATTTTTCTGAGCACTTTCGGGACTTTTCATCAGTCGTGTATAATTTGAACATCTAAATTTCCTTGGTCAACCTGAGCCATGGATTGGGCAAACTCAATCTGCTGATGAGGACCATGGAATGTGGTTGAAAGCACCAGAATAAGTAAGTAAGTCGGCCTTGAGTTGAGATTCCAAGGTCAAGAATGACATGTCGAGCTTAAAGACAAAATAGGTCTTTTTGGTTTAAAAAGACCCACTTACTAGTTTTTCTCGAGCTTTCAACAGCATCTCACAGCCTTCATCAGTGAATGGAGTTTACTCGGTTGTTGGCTGGGAAAGAAGCCGGGGAAAGAGCTGGAAAGTTACGATTTCCAAGGTCAAGAAGTCCAAGAAAACTGTATGTCATTTGTCACTGTCTACTTGTTTATAGGTTTAAAGAGGAAGATTATAGTGACAGCAAAAAGAAACCACATTAACTATTGGTAGAAGAAATAATACAAACCTCAAGTCTTTGGTGTCAAATTTATCCGCATTGACATCCTCCTCAATTGACTGATCATACACAGAGAAATCAGTTTTTCTATTGGCAATTCCAGATACGGTTATTCAGACAAGACAGCCGCATCCTCAACAATGTTGACAAAAAGAAGAGGAGACTAACATGGAACCACAATAACAAGGACAGTATGGTCTGTTCTGCATTAGAGTTCAGTGTTATAGTCTTGATCAAAAATACAGTTACAACATGTAAAATACTGCTCCAGTTATATAGTAAAACAAGCTCGCTACTGTTTTTAATATATCTTTTTACAGCGGACGTCAGGGATCAGACCATGGAGCTGCTCAAACTAAAATGTCTGCTCTGCCAGAAATCCCTCCATCAGTAAATTAATCAGGCAAATTCATACAACTCAAACTTTTTGTTCAAAAAAACTTTTTGAAACTATGGTTCCAAAAGTTTTTAAAAAATCTGAAAGTCTTTTCAGTGAAATGTTGGCAATGTAACAAAAGAGTAAGGTCATACCCATAGAGACTCATCACACTCCTGTGAGACATTCTAATCTGCTCTTTAAATTTTCCATGCTGGACATTTTGACACTACTTTCACATGGGAAAGATCTTAAACTAAATCTGAAAGTCTTAATTTCAATGAAACTAAAAACAAAAAAAATCTCAGAACTCCCCAGATAGGTTTAGACAGGATTTAACCAGTCACATGTGTTTTAAGGAAATACAATCGAGTTTTAAACAAAAGGGGAAAACAATTCTCTTGTAATCTCTGAAGTGTACTGTACTGAGAAATTCTGAAGAAATGTCTTTATTGACAAGCCCATACACCTGCTGAGGCAATCTGACATAATCATGTGGCCGATATACATTGGAGGAATGGGGGGTTCTTTTTTTCATGATCTTGCCCTGATACCTTAATACAACACTACCGCCACTGAGTGTAACTCTGGGTCGGTCATTTCTCTCTTCCTGCATTCTTTCCCCCTTTCTCTCTGTCACTGTGTGGAAGTCTGCATTCCAAGCAAACAGAGATTTATCCTCCTTATAAAAACTCTCAGAAATGACAACCCACATGCACACGCACACGGACACACACACACACAAATGAGATTCCTTACCAGTGTATATGAATGATTGCTGCATTAGGTCTGTGGAGAACCTCTTCTATGACAGTTATGATGCTAAAAGATCTCTCCCTCTCTCTCTCACACACACAAACACACACACACCAAAAGAATTCACTTTAAACGCCATTAAAAGTGCAATTACAGTTCAGGAAAATTAAAACCAGATGGATTATTAGACCATTATTTTTTTTTCACAAAAATCATATTATTGTACACGCGTGCATGAGACATATACATATTTTAGCAGTTCTGACACCAGTGGCAAGCCGTAGCCACAGATAATGCTGTAAGAATCTGGTCAATACTAATTCACTTACCCTAACCTGCTTAGCACTGACCAGTTACTCTGCATGTGTGCATTTGTGTCTGTGTAAGTGAGAGAGGAAGGAGTGTGTTTGGATGTTTTCCTTTTCTGTGTAAGTGTATGTGTATGGGTGTATGTGACAAAGTATGAGTATATATGTGTGTCTATGTGTGTGTGTGCCTAACAACCTGAATGTGTCTATTTTGTATGTGTGTGTGTGTGTGTGCGTGTGTGTGTGTGTGTGTGTGTGTGTGTGTGTGTGTGTGTGTGTGTGTGTGTGTGTGTGTGTGTGTGTGTGTGTGTAACCCATTTAGTGCTCCCCATACATATTTCTTTGTGTAACATGAGGAGCAGCTGTAGACCAGATCAATAGAAATGTTTCTTTGTTAATGAAGATGTGTGTCCTGTTTGTGTGTGTGTGTGTGTGTGTGTGTGTGTGTGTGTGTGTGTGTGTGTGTGTGTGTGTGTGTGTGTGTGTGTGTATCCAGTGTGTATGTTGGGTGGTGTGGGGGGTGGCACTTAAGCTGACCACTGTGTCTGACCACAGTGGTCAGTCAGTGGACGATTTATACAGCCCACAAAAATTCACCACCAACGCACACACACAGACACACACATACACAGGCATGCAGTGTTGTCATTCCAGGTCAAGGGCATCTACCTGAAGTACAATCCCTTAATATTATTCTACCAGTATAGTAACAATAATATACAAGTATAACATAAAATACAAAATAACAATGTAATGGAAATTATTATCTTGTGTTTTCTTTTTTTGACATTTTGTGTCACAGATTGTTAACTTCTTCGATATATATTATTTTAAATTTTTGAATTTATATAGTTAAGGCTGGAAAGAAACTTTTAATAATATAATAGTATGCAAGATGTATATTCATATTGGAAAGACTCTATACTTATGTCAAAGTATTACACAAAAATTTAAGTAAACTAAACCTCCTGGTTCTTGTAGTGCCCCCAAAGTTTCCAAATCTCAACATTTCCCCCCAGCTCATTGATGATGCTTTGAAATTCAACTGCACAGATGAGTGAAAGTGGTGTCAGGGCTTCAGAGGAGTAAGAGGCATAGTTAATGAAGATATCAGTTATGTGTGTCTGTATAAAGACATGAGTAAAAACCAGACAATAAAGAAAAATATGAGAAATAAGTACTTGGAGTTTCTGTAAAGTTTCGGAACATATACAAGGTGGGTTTCCATCCACCTATTTTTATGCACATTTGCAATTTCCATATAAAAAACCTGATCGGAACAGCCTGAAATTTTTACAAATCTCAAAATATCGCAAAAACGTTTCCACATCAGGCTGACGTGGAGAAGTTGGTGTATCAACAGAAGCAAAATTCAACAAAGCGCAATGAAAACAAACTTACCAAATAAATCATGACATACACAAATCATGTGACTTAAAATCATAGAATCACACACACAGCGCACACTTTCTGGCAATCTCTCCTCAAAGGCATGTTGGTAAAGCAGTATGGATTCTGTTCACTCAAATATACAGCTTAATACAATACAGCTTTAATATGAATTGTAAAAGGTATATAACAGGATCAGCAAAGTACACGCAATCCATAGTTTTAATACAGCTTTCTGAAAATAGTTGTAATATTTAACAAGATCTTACTTTCAAGATGTGAGTCTTCTATAAGCTTCTAAACTAACCAAGAACTTTATTAGCAGTTTTTAATATTACCCGTAAGCCTGCTTATTCTTGCAATTATCCCATCAGCAAATCACGTGGCAGCATTGCAACACATAAAGTAGTGCAATACAGCAGTTCTGGGGATGGAAACGTCTTGTTGATGAGAGAGGTCAGAGGAGAATGGCCAGATTGGTTGGAGCAGACAGAAAGGCTACGGTAACTCAGATGACCACTCTTTACAACTGTGGTGAGCAGAAAAGCAGCGCAGAATGAACAACACGTCCAACCTTGAGGTGGATAGACCACAAGAGCAGAAAACCGTGTTAGGTTCCACTCCTGTCAGCTAAGAACGGAAATCTGAGGCTGTAGTGGGCACAGGTTCACCAAAACTGGGCAGCTGAAGACTGGAAAAATGTGGCCTTGTCGGCCTTATGTCAACAGTCCAGGCTGGTGGTGGTGGTGTAATGGTGTGAGGAATGTTTTCTTGGCACACTCTTTTCCCCTTAATAAATTTGAATGGCACAGCCTGTCTGAGTATTGTTGCTGACCATGTGCAGCCCTTCATGGCCACAGTCTCCCATCTTCTAATGGCTACTTCCAGGGGGATAATACACCATGTCACAAGGCAAAAGTCGTCTCAAGCTGGTTTCATGAACAAGACAGTCAGTTTAGTGAACTTCAGTGGCCTCCCCAGTCACCAGATCTGAATCCAGTAGAACACCTTTGGTACGTGGTAGAACAGGAGATTGACAGCATGAATGTGCAGCTGACAAATCTGCAGAAATGTGTGATGCAATCATGTCAACATGGAGCAGAATCTCGAAGGAATGTTTCCAACATCTTGTGGAATCCAGGCCACAAAGAACGCAGGCTGTTTTGTATGCGAAAGGAGGCCCTACCCAGTATTAGTATGGTTTTCCTAATAAAATGCTCTGTGTTTGTATATCCAGACAGACTGGCAGGGAGGTGAAAGAGCGGATGGGATTTGTTTTTGACTTCCAAACAACTTGATTCCCTTCCTCTATATCATCATCATATCTCTTACTGACAGTCTGTGCAGCTTCATTAGCATATCTAATTCATACATCACTCATATAAAATGATGAGTATGCATGAATACTCTGGGTCAATATTTCATTTATGCTCTATTTGCACAATCACTGTGTTTGTGTGAGAATGCAAGATGTGTAGGTGTAATTTGTGTATACTGTGTATATGTATATGCAGTCATGTAGGTGTGTGTGGGTGTGATAAGGACAGTTAATGATTAAAGTATGATTAGATTTGGATCAGGGAAACTGTGGATGTGCTAATTGCAGCAGGCTGGAGTTCAGAGTTTAAAGACCAAAGTCACACTTGGTCTCACCAGCACCAATTTATCCACACCATAAATCTTACATATAGCAACTGTTTGCTGATCATTGATACATCAGTTATTATTTCTTTCATAAAAAGAAGAAGGCAAGAAATATTTATACCCACAGTTTGCACTGGGCAAGAGTTTTGTAAAAATACAGCAAAACACATCTTATCTTATTCAGAACCACAAACATCAAACACCATGGTGGCACCAATAAAAACACCATGGGGAATTACCAGAGTGATTAGGATACATCACGTGGGAACTATATATATATATATATGTCTCAAAAATGCTGTGCCAATTCATGCAATACTTGTTGAGATACTTCAGTCTGGACCAAAGCAGTGGACTGGCTAGCCAGTTGTCATTCCCTAGAGCCCTGCCGTTAATGTGGCTAAAAAAAATCAAGTAGCTCTTTGTGGCCCTGGAAAGAGGTGGACCACCATTTTAAAATTTGTGTTCCACACATGCTAAGGTTGCAGACCTAATTGAGTGTATTAGGCCTCTTCAACTGTAATTATTTGGTTCATGGTGGATCCCGAAACAAAGAAAGTTCTGAACCAAGCAGTTTGCGATGAATATTACTACACCCTTAGCAGTTAAAAAGACAGGCCCGTTTGTCTATTCATCCAAGGTAAAGTAATTGAGAAATTTTGATATCCATTGTTTGAATTTTCATGGACCCAAATATCAGTGAGATATAAGCAAGAGTAAAGGGGACTGATGAGGCGAGAGTAGTCTTCTACTGTCCTCTCCTCCTTTTCTTCCCTCCATCCATCCATACTTCCCTTACATGATGTACAACTGTGGTTGTAATGTGTATGTATGTGTGCGTGGGACAGTCTCCATTGATCCCCTGTCATCCTGATCACATTACAACCCCCCTCCGATTAGATCTACATTTTTAATTTTCCTCCATGGATGACAAAAAAGACATGAGCGCAGGATGGAGTGATGGAGGAATGAGAGGAGAATTCTAGATGCGGATGAATATGGAGACTTGAATGGGTCATTGGAGGTCAGCTGGGTGGGACGAGAGAGACAAATGAACAGAGGGGTGGCAGTCTGGATAGACAGCATATCTTAGCATTCGCTGACTTCAAAGCCTCCCACCGGTAGTTTTGCATGCACTATTTTCCAAAGTAAACCATTTGTTTTTAGACTGATTTCCTACCCTCTAGTAATGATTACTCTCAGTTCATTTCAATTCACTTTTAAGATCAACTTGCATACATTTGAAACTTGCTTACAGGTAATCCAGCACAGTGAACATTTAATAACGTTTGTCTTTTTTTTTAAGTTTAAGTTCTGCTATCGCTGTGTGTTCTATCCAGAACATACACACAAGCACTAACTAAACTTATCTTGTCAAACTTAAAGAGATACTTTTTTGATTTTCTTAAATGTCCAAATTTAAGAATTTGGTCACTATAGCAAATTCCAGAAATGCATCTTCAACCAATCTAAAATCTTTTGTCTACAGCTGCTGGTGGTTTCACAAGGTGCTTTCAGATAGTGTGTGAGCGCTTACTGCTGCGTCTGCCACATGGCAGCGTTCTACCTTTTGAATCGCCGTCAGCAGGGGAGTTGCTGCCCACCATTGTGATGCTCGACCATATCTGTAACTTTACAAACGATCTGACATTCATACCCAATTCACACCGCCATTGGTCATCTCTGAGATGAGAAAGGAGCCAAGGCAGGTGCATTTGTTAAGGTGTTTAGCACCTTTCAACAACAAGGCAATTCAAAGTGCTTTACATAAGACATAAAAGGCAATAGGACATAGTAGAAGACACATATGAACAGAATTTCAAAATAGTGAAAAAAAATTACAAGATAAAACAAGCAAAGTAGAATAAAAATAAACCAAAAACTAAATAGAATAATCAAAGGTCACGGTGCAGTGTGAGAGAATGAATAGCCTAAAATTGAATTTAATTAAAGGCAGAAGCAAAGAAGTTTTAATCGTTAAGTATATGTGGTGCATAGAAACTAACTGCTGCTTCTCCAAGTTTAGCTTTGACCATGGAGACACTAAGCAGAGCTCCAGACTGCTTGAGAAGTTTGGACAACCATAACATAGCAGCAGTTCAGAGCAAAAACCTGACGATTGTTCCCTATGCTCTCCATTTCAGAATGGATTTCCAATCGTGTTCTTAAAACTTTGTTTTGCTTAAGAGTAAGCAAAAAAAAGTTTGCATTTTATTTTCAACACTATCATTAGCTTTTTTAATTCAAGTTTACTATCTTACACTAACCAGGAAGCTGGTAAGTTCATATAAGACTCATTGTAGCCTAAAAAATGACATCAATAAAAACAATGAATGAAAAAATTGCACCTTGGCAACTTTACAACATACAGAAATCCAGCCTGCATGTATGAGCATATTTATCGTATTTGTGTTTTTACTGGTTTGTTTGTGTGTTTGTTTTTTTCATTGTTTCTATGTAGAAATGAGCTTAGATTGCAGTTTTGGGTCGGAGCAACAGACTGCGTGAAGCAGCGCCAGCCTGTGCTGATTTTAATGGCAGAACTCTGAGAGACAGATGGTTGTGGGCTGAGCTGTGAAGGACACATCTAAAGTACACCATCTCTCTGGGGTAAACACATTTCACTTTAATGTTATTAATAATCATATTTATTATCATTACAGTCTGCGGCCACTCTAACCCCCCCCCCAACATACACACCAGCACATACAAGTAGGGGCAGCAGACACAGTAACTGATATAGATTACAACACTCGTCACTCCTTGAAGAATAAGAGTCACAACCTTGGATCAAATGTCATTAAGGAGCTGGAAGTCTCTCTCCATTTTTGTCTTACATCCTCTTAACCTCTTCTTCTTTTCTCCTTTTCTGCACATCATGCTTTTTTGTACTTGTTTAAGTATGCTAAGCCCGCATTTATTAAAGGTGGATGCCTTGAATGTCATTGTACTCAATAATGATGACAGTAATGATATTCAAACACTGTTGTAAAAGGCTATAAAGGAAAAAAAAGACTTCCAATATAGGGTTGAATTAAAAGGCAATGAAAGCAAACCAACAATCTTAAGTCTTGGAAACCTGACAGAGAAGTGATTGCTTCTTTTTTGTAGCCACAGTAGGGGCATGGTTTATGGATTGCAATGACATCAGGCCACCACTTTGCTCTAGATTGAAATATCTCAACAACTACTACATGGATTTTCATAAAATCTGGACCAGAAATTCAGTCCAGAGTCTTGTGTTTCCCTCAGGATGAACTGTAATAACTTTGGTTATCCTCTGACTTTTCATCTAGCACCATCATCAGGTCAAAATTGTAATGTGTCCTATACTTTAGTTTATGACCAAATACCTGCAAAACTAACAACATTCTACATCAACTTGAACTCGATCAACCTCGGCTGTACTTTGTGTTTAGCATTAATTAGTGGATTTAATTAGCATGATACAAAGTTAAGCTAGTAAACATTATACCTGCTAAACATCAGCATGTTAGAATTGTCATTGTGAGCATATTACCATGCTGAAGGATTAGGATTTAGTTTAGAGTACTGCTGTGTCGATGTACAGTCTCAAAGAGCCCCTAGCATGGCTATAGACTTTAGTCTTGATCATTTAGCCTTTGGAACAGATAGCGGGAATCTTTGGTTTTTTTATCTGGAGCTCTAAACAGCCATCTCTTACATGTAGGCTTTGGTACAGTCATTAGAAATATGTTTGGTTTTTTTTCCAATGAGTTGGGAAAGTTGTTTAGTGTTTCCACAGAATGATCCTACAAATAATATGATTGATATGAAATAGTAAAATGATAAATGGCTGCATTTATATATCCCTTTTATCCAAAGCGCTTTACAATTTGGCTTTGCAATTTGGGGTTCGATGCCTTGCCCAAAGACACATCAAGATATGGACAGGAGGAGTTGAGGATTGAACTGCTAACCCCATGATCTGAGGACGGCCAGCTTTAGCTCCTGATACCCTTTAATTAGATCTACCAACTAAACTTGGAATTGTAGTTTCGATTTGGAGATGTGATGACCATGGCCTAGGCATAAAGTGGAACTGATGCCCTTGACTTACTATATCTACAATATATATGTATGCTTCTTCTCATGAAGTGTTTACAGCCATAACTTGTAAATAACTTTTCCAGTTACTATAACAGAACACAAAGGTGCAAAATTAAAGAGATGAGAAACAATTTCCCCAATGCATCTTGACCCCAAGAAGTTCAATCTGATACTAATGGCTATGGCAGGTATATAGTGGAGAACACTATATACTTGTAGTTTACTTGAGTATTTCCATCTTCTGCTAGTTTATATTTCTACTTGACTAAAATTTAGAGGGAAATGTTGTACTTTTTTCTCCACTGCATTCATCTGACATAGTTAATAGTTACTTTTAAGATTAAGATTTTGCTTAAAATATATAAATGCTATAAACAATATACTTTTTGACTTGTCACCTCTTACAATAACGTTGTTTCTCTGGGGGGGCCTCTTGTCACACTTCAGATGTCTACGAGTTGTTTGGAGTTCCACCAAAGACACATTTCCCCTCTAAGCTTCTCAAATGGCTTTATTTAAATAAAAGTTTCAGGCTCAAAGATGCTGAAGAAAAGAAAGCCAAAAGGAAATTCTCCAACATTCGCCAACATTAAAAAAAAGTTTACAGAAAAGTCCAAAAAAAGAATTAATCTCCCATTAATCTCCCATTGTGCATCTGACTACAGAAGCCTGTACCTACATTCATATTTACACATCGTAACATGCCTATTTAGGCGACTTTTTTTCAGTTGTGTACTTTGGAATTAGTGTATTACAGCTTCACTCAACTTCAATTCATTTCTCGTCACTTTACTTCACTTCATTGACACTTCTTGGAATACTGACTTTGTAGCAGGCATTGAAAGTACAACAAAACATACACGCATACGTATATACATCAACACAAAAGTGAATAAAATTACCAAAAAACGACCTTCACTGCGTAAAAAGCGTACAAACATTCAAAAAAATGCAGTGACAACTTTTCTTTCACATCTTTTTCTTCCTTCACCCTAGCTCTATCTCACTTTATTTCACAGTATCCTTACTCCTCCCTACAGATAATCTGTTGCTCTTCCTCTCCTCTCCCTCCCCTCCCTCTGCCTTTCTCCTCTTCCTTATTTCTCCATCTGTCTCATCCTGGCAAGGCCATTAACTCATAAATCCAATACAGGCCACCTCAACACTATCTGTCTTCTGCCGATGGAGAGCAGGATGGGACGGAGGGAGCAGAGAGGAGGATCAATGGCTCCCCTGACTGTCAGTCCACTCGTTTTCACATCCATCTACCCATCGCCCCCCCCCCCCCCTCCGCCTCCTCTCCCCTCTCTCCCTCCATCCCTTTTTTTTCTTGTTTTGTTCCAAACCCAGTGGAGTGTTGACCGGGAGACCAAATGCTGACACAGCATCTCCACACACCTGTAAATATTATCAGCATGACTCAAGCGTTGCAGCATTTAACTCACAAGAAAGAAAATTACAAACTCAAAATCACTTCAACCTGCTAATCCACCATGTTATGACAAATTCAACTGTGAATGACAAACATCAAACACACAACATGACAGAACTACTGGTTATATATGTACTGTAACTCATGTTCTTTTAAATTGTGAATTTAGATGGACTGGCACAAAATTGGGTACAGATGTTCATGATTCCAAGAGGATGGATCCTCATGACTCTAATGGCGGTTCCCTGACTCTTCCTTTAGCACCACCAGCGTGAGCGTGAACATGGGAAAACATGGTCAACATCGCTCTGTATCACAAAGTAAATGAAAGAGCATAAAAACAAGTGCTGTGGGAAGTATGTAACACCCAATCACATACGGTACATCCATCCAGCGTTGTGGTGGTGACACCAGTGGGTGAAATCTGACACTGAACTATAAATCAAACGTACACTGTAAATTTGATTTATGGTATTTATATAGTATATATTATAGATTATATTTATATTTATAAACTCCTGTTAACCCCTTGCATCAAGCTTAAATCCAGCTCTAATCTTATCTTATATAATTGTGATACTGTTTCTGATACATTATTGTGATACTTGTGATGTGTAGATTTTTATACACAAGATGTGATTTTAAGATTATTAGGTTAGCGAAGGAGTGTGTACAATGAGGGTCCCTGAAAAGATAGTCGCACTGGTGTGAGTGGGTGTTTGCAAGCTTTACATAAAAGTATTCGGACTGACGGAAGGTGAAGAGTAGCTTATGGACAAATGCAGTATCTGTGTATGTGTGTGTGTGTGTGTGTGTGTGGCCGGCGACTGCGTTTCAAGTACCTGAGGAGAGACAATGATTGCTTGGGTTGCCTCCACTTGTCTGCAGGCACAAGGAAATATTGTTATACACACGGAGAGGACGGTCAATGGCCTGTGGCTTTGGCTCGTACACACACACGCGCGCACACACACTCAAACACACGCTCACACAGTGTGGTTAGAGTGTTTCAGCCCCGAGTGAACCACACTGGCCTCTGGTGAGCCACAGAATCCATGAGGTGTAGAGTGACAAGCTCCTTCTCCCTCTCTTCCACACACACACACATATATATATGCAGAGTCTCATTTATTTTTCTCATAAACTCATATTTACACTTTCAAACGCACAGAAATGCAAACATGTAGCCTCATACTGACTGAGTACATATACATGCACTGTGATAGCCCGGTTACCGTAAAATCCATGATTCTGGAACCATAGCTTACTTTATTTTAAAGTATTAGGGTAATGTAATGTAGTGTAATGACTGTAATGAGAGAATATATCTACATTTTACACACAGTCAAAAGTGCAAGGACCCTTACGGACCCTTGGAAAACCTACTCAAACCCTATGTGCTAAATTAATTTTAAAAAAAGAATGAAAAAGGACCTGAGGATAATCAGACCAGATCGAAGTAAACCCAAGTCCAAAACGTGGTGGCCCAAGTCCCAAGACGTGCGACAGTGACGACAGGTCTGACTCGTTAGACTGAGCATAATTTGGACCAGGTCTGACTCACATTCCCGGTTGGAACAGCAACAGTGGAAACCGACTTATTTAGACTTCCAGAGATGTCACTTTCAGTGTGACTAGGAACTTAGTTAATTCATATGCTGTATTACTGTGTGTAACAATCTTTCCTTTCATCCTGCCCCACTGCTTTCACATTTCCTGTCTGAAGTCTTTGAAATGCTCATGCTCACATGTAAAAAACGCTGATTAGATATTGGGTTATGTATATACATGAATATGTATATACATGGCCAAGAAAACAGTATTCTCCAGGAGAAATTTAGCAGGTGAAATCAGGTTTCTCTAATCCCCCGCCCTGATTACAGAAACCAAGTTCCTCATATACTTGGCGATTGACACACATACAACTGCTCAGACGCGATTAGCCGTTGACTTGGGAGCTGCATGAACCAAGTCCAGTCAGTTTAAGGTGGAAACAAACATGACTCTAAATGAATGATGACGTTGATCCGCTAGATGTGGAAATAAGCAACCATTTGCTTCCAACTTTATGAAGTATTATAATATGTCAGATGTTTTTTCTCAGCTGCCAAAGAAATTGGTGAAAAGCCCAGGTTCAATGTTTAAGTGACGGGGCCCTGAATGCTGGCTCACTGGCATGGCTAAATGAGCCACGTCAATGGAATGGAACCATCATTAATGTAATTTATCACATCTACTGCTGTGAAAGGCCTCAGGTTTGCTCACTTTTAATTTGACCTCCAAATAAAGTGGTGCAGATAATCTGGATAAACTGCTGATGATGTGTCTGAGAGTCTGAATATTCATGTTTCTTGTTTCATTGGACCCCATGTTAGGCAGTCAGCATTAGCCTGTCTGCTGACACTGCATGAAAAACTAACCTTTCTTTGTAAAGAATGAGATCATGAACATTTTTTTTTCTTTCTAACGTAACTGGCCACCGGCCACGCACACATAGAGACACACAGAGACACACACACACACATACACACACACACACACACACATTGCTTTCTCTCTACAGGCTACTCTTCACCTTCCATCAATCGAAATGCTTTTATCTAACAAAATGCAACACAGCCATCACAGCCATAACATCAGTTGCATTAAGGTACAAATGCAAACACACAAGCACACACACACACACACACTTTTACAGTATCATTTTAATCAAAGCAGGAATGCACATCCACAGTCTCTCTCTGTCTTACACACACGCACACAAAAATACATTGTCATATCAAACACACTGATGCGCTCGCAAAAGCAATCCACACTTTATCTTATTCTCTATATCGCTCTTGGTCCCTGGCACGCACACACCTACGCACATACACTCACACACACACAGTCAGGTCGTGCCCTTCTCGTATTTCCTTTGACACATGGTAATAGATTCCGCTGTAGCTCTACGCCTCGGCTAAGTGGCCTCACCTTTCACTGAAAACAAATCACTCTCTCACTCTCCCATTCACAAACACACACACACACACACACACACACACACACACACACACACACACACACACACACACACACACACACACTTCTTCTCCACCACCAGCTCTCTCTTTCTACACACTCTCTTCCTTTCTTTCCATTTTCTCTTTCACCCTCTCTCTCCTCTTCATCCTCATCTCTGACCTTCCTCCTCTCTCTCTTTCATCCCTCTCCCATGGGTGCTCTCCTCTTCCTCTCAGTCACTCAGCCCCCCATCCTTTTTTCCATCCTATCGCTCCTTTTCTATCCTCTCCTCTTTTTCTCACTCTCTTTAACCTGCATTTCTGTCACAGATAAGGTTATAAGAGTCACTGAAATTATTCATTTGTAATTTTTTTCTATTAATAAAACAAATGAATACTTATATGTTAAATAAATTGCACAGTGCTGACAAAGTCTATTTTTCAGTTGTTGTAACTGTATTAGAGTAGTAGTATATTTAGTAGTAATAATAGTATTGTGTGTACACGATAGACAAATGTGTATTACTTACTCATTGTGTTGGATTTTCTCATTGTTTTTATCTGTTTATACGTCTGGGAAACACTCTGTAAATTAGTTTTTTTCAAAAGACTTGTATCCATAAAGATTATTATAAAAGTAATTATGGTCATTACCATTATCGTCATAGCTGTACCATACAGATTGTACAGTTGTATTGAATTTTTCTATTGCTGTCATCGTCAATCTTAATTTTATTTGTAATTTATATTGCATTTTAATTAATAGCTCTTGAGAAACAATTGTTTTTTATTCATAATTTATTTTGAAATGTTATCTTAATATAGTTCAAGAAATGCTTGATAGTTATTTTCTTGTTTTATTTGGATGGTATTTTGGAGTATTATGTTCTTCTTTTTAATCACTTTGTAAAAACAATTATCTTCTTTGATTGTGATTTTTGGACATCTTTATTAGCCTTCTTCTTCTTTATTAGACTTCTTTGTCCCATCAATCAATCATCCGTCGCACAAATTCCCTTTATTCTAGTTTTGAGAAATGTTTCCATTGTTTTCCCCTTTTTCGGTCCCCGTATCTTAAAGTATCCAGCTCTCCATTCAGTTAAATCTTCAAACCCAAGTCTCATTTATTTTAATGCCTGCACCATTTCATCGAGTAAAAACAAATTGAAAGTTAGTGTAACAAAAAAATAAAAATGGAAATTGCCTTATTAATTATAATCACATTTAGTATTTGTTGATAGAGACCTCAAACTTTGATTGATGTCCAGCCATAACATATTTTAGGGAGAATTTTGGCTATAAAAAATAGCCAAATTTTTTTTTTTTTACATGTTTAGAGTCTACGGTGTGAAGGAGTTTTCTGTATTTTTTAAGACCTGAGTAGTGACTGCAGGCTTCCCCTCGGGTTGCATGTCCAACTCTTCTTGTATATACTGTAGCCTGAGAGGTGAAACCCAAGGCAAACGAAGGGTCAACTAAAGTTACAGTCGTGAGTACGTGGTAATAATTGAAGGCGACTCAGATTGGTGGATCAACATTTTTATCACCTCAATTGAACTTTGGTGAGATTTTAGTGCATCACTAACTCAACTATAAAAGTGAGGGGGGGAAAAACTGGATTTGGAAAGTCCAGTGTCACCCAGTGGGAATGACACCCTTTGGTACTGTGTATGGAAATACATTTTCACGTTGCGCAGGCCATGTATGGTACCTACAAACACACAAAACTAAAACAGTGATTAACAACAATAAACTTCATTTATGTGGCACTTTTCTCGACCAAGTGCTTAACAGCAATAAAAAAAATAAAAATACTTATACTGTACAAATACTGCACTTATTTTCAATATATGATAAACTAACAGAAGTTTTTAAAATGATAAAAGAAAACTAAAAAGTGTCTTTATTTGTCATTGAATTTGAACAGATGTGTATTTTTTCTAAAAGATTAATAGATTAATTTGATATCTTACCTGTTTCTTATTCATCTGCAAGCTGCTTCCTGTCAGATTGTTTTCCTTCTTTGTTTACGTAGACTTTCAGAGTAAAATGATGGAAGAGAGGCAAAAAGGTGGACCGGAAAAGGCTGATATTATTATCATTATTATTATTATTACTATGATTGTATTTGTTTATTTTTTATTTTTATTAAGAACAGGTCTGGTCGATAAGGGCAGTTTGACTGACTTCATGTTTATTGTATAGTTGATCAGTACTCAGTAGATGATGGTTTATTTTTCTAAGTTTTCTTGTATGTCAAGATGTTCGGATTTCCAGTAGAATCCAATAGCATTCGTAAAAATTCAAATATCCTATTACACTTTATGTCACCTCTGTAGGATAAAAATGTTGATTTTTGGTTCATGTATTTATTTCAATACCACTGAAAATCTTACACTTTTCTGTTGTATTTCCGAAGTCTAGAAGGACCAAACTTTTTCAGATTGCCCACATTTCTTGACATGTAAATTGTCATAAAAAAATTTATTAAATATCAAAGATGGAGCACTCCATTTTTTATAGATGGCAATGAAATAATTTTATCGTGAAAAAGCTTATCAACGTCGTAGATATACTGTACATCCACAGGCTATCACATCATTTGCAAAATCATGTTGTTTTTATTTTTTATTTTACTTTGTTGTTTTATTTTTTTATTCAAATCCCGAGGAAGCAGAACTATGTCCATTGACCTTTTGTAGGGTCTCGAAGTAAATATGGATTCATGTAAGGTTGAATATCTCAGCAATTGTATTATATTTATTGTATTTAAGAAAGAATTCATAAATAAATTAATTAATGCAGCTTGACGACCCCACTGTACTGTGCATCATCTGCTTCATGGTCAGGGATTGACCACGCTAAACGTCTGTAGCTCTGAGGCGAAATATAGAGGGAGACTGCCCTCTAGCGGTAACTCAATAATGTGGAGGAGGCTGCGGCCTTTTTTGAGCACAGCTGGAAATATAAAAGGAAAGATCTGTACTGTACTGTATGATTCAAGCTTAATGCTCACTGTTTGTAGTGGTAGTATAAAGAGTGACAAAGTCTGTGATAGGAGGAGGAGGTTGGAATGAGTGGATGGATGGATGGGTTGACAAAACACAGGATTTTCACACAAGAGATCGGTGTTCGTTTCCTGAGTGAAACCAATCCGCTGTCCTAAATATTTACATAGTTTGAAGTAAATACTGACTACTTTTAAGATCACCCTTCTAATACTATTGTGTTCATGGACCGACTGTCTGCCGATGACTCAAACTCTGTTCATGTCTTCCCAGAATTTTGGGCTGGCCTTACTTTACCTGAAAGCTTGTCATTTGTATTTTATGTCCCCAATTGTTCAAAGGTTGTTTTATTACCTTCTACAAGAGGACACACTTCAGAGCTGTTTACAGTACAAGGTCTTCTTGTACCAAGAATCACTTAGAAAAAATGGGCCCAGTAATAGAAAGAAAAACTAGAGAAAATGTGAATGAGTTGCTGATGATAGAAAACTTTGTGTCAACAGTTTGTTTGTCCCTTTTCTGTTTCGACTTGACAAAGCCAGATTCATAAAGAAATGGTTTTGCCCAGTTTGATGTGGAAGAAGTTGACCACATCCAGCATCTTTGGGATAAACTGAAATGCTGACTGTGAGCCCGGTCTTATCACCCAACATCAGTGACCGGCTTCAACCTGGAAAATCTGAGATCATAAGAGTGGAGGCATATTATTTTCCTCCAGAAAAGGAAATGCCACTGGTTGAAAGGGAAACAGCCACAAATATGTTGACCATTGAAATGACTAATAAAAGCTCTGTGTTTGCTTATTTTGCTGGCCTTTCCTTTCTTTTCTGCGTCTGGATGAGGCAGAGAGATGGAAGCAGGAGACATATATCCAATTGAAAGAACCAAACTCATCAACAGTATAATGTAACGTATGCAGAGATAATCCAGAGAAAAAGCTTTAGTTTATCCTATGTGAATGTGACAAATCAGATCTGAGCTCTCTAGGTAATACTAGTCCCATTTTAGGTTTATCTTGTGCAGTTAGTTTTTCATTTTATTTGTCCAGGTTTTGACATAGCTCTCTCTGAAAGACTGGTCTCCACCTCAATACACCTGAGGTGCCTTTCTAGAAACAATTTTTCACTTAGATAACCCTCACGCCTCAAAAGGGACAATTGTCATTGCAAAAACTGTTTATAAAAGAAATAGTCCCAATAAAAACTGACAGTGAAATCTTTGGCTTTAGCAGTGGTCCCCAACCTGAGGGTCAAAACCCCACAAGGGGTTGCAAGATAAAGTTGAGGGGATGGAGATGATTATCTGTGCAGGGGGGGGGTCCCAAGAAAAACATCAGCATCACTCTTTTTTAGCAAATGCCCAATGTTTACATTAAATCACAAATCCCTCCAGTAGCCGTGCAATTACGACTTTTGTTAGTAAGGAGCAAAGGAAAAGGAGGAAATAGCATGACACTCTTATAGAGTGACAAAGTCCACAGAGGGAGGACGTCAAGGTGGATGCACTTCCATCACCAGGATTTTTACCCAACCACACAAGTAGTTATTGATGTAACCCAAATCAAGATCTTTCCCTAACCCTAACCAAATCCTTTTTCAGCCTAAATGTAAACAAACTTTCTATATGTGTTGTTCTAGAGGGCAGTTACAACCATTTTTTGCCATGGAGGACTTGGAAAAAACACATCTAATACACAAAACGATGTCTACTTTTTCTGATTTTCAATTCATCTTTTCCCTTTTCTTGTGGATAACAGAATAATTTTCCTCTGCTTTTCTTTCTTTAAGTGAACTGGTCACAAAAAGACAGTGACAAGGCGTTGCCGGCCAGAGGCTTTGGCCAAGGCGTTGCCAGCCAAAACGGGTTGGGAACCACTGATCCAGAGTAACCAGGACATGGTTTCTGCATGGAAACATCTGTTCCTGTTAAATTAATTAAATGTCATTTTGATGAAATCTCAAAGGTTTATATCTCAGAATCTGTTCAAGTTAAACCAAAAGTATCTGCATGAATAGAAGCCGCCAGTGGGAGGTGAGAAATATGTTTTTCTGCACTTTTTTATTATAAAGGGCTTCAATGTACCTGAGAATACTGCAAAAATCGAGTTCTTACAAGAGGCTGCTGACAGGAAAGCGGCAGATTCTGAAGGTCTTTTTTTTTTTGAAGGGAAAAGCAAAGGATTAACAAAGGAAAGAAATAGATAATGAAAAAGAAAAAGAGGGATGTGTAGAGGCTGAGAGACAGACAGACTGGGGTTGTAGAACAGAGAAGATGGATGAGCTGGAAGAAAGAAGAAAATCTTTATTTACCCCAAACCCTCAAACTCCCTCACTTCCTGTCGCTCTCCTCTCATACATGTGGATACACACACACACACGCACACACACACACACACACACACACACACACACACACACACACACACACACACACACACACACACACACACACACACACAGTGTATTAGCTTCAATGCTCTGCAGACAGACAGAGAGCAGTAATGAATGAGTGGATGTTCTTAAGCTGAATTCTCTTCACCCAGCAACTGACAAACACGCACACACTCTGACACACACCTCATATCAGTCTTACTCTTTGCAATGTTCAGTATTTTGTCGTCTCAACCCCTCCTTCACAAGGGCTTCCAAATTCATTCATCTTAATTCAACCCTCCATCACATGTGTTGGATGTGGGTGGGTATTTGTGTTGGTTATTGGGAAGGTGGTGTTCCACCGTCATTCCGTCAACTTCCTGTCTGTGGGATTAGTCGTCACAATGAACAACAAAGGAAAAGGCAAAAACCTTCTCTTGGTCTTTTGTCATTTGGACACGACTTCTCGGCCTTTCTGTGCCCTTTGATGTGCATACCACGCTTCTTTTTACAGTCTGTGTGTGTGTGTGTGTGTGTGTGTGTGTGTGTGTGTGTGTGTGTGTGTGTGTGTGTGTGTGTGTGTGTGTGTACATGAGTTTGCCATGTCGTTTTCTGTGTTTGAATGTTGTATTTGTGAGTCTTGTGTGTCTGTGTGTTTGTGTGTTTGTGTGTGTGTGTGTGTGTGTGTGTGTGTGTGTGTGTGTGTGTGTGTGTGTGTGTGTGTGTGTGTGCAGTCAGTACGGCTCCAGGCCCTCATGCGTCAGAGGGCCTTTCTCTTTCTGTGGCCCCTGAGCAAACATATTAAGAACTACCTTATCACTGCTTATACAGCCAGGGCCACACACAAAACACATACACGTTAAATACAAGCCTAAATACACACCACATTCACAAAAAGATAGATTTGACTCCAAATACACAAAGCTCGCCGCCAAACTCCCAAAATGTCACAGGTCCATCGAGAGGTGGGAAGAGGCAGTGCTGAAAAGCCTTTCTCGCCAGTCATTGGTTGATCCTTAGCCATCAGTCAAATGTTGAGGGGCAAATTCTGGTTTATAAACACAAGGTTGGTCGGGTGCATTAGGCAGAGGAACACTTCCGACACAGTCTTGACAAGCCTTCTTCAAGAGGCGCATCCATGAAAAATGAACAAATTTTCTTATACAAATAAAAAGAAAGATATTTAGCTGTAAAGTTGTTGAGAAGACGTGGAGCTGAAGTAGACGAATACCAATGTCTGGTTGAAAAACAGAAGAAAAACTTCTTGACCTATCACAACTGAAGAGGATTCTCATTGTATCCAATTTTTTTTAATATTTTGAAATCAACATACTTCAAAGAACAAGTAACTAAAAGA
Organism: Xiphias gladius; assembly: GCF_016859285.1. NCBI lineage: Eukaryota > Metazoa > Chordata > Actinopteri > Istiophoriformes > Xiphiidae > Xiphias > Xiphias gladius. The sequence continues at coordinate 14,081,106 of NC_053412.1, read as the reverse complement.
AGTCAGAAGATCAGAAAAGGAGGGCTAAACAAGCTGCTTGATTTGAGATCAACAGACCAACTTTAAAATCATAGCTACTGTCCAAACCATCTGCAAGATCTCCAACATCGGCTGAAAGGTTGACAAATCGGACGGATAAGTTGAGTGTAAGGAGAAACAACACAGATTGAGAACCTGCATACAAGACGTCTTCTAGGAAAAGAACCCTGATTCTGAGGTCGAAACTTCAGAAGAAACTTAATTCATTGTTAGTGACAATAGGTCTGTGCTACGCAAATAACTTGCAGTTGTTTTCAAGTGCTCAATTACAGCCGCAATGCTTTACAGAGAAGCAGCACTGCCAGTGATGAAGGTTGCCGTGATGATGCTGATGATTCTTGGGATGGGAGTGGAGACAGCACCCACTGAAAGAGGTAAGGCAGCTGTTGAGATAAAAGGCAAGAGTTGCTAATTCTGATGACACAGGTGGTCTTAGCTGGATAGAAACACTATTATGCTTTTCACTGTGGTAAATGAGATTAGTGTTGCTGGTAGACCCTACCCTACTGCAAAACAAAACACTAATATTGGATGATTCTGACAAACCTAAGAATTGTGTTCAATGAAAATGTATTGTAAAGTTCAGTGCCTACATTTTCAAAAACATTTTTTAACAATATCTTGAACAGCAACAGCGGCATCGTCAAAGTTAGGGAAAGATCCTGGTTATAGCAAATACAGTGTGGTTAAGTCATGGTTAAGGTTAGACAATCAAAACAGTTAAGGTTAGGTTAGTTAAAGATTGTGGTTGCGGTTTGAAAAGACAATAATAAATTGTTGGTCTTTGACAGCACACAAACTCCAGTATCAAAAGTTTGTGTCCAGTCAAAATTTTATTCATAACCACTCATAACAAGCAAGTATTTAGTTGCCTAACACTAGCCATACTTTAAAATTAAATATATTTGCCATAACCACAGTCTTTCAGTTACCTTAACCATAGTGCAGATATTGTTGAATTTGAAAACATTGTCAGTGAACATAAACCATGGTCCATCCTTGCAGAATCATCCAATATCATTGGTCTTTTCTGGCAGTGGGGTTTTCTTAGCTATCAATTATCAACCATCAACCCCAACTATCTTTTCATCTTTTTTTTCAAGTATTTTTGCCTTTATTAGATAACAGGCAGACTTCACAACAAATGAGGGAGGAAAGAGATGGGAAAGACATGCTAAAGAGGTTCCTGGCTGGACTGAAACCAGGGACATTGGAATTACATGGTCAGCATCTTAAGCCCCTTGACCCTGAACAGCAACAATCTTAAACTGATTTGTCAACAGGGGTTCATCAAAAATGAAAATTAAAAAATAATTAAGTATACGGCAGAAAATATTTGCTGATTAAAGCAATGTGTACCAGACACGAGTTCCACAACATAACTTGCTCTGAAGCTCAGTTTTTTGCTGAAATTTCACTGAAATAGTTGTAAATTTGCTGTTTTCAAAATCTAATTCAATTTCAATGTAATTCAAAAAAAATTATGTAAATGTCTTCAGAGTAAAAGCAATTTTTTCTGAGTTGTGTTAAAAACAGGCATGTTGTTTGTTTCGTATATGATAATAGTAAATGATCCAATCAAATCTTGAACTCATGTTATTACTCCATCTCAAATTATATCATTGTAGCATTACCACAATGATGCGTGTTTAGCTAGTAACTGCGGTGGCTATGGCTAGACCTGCGTACTAGCTTAAAAACAACCAGGCTAACACAGTGATTTATGTAGCTGGATGGGCCTTAAAATTTCTATCAAAGATAAGAATTTGATTTTATATGTTAGAGAGAGTAAACATTTCCACCACTTGTTTAGAATAGTCTGAAATTCCACATATTCAGTTACTGTACATTAAAGGTGTTGCTGTACATTAATGTATTTCTATTGCTCATGGAAGAACAGAGCACTTTCCTAAATTACAGTAAGTATGACCTTCTGATATAACCTAACATAGCCTGACATACATGTATTATTTTAGAGTAAATGCTAATATGTGCTAATGCTAATAGGTCCTACAGCTAAAACTGGCACATAATCTGTGCAACTATAGAACAAGATTAAAAGGGGGTCTGCAAATTATTCCAAACTCAATGCCCATGTGCAGAACATGGTTTGAATCAACCACTGTTAACTGATCAAAAATACTGATCCATACTGTATCTGTGACATATTTGTCATTCACTTCCGAATATCTTTTGGCCAGAGATGAATAATATACAGTAGACTTAAAAGGGACAGAGAAAAGTATGGGATTTTGGACATGTTAGAAAGTTGTGTTCATGTTATTACGCATATTTAAAATACAGGTTGAACAGATGTGGCTTAAACTGGATTGTTAGTGCTCAAAACATCATTAGACGACAACTTGAAAGCAACAAGTTTAGATGTTGGTGCTAAGTTAAATTATTAAAAAGAGGTTTGCTGTTATTGAATTACTTTTTGGTCCAGCATGACCTGTTGACCATGACCATGATATTTCTTTCATTCCTAATAAAAGAACACAATGCAGTTCTCTCACTCTGTGTGTGTGTGTGTGTGTGTGTGTGTGTGTGTGTGTGTGTGTGTGTGTGTGTGTGTGTGTGTGTGTGTGTGTGTTTGTTAATGTGTGACACTGAGCTCCATTGTTACAAAAGCACAAAAGTAATTATGCACACACGTAAACACAACTCATACATCTCTTGAGTCACCGTTGAAGGTCCCATGGCAACTCTTCTAGCAACCAGCAAAGTAGTGGCATCCTACAAACATAGTGCCCGTGTGCACTGTGTGTGTGTGTGTGTGTGTGTGTGTGTGTGTGTGTAGGACTATTTGGGGGGGCATTTGCATGTAGAGTCTAGACCAGACTAAGAAAAGACTGAGACTGAAAATCTGAAGATGTCAGCAAATTAAAGAGACTGACGTCAGACAATCTGAGTTAGTGAAAGGGAATGGATTCCTCTTGGAACCATACACTGTAGAAACACATGCAAAAAACCTAGTATACTCTACTAAACTATATCTCTAGACCAGGTAGTGAGCTGCCACTACCATGCATATACAGTGCAGACTCTCCATTATTAAGGGTTAAATCTTTAGGTCTGCTAGCTGTATGTCAAAAATTTATGTCTTTTAAAGTTACGGTTCAAAAAAATTGTCAGAAAGGTACCCGCCAAAGTAATAGCTGAGGTCTGGCAACATTGGGACATTGATTAATAGAAGTCTGGCAGGTAAAGAAACATGTGCAGTCAGACACAGACAGGTTGTAAGCAAGTCAACACAGGTCCCACTGAAAGTGAGTGCAACAGAGATGTCATTAATATTCTCTAAACTATGATGGATGTTTTTATTAAACAGTTATTACGTTTATTCACCCATCGGAGTGTGTAGTGATGTCTCCGTGTTACCAGATCTAAACAATTACTTGGTGACAACACGGTGACCAAAACAATACTAAAAATTTAATTCCCCAGCAATGTCACTATATTTTTTCCTTCTGTGAAACCTCCAGATCCTCCTCCCAGTCTCATTCATGCATCAGCTGTACCAGAGAGGTCTCCAGCGCTAAATCTGAGCCAATATCTGAAACAGTGGCTCCTGAGTACCAAAGCGGCTGGAGGGGATGGGACAACAATCGCTGCTGACATCGGGCCGCGGAGATTGAGGATCAACCCTGTGACAGCTGGAGCAGACAAACAAGCCCAGATGCTGAAGCTGATCTCAGCCCTGGAGAGGCTGCACAGGACATTTAACAGCACGCTGAACTCACGGATCACCATCATGCCACGAGGTACTGGAAATATCGACATGTTAGGTTTACTTACCGATGGCATTCTGAAACTCCATGAAAGAGTTTATGGATGCCGGTGACAGAAGAATATAAAACTTAAACGTAAGTTCAGATAAAACCAGGGGAAAGATGTGAAAAGTTGCAGAACGATGCTTGAGACTTGTTGCAAGTTAATTCAATATAAATGTTTCTGGCTTTAGAGTATTTTAGCTTTTATTCATTCAAGGAAGTTTCACTGAGTCAAAATGTCATAACTCTGACATTTGTACTTCCCACTTGGCTGTATTCAAAATCTGGGTCACTGGGGGTTGAAATCTTGCACTGTGCAGAGGGTCGGTAAACACCCTGGCCAGGTTTATCAATGAATCATCACATTCACGTTCACTTTTGCAACATTTAGTGTCTCTTTGTCTTCACATGAACCCAGGACTTACCAATTTGCTGGGACTTTTTTTTTCCTTAAAGCCTGTTTTGTTTTTCATTACAGCAAATGGCAAAAATTCAGGAAGAAAAAGTAAAGTGGTAAGTTCATGTAAAAAATTTGCACTCATATTATTTTGCACCCATACTTTGCCTTGATTTTTTATTTTTATTTTTCGCTGACTAGTTATGCCAGAAGGGATATTTCAAGATTGTTTATATTAAGTATAAACTAATGTTTTCAAGGGTTTACAGATTAAACTTGATTAAACAGTTGAATGGTAAATGGTTAAATCATGTATCAATTGATGTAAACAAATCTTATAAACTGATTGTTTGGAACCTCATATCAATTTTGAAAACTAAGCTTCGAAGAACTTGTGAACATGTGGAGGAGGGGACTGCCTTCCAGTCGACACTCAGGGACAATATGTCTTCTGCATCAAATTGACCCATTTAGATCCAAAAAGACACCAGAAAAGAATGACTTGAATATGTAATCAAGTAACGATACAACAGTAGAAACACAAAAACAATGTTTTGTGTTTTTGCATTTGTGGAAGGTTTATAAGGATACAGGCAGTTCAGCGTTCTTGGTTTCAATAATCACCTCCTTGTCGTTCTTTCTGTTGCTGCTGTGGTTGAAGATTCCCCCTGCCGAGGGAGGGGTAAAGGCCACCACTGTACCCCCAGCAGCAGTTGACAGCACTGCGTCCAGAGCAAGTGCAGACGCCATGGTCCCCAGCCTGACCGGTCGAAACTTCCGGAAGTCCGTCCCACCGCAGAACAAGAAGACCAACAAAAGAGGTGAAAGTAAAAGGCCTAAACTTCGCCTTACTTTATCTTTACAAGGAGTTCCAGCAGGGAGTGCTGCAGCAGCAGTGTGGAAATGCTTTGTGGGCAGTATAACAGATCTCTTCTGGCAGGTGTAAAATTTGCAGCCTTTTAACCTCATGAGCATTGGACGGGTTGCAAGATTCATATGCGCTGTTCCTGGGCGAGAAAGAAATTCCAGAAAACCAACCAATAAATTCCAGTCAGGCACTTTGCACCCTGTGCATTAAACTGATACTGTTACAAATAAACAACCACCTCTCTATAGCCTCACTAGAATTAACCAGAAAGATGACAAAAATCAATTAAACAAAATGACTAACAAAATCATATAAAATACACAAAAACAAATAAAAAGCATGGACACCGGGAGCCATAGAGTTTATGTAGCAACATTAAGCTACATGAATTAAACAGCTTGCCACAGCAGAAAAAGCAGACAATGTGGAAATGTGTAAACAATGTAAAGTCCACAGCGGCTGCAGCCAACAAACACATATTGAAAAAAAGCAAGAAGAAAAGGTTTTGTACACAGTGTAGCCCACACACAAAAGGATAAGCTGCTGGGCAAAACACCTGTCTGAACATCATCCTCCACAGTCTGCTCTAGGTTCAACTTCTCTATATGACCAGTCCGTTCCACCTGTCTCTCATTTCAAACATTGAGCTGAATGAGCCCTGCAGTCACAACATGGATGGTCAAAATGAAAGGTGGTGCAAACCTCACTGAAGTTTCTACGTGAATGTGAGTGGAGGGTCCACCGTCACTATTTTAGCATTTACAGACCCAATATGCACCTGTTGGAAACACAACGTCACAGGTGTATTTGATTTGATCACTTGGTGTGCTGGCTTGGTGGTGCATCAAATCAGTGATGAATTAAGGTAGATACAACTTGTTTTTCAATCTATGCCAAGGTAACGCTAATCTTAACTACGGCCCCATAATCACACGGTTCTTGATTTTACTGCACTGTTGTGCATTTTTCATACTGTTCACAAACTGCCAGGCCTGGCCCAGGTGTGAACGCACCACTCAGACCCCGACACTCACATAGACAGCAGAGAATCTATGATAGTTCTAGAGACAATTGTCACATGAGAATTCATCTAATATGGAGGTTAAACCGCAGCAGAGAAGAAGCTGCAGCTCCTGATGATTTTCTGAAAGTTTGACTCCTTTCATGTATTTCATTCTCACACAGTTAATCATTATCTTGCTCATCATGTTCATCAACTTTTGTTTTTACCCTGTAACAGTTGCAACTTCAAATGTAGAGAAATAAATTACTTGAGATTTTTAAAAAAAACCTAAGTAAGAGTAAAACAACTGATTTTCAAAAATACCCAAAATAGTACAAGTATGCAAAAGTGCCTTTGTTACAGAAAGGGGAGTAAACAGAACTCATTACTTCTGCCATCCATGTTCTGCTACATAAGCAGAAAGCATAGACTGTCTGGTTAAATGACAAAGTGGAAGATGACTCCTCAGTGCATCCTTGCCAGGCATCAATCAGAGGATGTGAATTATTGTCAAAATATTTTTAAAAAAGTGTTTATTGTGTCTTTTCATATACGACAATGTCTTTTCCACTTTCATGCAGGTATGGAAATTGTTTTGTAAACCCCTATTCATTTCCTCCTTCTCCTTTTCTGTCTTCAACAGTGTGTTTCTGGAAGTACTGCTCCCAGAACTGATCAGCTCCCGGCCCCCTCCACACGCTTCCACCTTTTGGACCTCCTCCCCCACCTATCATCACCTCCCCATCCATCCAAGTCAAACTCTCTAACATTTTAGTACAGTTGTACTAAAAAGAATGTAACAGTTTCTAACCCCATTCAATTAGTCTAAGTCAGACTGCTGAAGCCTCAGATTGACTTCAGCTAAACTTTGGTTAGCATTTTTTGCACAGAACAGACAGTGGATTTTGTACACAAGTTTTTTATGGTGTGGTCAAGCAAGGAAATTATCTCTTCACAGCCAGTATGTAAAGGAAGAACGATTGTAGCGACAAAACATACACACACTGTGGCATGTCAGTATTGTATTAAGATAGACTTGATATATCAGAAGCTCTCCTGTATCCTCTGAATAAAAAGTGCGTTTCCTTGGTTTATTCATGCGGCGAAATGAACAAAATCGGCTCTGTTTTCTCCTTGTTGTTGCTGCAACTGCAGCTCTCTTGGCTGGCATGAACCTTTACACGGCAGACCCTAGCCGCCGGGCTCTGGTACACTGTCAGTGACGACAGCTGTCTTGCGTTGTCCTCTGTACTCTATTGCAGAGAGATTGCCCATAGAGTCAGAGGCCAAAGAGAATGGCTTCTTAAAGATGCACTACTACTTTAAGATTTGCACCCGGTAGCTTGGGGGCATTATGGAGGTATCAGGGAGTAGAGCTTACATCGCTGATGATGGCGTGAACTAATCCAAACCATGCAGAATTGAATTTTAGAAAATTGGTTGGTTGGTTGGATTTACTACTATGAAAATGTGTAAACATAAACCTAACAGATCCAGCCTAAACTATCAACATCAGTACAGGCCTTCAGACGCTGATATTGCTTGAACTTTAATTTCATCCAACCCATCTCTACATCCATCCCTCCGTCCCTTCCTCCAGTCTCCCTTCCTCTCCTCAGTCTCTCCTCTGACCTCTGAGTGCTAGGAGAATGTTGCCATGGCATCAGGAAAGCCCAGTGGGCCCCAGAAGCCCCCCCTCCCCCACACACACACACACACACACACACACACCGGCACCATCCTTGACTCAGACCTTTTCATTCACTCATTAATTAACAAGACTGACCAATCAAAGAAGACGATGTGTGCTCGTGGTCAGCACATGAAGACCTTTTAACTCTTTCTTTTCCTTCTGAGACAGACACATTTTTGTATGTGTGTGTGCAAACTTTGAAATAAAGTTCATCTCTAGCATGGCAAAAACCCAACTGTGACAATAAAAATGGATATCTTATTTTTCTACAATTACACTCTCCTTAGTTGTTCATTATGTAGACAGACACATACTCAGAGGTCACCTGCTGGGTCATGTCCAGTGAGAACGAAACAACTTCAACTCCACATGAAAAAGTCAGCTTCCCTCACAGCAGCACCTTCGTTTAGTTTGACTTCAACTCTACATTGCATACATCACAGACTCTGTGAACCATGAGGAGGTTTCATTGCTTAAAGAAGATTTTTCTCTTGACATTTTTATCCAACCTGAGGAACAAAGCCTGGTTTCAGAAACGTTCCTGAAATTAGCGTGGTGTCTTCGGAAGTGGATCACATAGTGACTGTATGGGGGAGTGGGGGTTCTGAAGTGCAAAACACAACATTTGGTGTTTAGTTCATTTATTTTGGAAATGTTGTTGCTGGTTTGTTGTTTTTGACTCAACAAGGTTCAAGTTTGATTCTATGAATTTGATTTGTAAAAATATAGAAATAAGAAAATGCTAAATTTCACAAAACACGCTGGGCATTTTTAGAAAACCTCTTTACTAAAGAAAAGTAATGGTAAACTTATGAATTAGATACATTAAAATCACTTAAATAAATTTTCCACATTTGCACAGGAGCTTATTTTGGACATTTTTTATGTCACTTTTTCTTCTATGCACCTGTTGGTATACAGGTGTATCGAGATTTCTTTTGTAAATTATAAAGTAAAACTGTTGTATTTCGCAAACTAATGTGTTTTCACTGTTGTTAATTTGTGAAATTTCATTATATTTTCTGAGTTCTTATTTTGTTTTGTAAATTTGTCATCCTGAAATGGTGTGTTTTAGCTCTTGTCCAATGGTTTTATGAAATATGTTTTGCACATCAGGGCCACCACTGATGCAGTTGAAGATCCTTCATCAGATCACATTCTATGAGGGATTTTAATTTTTTGCAAATGAATTCGAGGGTTGAAAATGTGTCTAATTTGCAGTATTTTCACATAATTCACCACATGGTAGATAAAGATCTGTAATTTAACAAATTTTGTGAGTTTGTGTTAGATAGATGCAACATGGACCTTAATGACACATCACGTACCACTGGTTGATGTACTGAAATCAGTTTATCTATTCAAATATAACCTGCAGTTTCAGAGTACATCATACTGCCCCAGGACTCAAAGACTCAAAGATTGGACATTGAAGGATGAACTTTGGGTACCTAATTTATTTCCCAAACTGTAGATATATTGTGTTTTGTACTACAACTCTACAGTTATAGTATTTGAAGTGTGGCTTTACACAGTGTTATTAGTCTCCACACAGTAAGAACAGCGGGACATTCTTCCTCTGGATGTTTCTATGGTAATTGAGCTGTATGTGTTTGCTGTCTGAGTGTGTAAACTCTGGGTCATTACATTCAGAGGGTTTCAACAGAGGTCACTTATCACTGTTGCCCCGGTGACGAGTGCGTGTGTCTGCACATGCTCGAGCGTTTAGACGTGTGTATGTGTTAAATATACTTGGTCTTGCACATACAATCGTTTTGGAGTCTTTAAGCAAAGACTCATGACATATGGCTTGAGCAATTTTAGTAAAAAAAACAATTTTAAACTAAATTTTATACACAGAGTTCAAAATAAAACTACAGTGGAATAACAAATTCTTGGTAAAAGCACAGCTAAAAAAGGGGGATGTTATTATCTGCATAAAGCCTCATGTACTAAGTCTAGAGTGTGCCGCCAGACTTGCCAGACTTTCATTATAACAAATTAATAAACAGACACATTTACAATGCGTTATGTGTTGGTAGGAGTTTGTGTGGGGTCAGATCAGCAGCTGGCCAATCAGACCTCTTGTTGCTGTTCCGTAGGTATGACTTCATTTAATTTTTTTGGCAGCGCAGTGCATACACACAGAAGGCAAACTGTTAATATTAAAGTTGGGCAAACATGAATTCTAAGATGGAATACGATAGCAAGACACATATATAAATGAAAGAACAAGTGAAATTTTAAGTTTAGGTTGCAGTTTTAGGGGGAGTTGGGTGCTGGAACTATTTCTGAGCGAACAGTCGGGTGCCTGGTGAGGTAACTGTGTGCATCTTCTTGAGGTCTTGTCATCACAGTGAGGTTGCCAGGTTTAGTACCACTGCACCTGTGCTGGAACCTAAACATACACTATATCTGTCCAGACATGCGGTAGCTGGAAATGGTGCAAAGAATTGCTCTTGGTTGAACCGAGAGACATCATGTTAACCGCGCTTTAGACGTTCTAGAGGGTGTATTTTTAAACTTTAAAGAGAGCCAGGTTGGTTGTTCGCCCAGTTTCCAGTCAATTTATTATCTGGTTATAATTAAGTACTGTAAACGTCTATGATTACTCCATTGGCACACACCGGCCTCCATACAACCGATGTTGCTTTCAGATCCAGAGGGTTTGAGTCCTAAGGTAACTTAGCCCTCTATGGGACTTATTAAGGATATTAACTGACAACAATTAATTTTAAGCGTATTTAGGCCCAAAGTAAATTTCCTGTGCTCAGGTTCCCAGAATGACCTTTGAAACTCAACCAGATAGTACTTTTTTGGTGTGAAGCACAGGTGTACATCACACTTCCTCCACTTCACTTATGTTTGGTGTCATTGTATATTTTCCACCAGCCTTGCTTTTCAGTGGGGTAAGGCCAATGGGCAATGCCACCCTTCCTGATCTCCGGATGTGGGAGTGACTCTCTCTTCCTTTTTAGCTGCTTTGGGAGAGATTCGTTACAGCTTGGCTGTCCATGTTTGACTTTGTCTGTGCGTTCTGAGGATAAAACATCTACAACGGCTGAGTTCCCCTTTGTGTGATTTACCACATCTCACTATCTCTACAGTACAGTAGCCATGTATTTACACAAATCGAGTCCATATGGAAAAAGATGCAAATGTCTTTCACCTTGCCATGAAACTTACAAACATCAACCTAATAAAGATTTATGTGCAAACTTTCCAATTTTCTATATGACAACAATAGAAGAATAGATGGAGTCATTATGGAAATTTCTATCCACGTAATAGGATTTTGTCAGTTATACATGATGGGGACTTTAAGGTTTTAAAGACGAAATTTTAGAAATCCTCATATGAAATGACTAAAAGTGTTTGGGTTATCTAACAACATTTTTTTTAGTAAATTATTTTATATATTTTATTTTTTTAAATTACTTAGCACCATGCTACTCCTGCATGTGACTCAACAGGCGCTCTTGTCTCCTTCACTTCCTTGTAGCAACAAATGCTATAAACATATAAAATGACCTTTGATTATATTGGTTAGAGGGGATGTCATGTGACACATTTTTGGAACAATATTATTGGTTATGAGTTTAAGTTAATTTTTGTAGCAGTTTTCCTTAGCATCATTTATAAATGACAAAATCCCATGGAGGTTAAGATCTAGGTCCAGTCAAGCTTTGAGATTTGAACTTTTTCTTGTCACTCTGCAACTACTCCACATTAGAGTGGAAATTCAAAATCACTTTGGTGATTCCATTGAGTAATACTGTTGAGTAGTATCTGCAATATCACATTATGACTGTTTCTGTGGCATTCAGTCTTTCAGTGATATTTAACCAGGAAGCAAACAACTGTGTATCACAGCTGAGGCGATAACAGTATTTTCAGTCACCACTGAGAGGAGGTCCAATGTAAAAGGCTGTTAATTCAGTCAGTGACACTAATCACTGATTATAGCCAGTTCAGCTTGTGAATTTGGTGTTAAAGATTTGTTCTACACGTGATGAACGCCTCCACTCAACGTAATTGTTTTACACTGCATTATATCAACTGCTTTAAATGCTGGCAATAAGTGTTATTTACTATTAAATAATACTTGCTCAGAAATCCCATGAAATGATAGCGACAGACACACAGACACAAGAGAGGCGCTGAAGAAAATCCACACAGTGATAAAATCAGTTTAATAAAGATCATCCCCCCAGAGAGGATATAAGGCCAGAACATAACATAGAGATGTCAGAGTTGGTCAATGGTAGACTGTCTCAGTCAAAGTGGTGATTTGGTGCAAAAACATACCAAACCACTTCTGTCCAATAATTAATCAAGGGATTTTACTGAAAAAATGCTGCATTCAAGGGAACCTAGAAAAAATTAAACACTTCTGTTTTCTCCTGAAGATAGGGAAATGAAATTGGATAAGTTGTATTTCAGAATTTGGGGTGTGGGGATGGACACTGATTTCTCTAACTTCCTGTATTCTGACATCCACAAAATGCTTTTAGTTAAGTGTACTGGATGCCAAATTAATTAAAACACAGCAAAAAATGAGCCATTTTTATCTCCAAAATCATTTTGTGATTACAAATTCTAAATTACCATGGCGGGAGGCACTGTTTTTAACTGATAAAGTTGATTTTTGTATGACAGAAATGCAACTTTTTCTCCTATGTTGGGCTGAAAACACTGGATGCTGACAAGCACAACACTTCTACTACAACTGAAAATATAAGAGAGACATTGGATAAGTGATGCAGTATTACAGTGGTCTCCAAGCGAACTACAAAATTTACTAACTGAAAATTCATCACCAGCAGATAAACCAACCAGCACCATGGCCTGCCCGCACTCAGACAGCCCGTAACATTAGATACGAAAGAAGTACTGTAAAAGGATAATCACAAAATGAGTAAACAGTCTCATTAAGTCTGTAGAGAGTAGTAGTTGACATGAAATGCTTTAACTTTTCATTTCAACCTATGATTCATCGTTAACATTCAGACAGAGGTAATCAACTAAAAAAATGGAATCAGAAGACATGTTTTATACGCGGTATGACTACACTTCCAGTTGGAGGAGTTAATTGGACTTTGGGAGCGGGAGGAGCAGAGTCTGAAGAGCCACTGAACACTTTAAGGTCAGTTGTTTTTCAAACTATGAATGGATGTCATCAAGTAAGGATTAATGGATTGTTCTGGTATGTCAGCAGCCACAGGCTAATGCTGGCTAGCTAATGTTTGTTTGCTGATTACTTAAGCTAAAATGTTTGCTGGCATTGAAATCTCCACCTGCAATGTTTCTCTCACTTTGTAATGGTAACGCTTCAATGGTATTGTAATAATGAAGTTTATTAAAGCTTTGGGTCGTATTTTTTGGAGTTCTGACCTTCATCTCTCTTTCTGTGATAATAACATTGCATTCCCCAGTTGCTGAGATCTGGGAACACAGTGAGATCATTTCAACAAAATAAATGCAGGTAAGGAAACACAAGCAGTGAGATGATCAGACAGGTTGTAAACAAATCAACAGTTTATGCAGATTGGTTTAACAATTTATTTGAAGGTCAAGCTGAAAGTCAGCACACTGATATGAAAGTTAAAGCAGAAGTCTTTTTATAAAAGAGAGTTTGGGTAATAATTTTACTAGTCTCATTCATCTTCTCATTCTCTTCCAAATAAGTTTCAAAAACTGGCGCTTGTTTTAAACCTGTCTGATCGTCTGACTGCTCATGTTTCTCCACCCATCAGACTTCCTTTTATTGATTCCGCCATGTTCTCACATCTCAGCGATTAACTTGTTCATGTTCAACATGTTACTATTACTAATACAACTGATAGTTAAAACAATGAAATTAAGAACCAAATTGTAATAAACTGGGCATAACCTTTTTCAGTGGGGTAAGGCCAGGTCAGTACTCTGACATTTTCGGAAAATGCATGTTTAATTTCTAATCAAGAGCTGCATAACAAAACCAATAGGATTTTAAGCTCATAAATAGATAAGGCCAAGACATTTTTAGCCTTGCTTAGCACAAGCTCCTAAAGGAAGGGTTAATAGCTAGCGGTCCTCCATCAAGTATGTTTGAAGAAACTCCAGAACTGCAAAATGTACATACTTTATCCTCATGTATTCAACATGGAGAAATAGAAAACAGGTTAGGTTAATTGGTGACTCTGAATTGCTCGTAGGGGTGAGCCATCAAGGATAAGTAGGTATAGCTAATGGATGGATGGATGGATGGATTTTACATGGAAAGGTCCCTCAGCCTCACTGGCTCCCAAAACCTATTGGACAAATATTTAGATAGTAATAATTATCCTGACATATTACAGTTAAAAAGGAAACCAGATACACAATGGTCAAGGCCATAGTATTCATAACATAGTATAATGGCTTTTATACCAGTGTTCTGTGACTCAGACAGGTACTATAGATACGTAGATGCATACTATTAAATGGTTGTAACTGATGTGTGTGTTAGGGTTTGCTCTGATTGGAACAATGTTTGGCGAAAAGTTGATTTGTGATTCCTAATACTGTAATACTGAATAATACTGCTTAAGTATGTGTGCTATTTCTTATGTTCTTGCAGTGAACCTGGCCCTGCCATCGTCTGAAAAGTGAATAAAAAGAAATCAAGAATTAATTCTGCAAGTAAGTCTCTAATTTACACATTACTTGTAGAATGATTAGCATAAAGATACAGGAGATCACTGTGCCACCCAACCTGTGAGAGCACGCGCACACACACACACACACGTACGAGCACACACACAAACACACACACACACACACACACACACACACACACACACACACACACACACACACACACACACACACACACACACACACACACACACACACAGTAGAATCAGAATTCCACTTGCTAATGCAGAGATATCAAACTTAAAAAGGAGTTAATGGATTTTTTAGTGTTAGGGTGGCTTGGGTGTGTACCTTTGGGTTCTCATTCCTCATTTAGTCATCTCCCCTCTTTTCCTTCCACTGTTGTGTTTTTGTTCTACTTTTTCATCTTTTCATAGTCCTCCTCTTTCTTCATCTTCATGTAGATTAATTAGGCTTCATCCAAACACCGAACAGCTTTATTTCTGTCTGTACTACTTTTCCTTATTTCTAACTTCTTGACTCTTTTCAAGTTTTCTCTTTTAACTATTTGTTGAAAGACCTAGTGCTTTTTCACTCCTCTCTTTTTTTATCTCATTTATTCACCCCATTCTTTCCTTCTTTTCCCACTCTTGCTCTTATTTGATTCGTTTTGCAACATCCAGATAGGCATATTCGATCTCCCTCTCAGCGGGGCATGTGCTGGTGAACTCCTTCCTCTGATAGGCGCAGTTTAAATACTTCCACAACCCTGTCATCTCTGCCGGGATCTCAAAGCCACGGTATTTCTTGGCTACGACCTGGAAACAGAAAAATGTGGATAGAGTGGAGGTGACAGGGGTTGGGAACATTGGTTGGGCTCATTTAAGGGTTTCAACAGTCCAAATAATTTCAAAATCCATATAGATTTTCTTGATGTAGACCATTCTTTTCCCTGAACTATGAAAATGAGGCTGAATGAACCTTAAGGATATGTAGTTTAGGCAGGAGGTTGCAGTCAGCCAGAGTGAGCTCAGCCCCATCTAGGAAGCTCCGGGAGGACTCTGGCAGGTCGCCGGAGGCATAAGCATCAATCTCCTCAGGCAGGGGAGTCCTCAGGAAGTCATCGAGACGCCGAAGAGACTTCAGCAAGGCTTTCTCTAAGGCTGCTCAGACAGATGGAATCGCAGTGTTACAGAGGGAAAGACAAGTGGACAATGAATTGATAGATCAATCATCCTAGGTCCTCTGACCTCAACCACACCGAAGCAAACGATAAAGCTGCAATAATTGATATGTTGGGCCACTTGGCGCCAGCAGAACAAGCTTACCTTATGAAGCTTTATGACTAGTTTTACGTTAGCCACCAGAGCTTATTTACATGTCAAGCAGACACAAATCAACCTTAGCATTTATTTGGAGTTATATTTGTGTCCACCTGATAAATATAAAGTCTAATATTCACTGTTTTAGCTCTGTTGTTGTCCTTAAACAACTCCTGAGCAAAATATCTGACTCTTTAGCTGCTACATGCTCCACTGTATGTTCACCAGCTAGTCTCCGTTACTTGACATACTGTTTGCTAGTCTGCTTTTTGGTGCCAAGAGGGTAGTGCTCATTGGGTTTATCAAAGCTTTTTCCACCTTAAACAGTGCTGTTGGAGATTAGGTTGATGAGAACAGAGTTAATGGGCCAGAAAACTAAAAGAGCTAAAAGAGGCAAAAATGTGCTGCAGAGTTGGCAAGATATCTGAATATAGAAATATTTTTTAGTACAGCTTTAAGAAAAATACGCCACCCCTCTCTCCATCCTAACCCTAATCTTCTCTTACCGTCGTTGGTGTCTTTTCGTGGGTTTTTGATGTAAGCTGAGAACTTGGCAAACACATCGATGCCTGCTGTGTTGGCTTCGGGATGTATGGGAGCCAGTCTGGGGTAGCTAGTATTAAAGAGACATTAGAGAGGTCAACTGAATCAACTTTTTTTTTCTTTTTTCTTTTTCTTTAAAATTGATGCTCATCTACCGTATTGACATTTCTATGTGTTTCTCCAGAACATCCAATGGACATAACATATTACATATTAAATATTATTCTAGACAATGTGGTTTCTGAAGAAATTGTGGAGAGATTAATGGCTGCTGGAAAACTGATTTTGAGCTGCATTTCTAGATGGATGGCTGGGAGCTAAACTGCATCACTAGCTTGATTTTGTATGACGGAGCAGCTGAAGGAGTTGGAATAATAGGAAAGGGATAAAGGGGTCAAAATACGATGCAAGCAATGAAAGGTGCTGAAATGAAAGTTAATGTAAAGACTTAAATGAGTTTAAGTGTGTGAAGGATTGTAAGTGTCATTCAAGTGTCTCAGTTGGTATGAGGGGAAAACAATCAGCTGAGGTCTAAAAGCACTGCCGTGTACAAAAAGGAGGAGTTCAACCAACTCCAAGGCCAACAAGTTCTCCTCTGGCCCAACTTAAGCCCTGGATGTGGATGTTGCATTCGGAAAGTTACATAAATGGTTGACACAGACCCCCCTTGTCCGATGTTGGAAAGGTGTGGGGGGAGGGGGTTTCCAATACCCCCGACCCTACTTGTAATGGGGTAAAGCAATCCAAGTGAATCATATCAATCTCAACTTTAAAAACAGACCAGAAAGGCCCATAACCCTACCTTTTTTTTTTTAACCTCAATTAATTAACTAGGCCTCCTCTGGCTAATTATATGGCAGTGAATGTGTGTTTCTGTACCGTGGTGGGTTCAGTTTCTCCTCCAGGAATTCCTCTATCATGTTGACGTCTACCTTGACCTCGCCATTGAAGGTCACAAAAGGAGGGTTGGTTCCTGGAGCGAGGTCCTGCAGGTCAGCTGGCTTCCTGACAACACAAAACACAAAATGTAGACACTGACAAAGTTTGCAATGAAGATGGCAGCAATCGCAAAGTTTACTGTGGTAAACAGTATCACAGACTCAGATCATTTGGACTCAAGTCAGACTCGATGGTCATGAATCTGATGACTTTAGACTCCACTTGATAAAATCAAAAGAGACTTGCAACACCAGTGACTCATGACTTCACTTCCACTTTAGCCCTTTGACTTGGGATGACTTGATATCCTCCCTATGCCCAAATTTTAAGAGTGTGGATACAATGGATACAATGAATTAACCCTACAGCAGTCAATCAGGCTGCACAAGCAGGAAAGAAAGTTGCATCTGGCAGTGCACATATTATTATAACATTGAGACATGAAAATATTCAGGTAAGAAGAATTCTATTTTTATCCTTTGCCAGGTTTAACAGTCAGTCTGTGATATTGTATATCTATTTATAAATTCTGTCAAACTGTGATGACATTCCCCTCTGTGCACATGACTTCAGCCAGTACGTCAGATTAATTTAACGCAGCATATAGCGACGCCTACCATTGTATCTCACCACCATATGCCTTAAACACGGGCAGCTGGAGGTGCCCCCAGACGCTCGGCAACTACAGTACATGCCGCTGCCACTATTTGCACCTGCTGTCAATCAGAACAACACGATGCAGGTGTGACACCAGCCTGAACAAGAAGTCTCTCTCTCTCTCTTTTCTTTCACTCAGCGTGACCTCTCCTCTCCTCTCCATAATTTATACAAGGTTATTTCTCTTGTTATGCATTATTCATAGGTGCAGCTTAAACTGTCATTGATATTAAATCAGTATTTTAAAATGATCAGCATCAGGACTTTTAATATTTGGTTCAGTTAGCTTGTGAAAAATGAGGTTTAAAAGTCAGTAGGCTACAGCTATTATTTTAATGTCATATACATATTGAATCAACATTGAATATCTTCTGCTGTTCATTTCATGTTCTGATTTTACCATGGTTATGATGCTACTCAATACTGTAGCAACAAAAAGTACAGACGTCAGTTCAATCTTGGAGTTTTAGATATTTTTGACCTATGTTACAAATGTTGATCTGACGAAAAATGGATTTAATACGAGGTTGAAAGTAGATTCAGATATTATAAAATGTTATCTAACACAGACCTTTGTCACAGGAATAACACCTTTTTCTTTTTAATTGATATTTTTTGTAATTGTTATTTGAAAATACATTTTTTTAAACACATTCATTATTTCTGTACTATACTAATTCCTTATAATTATTACTATTCAAAATTGCAATAATTTGGTGAGTGGCGCATAAACACAAAGTTTTTGACTTGGACGTGTTTTGCTCTTGACTCGGGACCTGAGTTGGAACTTTATGTTCAAGACTTGAATATGTGTAAGTGTGTGTCGTATATTACCGTTTCAGGTCAACAGTGGTGACGTTGAAGATGACTCCTTTGAGCCACAGGATCATAAAGAGCCTCTGGGAGAATGGACAGTTACCAATGCTCTCCCCGTCACTTCCCGCCTACAAACACACATACGCGCATGCATACACATAAAGGGACACACACACGCCAGTGCAGAAATGAGAGAATGCATTAGATCAACTACAATATCCTGAGTGAGAGCGAGCTGCAGAATAATTACAAACTCACAAAATCATTTGCAAAAACAATGCATATACTAATATATTCATGGGATTTAATCTGCACTCCCACAACAGGTGATCCCACAAACTATTAAATATGAATTATGGTTGCATCATCAGACAATAAGTGGGGATCCATCAGCACTTAAAACAACACTTAAAGATGAGAATAATACTGAAGAAGAAAATCTGTGAAAAAAGACTTGGTTTATTATTGCAGCTGAAATGCAGAAGGAATTCATTATTTAAAATGATGTAGTTTTTTTTTTACTACTGTGTCAGCGAGCTGTGTCCTCTTCATTACCTGCTACTTTTCTGAACAGACATTCTGAACATAGTTGGTCTTAGAATTTTGCTGGCCGACTGACCCACGCCACTAATGAATTTTAAGGGAAAATTCATTGTTTATCGAACTGTGAGAGATAGGAAAAAACTGGAAAGAAGACTGAAGGGATCCCTTAAATGTAGTTTTCATCGTCATCATTGGTCCAATCCCAATGTGTCAAGCCTAAACGGGAATGTAAGAATAAAGAAACATGGTAGGTTGAGTTAGCAAGGCGACCAAAAACAGGCCTACTGACAACTTCAGCCATCTGTGTCGGTCACATGACCCCCGCCAGGTCACAGCAGCCTGTTGATACTCTACCAGAGACGGAGCCTCCTCTGAGAGGAAGTCTGGAGTGGTGTATGTCGTCATCATCATGACATCACATGTGCCAGCTGTGGGGAACACTACATCAGTGAAACAGCAAGGACACTGGACAAGAGACTGAATGACAGAATAGGCAGACAACAGACAACATGCGCTGTCTGTGAATACCAATCCGAAACCGGTAACAGCATCCACTGGGCACGGGTCAAAGGTCGTCTACCAGGAGTCAATGGATAACTGGAGAAAGACCAAGGAAGACATTCACATCTGACACCAGAGACCATGTCTGCCCACAGATAGGCGTTACCATCTTCCTCCATATCCTCCACACTTGTTATCAATTTATGTCACATGATGAGACCTGGGCCAACTCTATGACAACTGAGTAAACGCCATCTGCTGATGAAGGCCATGAGATGCAGTAGAAAGCTCCAAAAAAGCTAGTAATTGGACCTTGAGTTAAAGTTATTTTGTCAAACTACTTTTCCCAAAAGGTCAACAATGAACTTTCACACTCGGAACACAGATGTATTTGCCTTCAGCACTGGTGTCGACATCTTATATCAGTCAAAGCTGTCAATTCTAATATTTAAAGCTCCATTCATTCATATTTTTATATCAAGAAGGAATCAAATCACGATGTGTAATTTGACAGGCGTTGCTCAAAGTAATAAATGCAACTATGCACCTTTACAGATAATTTTGTTTTATGGCAAATTCACAGCTTCCGTTCAGTATGAGCGATCTCGTGAACATTGTCCACTACCTGCTCAGCGGCAAACAGCTGACAGACACAGTTAGAGACTAGCTAGTGAACATAGTGGAGCCTTTAGCATCTAAAGAGATTAAAAGGAGGGTGAATATTGGACTTAGATTCATTAGGTGGACAGTTAAGTCACCTAACCTCAACCATACCCAACCGGCCATGCATGGATACTGTAAAAAAATAAATAAATAAAATGAACGGCACTGACAATGAATGTTCAAAAACATTGCATCTGTGAAAATAATTGGGAGGATGCAAACGTTTTTCACTTACCTTTACAAACAACTCAATGGTAGGGAAGCCAAGTTTTTTAACTGCAATGTCATACCAGGACATAGTGAACAGTCCAGGTCAACATTCCATGTGGTTTGAAAGGTCGCATGAAAGCTCACACTCCTCTAGAAACACTAAAAAGACAGTTTCTTATCCAAATAACACAAAAAAAAATAAAATTATGAATTAAGTATAATCCACAGTTATTCCATATCAGCAGTTGGGTCATCTTCCAACAAAGCCATGACAACCACCAACCAGTGCTGTGTCTGTGTGTCTGTCTGACTATTCATCCATTCTTCTTTCTCTGGTATGTCAGTATGTCCTCCACACACAATCCTTCTTTGTCATATTAACTGTAAAGTGTGTGTGTGTGTGTGTGTGTGTGTGTGTGTGTGTGTGTGTGTGTGTGTGTGTGTGTGTGTGTGTGTGTGTGTGTGTGTGTGTGTGTGTGTGTGTGTGTGTGTGTGTGTGTATTTATCACATCACACTGTGGGGACAAAAATCTGTTCACACAGTCACATTAGGGGAAATATTCAGAGAATATTCTTTTTTTCTTAATTTTAGCCCCCCCCCCCCCCCCCCCCAGCAGTGCCACTAGAGGTCTAGAACACTATCTCTCTGCCTTTCTGGTGTCTGTTTAGAGGTCAGTTTTGTGTGAAGTTGAGAGGCACAAAACAGAGTTCTTTCATTTTTCTTAGTAGTGGGTGGCAATGGAATCTCTGTTCCAGCACACATACACACACACACACATAACCGGATGAGTGTGTGTTACAGCAGGAATGGAAAGATCTTTTTCGCACCCTCAGCACCTCTTTTATTTGTGCTTTGAGTTTATCCGCCATGGAGTTTATTTCAGGCTGATACTGATTTGTTATAAATGTACTTTAAAGCTGTAAATAGTTGTAAATTAGACACAGAACAACTCCCAAAGAGTCAAAATCCAAAAGTGTGAGAAGTATATCACATTCACAATCAGCATCAATGAAGCTAAAGTTCAGTAAGGAAGATCTTCTCTCTCTTCCCCTTTGTTCCTCTATGGGTTAACTTTGGCTTTATACTACAGATCTTTTTCTCCCCATCACCTCAACTTTCCCATGTTGACAAATCCTTCCATTCACACCATCACCATATCTGACCATGTTCCTCAGGCCAATCAATCAATGAATGTCATTCTTTGAATGTCACTGCAATTCTGCCTCTCTGTCCTTCAGACCTAAGTGCTCTGCTACTCTACTTTCAGCTGTTTCGTTTCTGGCAGTGTTTTTGTGGATGCGGCAGCTAACTCTGAGGAAGATCCTGCTCATTCATGTGTCAATGGCGGGTCTCGAGTTTAAGATCTCACAACATCAGCCAAAGCCTGACGGCATGAATGCTGAGCACTCAGCCATCGTGTTCTCCTCGCTATATTTTCCTCTGGCTTCTGTCACCTCTGCTTTGGTGCTTGTTCGTCCATCCCACAGGCGGCCAACATCTCTCCAAGACAGCGCTCTTAAATCTTTCAAGGAAGGCCTACTAGCCAGAGGCTAAGTGAACACATCACTACTGAAGGCATCCTAATTCCCATAGCAGTAAGTGAAGGTATCACCAGTCATATGCACTTCAGTATGTACAGCCAGTAAGTGAATGCATCACTGTTCAGACACCTCAGTACATACAACAGTTAGAGAAGATATCACCATTCAACGCAATTCAGTACCGACAACATTAGGGAATGGATCTCTGTTCATACATCCCCACATTCAGCTCCGAATTTGAAGTCTTTCAGTCTGTTGCCCTTCAGAGTTGTTCCTTCCGGTTCATTTCAAAACTAACCATACAAGCACAGCACACAAGGTTAATAGGTCAGCGGCCTACTATTTACAACCGTTAGCAACATATTGGGAATCATAGCTGGGGGGGTGGGCCCACTACCAGGGATGTTTTTTTTACAGGTGGTTAGCTATCTCAGTTTCTTGCTCCATCTCCTTCTGCTCTCTTGGAAATTTACTCTGTTGTCCTATCATGATATGTCTGGGGTCAGTGCTGGAAACACTGGCCTTATTCTGTCTCTCAGTCAGCATGCCACTTCATCCCATTTTAACTGTGGTTTCATTCCTTATTGCAGTTATGTGAAAAACTAAATATTAAAAGTCATATATATTTGCAAGTAGGTTGCTGGCATTTGGTTTTTGGTAAAAATTTTGTTAAGCAAGGTAAAACTCCATGTCTAAATCCTGGTTCAACCATAACAGGTGCTTTTAAAAATGCGGCCTAAGCCCTCAGTGGTACTGAGGCCACTCCTTTAGGTTCGGTGCTGCACTGCAGGGAATTTCCATCTACATACTCTTTGCTCAAATTTCTCTCAGGTCTCATGACCCCTGGGCTAAGTCATGCATATCACTGTTGGCAATTACTCATTTACAATCCCTTCACAGTTCCTTAATTTCTTCTACCCAATGCCTCCCTCTCACGTACTGCTGGCTCTATCATCTCCTCCACTCTCCTCTAAACTTCATCACAGGCAAACATCTCTCTCTCTCGCCACTGGCCTCCGATGGCCTCTAGCCTTCATCGCAGGTCATCATCTATCCCTCTACTTAGGTCTTCAGCCTCTAGCCTTCATCGCAGGCTGATATCTAATCCTCTCGTCTGGCTTTCAACAGCCCCCTAGGTTTGTCGAACATTAAATTCTGTCTCTCTCCCCTGGCCTCCTCAGCCTCTAACCTTTGTCGCACACTAACATCTCTCTCCTCAGGCCTTCGATGGCCCTCTAGCTTTTGTCTCATGCTAACATCTGTCTCTCTCCTCTTGCCTTTGATGGCTCTCTAGTTTTTACTGCACTCTAACATAATCCTCCTCTGGCCTCCTACACCCTCTAGACTTCATTGCAATGCAACATCTCTTTCACTGGCATTTGACAGCCTCTAGCCTTCTTTCCCTCTCTGCCCCTTTTGCATCGTACATCCTAATAAGTTGTTCCCATATAGGTGAAATGGATTATCATTGCTCACTATGATTAGTGTTTGATTTTCTTATGCATTATGTTTTCATGATTTGCTATTTCTACCTCCTCTCAGGGTGGAATGCGGTAAGACTGTTTTTATTTATTTTGGGGTCCTGGTAAGGGGGTAAGGCTGAGTGCAGCGCAAAGGATCAGCAGTGGACTGACTGGAAAAGGAATTTTAATAATAGTCCAATATCAGCCTTATGTAATAATAACCCAGTAAACCTTGATGAGTCAAACCTTGGTTCTTGTTGAGCTTGTTAACTAGCTGCTAAACATAATGTAAATGCAGTATTTAGTTTGTGTTTGTGTGAGCATGTGTTGTTTCCAGCACCGCTGTGCACAAAGCTCTCAGCGCCAAACAGCAGGCTAATCAGCTTGCAGAATGAGAATGCAGAGATTAACCCTGCCTGCTTCTAGGGGCAGCATAGCACTGTTGTACTATCTACTCATTAGTGCCCTAAACATGATTTTGTAGTCTGTAGTCTGTATTTTATGATTCGTATGTCAAAATTAAAAGTCATTTGGTGTATTAAAAGAAAAGAAAATCTTTCCTATACATTTATTGACTAGTTGGCCCATTGTCTCCGTGGAGGGGAATGAAGCCAGTCTGAATTGTGTACATCAAGTGCTATTGAGCCCAGCAACACAGAAGGATGCTTGAACCTTTCCATAATATTTCCATTTACCTCAGTCTGTGCTGCCAACAGAGTCCCTGACAAAGGAAGCCATTGTTTGAATGTGAGCTCCCACAGAGAACAAGCTTGTTGGGTGTATGTCTGAAGCAGATCTCAGATATTAGTGCATTTTTCTTGGCGTTAAACCTCTCTGCTGGCCCTCAGACGGCTGCCCTCTTTCATTCTCACCTCAGTTAGGAATGTGCTGAGCAAAACCTCTATGTGTGGGCAGGTTAATATATACATTACAAAATCTGACCATTATAAACGTCACAAAGATCACATTTTGAAAAAAGGATATTGTATTGGCATAAATTATATGATTATGATAGAGTATAGTGTGTTCCTATTACTTTGTCCACTACCTTTAGAACTGCATGCATGCAGCAATGTAGGCTACCATGCCTGACGGATTAGGATATCACTGTCTTAATGGGATAAGTTAAGCAGATCAAGATAGGGTTCCTCCGTCACTTGCTCTCTCTGTATCACACCCACACACACACACACACACACACACACACACACACACACAAACAAACACACACACACAATTGTGAAAGGATAAAGTATAACATTTATGTTAAAATAACAGTGGATGTACTTAATAGTACTTAGAAAAAAAAAAGATTAAATATTTTGAAAAGTACTTAACATTCTAAACAGTTTTGAGTTTTGCATGGATGTATGCATGTCAGAAAAGCAAGCAGTCTTTATATCAAGAACACTAATATTCAAAAAATACATGAAAGCTGTACAGTATTTAGTTTCAATGGTTAAATGTCTTGCATTCTGTTGCCTTGCTCTGTTGTAGGTTACAGTGACTTTGTTAGCCTTGTCTTTCTTCCAACAGGACTGCCTGCCTAAGCTTATGTTTATACGACCATAGCCACAATGGCTTGGCTGAAAGGCACCCTAATTCTGGCATACATGTTTGACAGAATTAGTTATACCCGTCCCCTGATGAATGGTGCTCCAAAACTGGTACAAGTGCGTTGGTCCAGTGTTGCTGATTGGAGCATTTGTATTGTCAGCTCGAGTTGGCCCGGGCCATAATGCAGCCATGTATGGACCAGAGCCAGCTTACATTTGGGCCTGTAGTGCCAGAACATTCAAGCGCACTGACACTCAGTTGCCTTACTCAGCTGGCTACCTGTGTTCTGTAGAAAAAAATATTAAGTTTCCCATAGTCTAACTGATGGCTCGCACTGATGGAATGTGTTCAATAGAGTACAAGTCGAGTGAAGTGAATCTTGCATTGACCCCAGTTTTTTTTTCTGAGTCAATGTTAAAGTCCCTAACAGTTAGTAGGATTTAAGACCAAAAATAGAGCTACATTACAAAAAATACAAGGTGCTGTTTCTTCAGCTTCCAGTGAGATGAAGAAACACAAACTAGGAAATCCAGTTTTAGTAGAGGACCACAAAAGCCAGGAACATGTCATCGCGCTTCAGTATGGGTGAGCTTGTCAATTGTAAGTAACAGTGGCAACAGTGTAAGCCCAACATTCATGTGTGTCAGCTCTTCAGAAAAGGAGCAGTTTTATCACATTTGCTCCCCAGAATGGTATCTCGCAGGAACTATTACCTTCACTACTTCTTCTGTTTGTATGACACGGTCTGATGAGTGCTATGGACATCAACTGAACTTAAATGCTATCACACATTAAAACAATGCAAAGTGATTTATAATACTATAAGACAGGAATTTTCAACTCTGGAATGTTGCATTTTATCCTCCACCATGCATGGTATATAGTAGAATTACAGACTTAGTTTAAGAAACTACCAAAAATGTGGTATTGGATTGGCCTTTGTAATGAATTGTTAAATGATGTTGCATTGCACTGCAACAAAAGTTGACGGAGGCTCAACCTTTTTGCCAGAAGACCCTGTTTTTTGTCAGAGGCCTTTGAATTGGGACCTCTGTTCTACCAGTGCAGTGGTCTCTTTGACGTGCATGAGGAGGCTGTGTTGACTATGTGTGACTCTTGTCAGCCTGGACATGATGTTTTTATAAACTTAATAGATAATAGTTCATTGTCATCTATAAACTATTGTCTTCTTTTATACTGTAGATCGTTTTTTTATCACAAGGTTGTGTTCTGAGTTGAGCTCCCCTGTAAAACTAAAGGTTTAAATCTCTGTAAGGTCATTTTGTCATATTAGAACCATTAGAGCCTTTACGGACTGTTACTTTGACTGAGGATCCATGGAGGAACCCTCATTTTCACCATGTATATGGAGTGTTGTTGACTCAGGGTGTACAGACAATATGTGTACGTACAATATGTGCATGCTGAAAAGACTGTGTGTGTTCAAAAGGCTAATTACCTTGACATAGAGTGCGATCTCATACTCCTGGTCTTGGGATGTTGTGCTGTTCCTGTGCACAGGAGGCAAAGGGCTCTCCACTCTCCTATGGCAGATCAGTTTCACCTCTTCTCTCTTCTCTTCAGTTATCTCCTCCCGCTGGGGGATGTATGAATGGCAATCGTCCAACAGAACCACTCGCTTTCTCTTCACCTGCTCATCTTTTTTTTTGGGCAGGGATTCATCTTTGATCACTGACTTCAGCTCCTTTAGCCAATCCTCCTTCCTTGGCAGACTTTTGTCTTCTGGCAAAACTTCCTTCTTCACCCATTCCTTTTTCCCCCTTTCGGTTTCCCAGATGTCTTTTTTCACAGACTTCAATTCTTTTCTCCAGTCTTTTATTTCTGGTTCTCTCTCTTCCTCTTGATGATGATTTTTAATCCAGTCATTATCTTTCCTCCTTGGTGACAGCTTTCTTGCTGTTCCCCATCCTTCTTTCCAGAGTGGTTGTGGCTCAGGACACAAGATCCCATTCTCCATTGCTTGCTTCATACCTTTAACTCTTACATTTATATCCGACTCTACCTCTCTGTTGTCATCTTTTGGCTTCTCGTCCTTCTCTTCCTGTCCTTCTCCATTTTTTTGTTGCTCATCTGTCTCTTTACCAAGTTCAGCCTTCTCAACTTCTAGCCCTTGACATTCTTCATCCTTTGTCTCCTTTATGCCGTCCTGAGAAGGGGCTGTAATTGTGAAAGGCTTGTGTTCATCAAGTTCACCAGTCTGATTCTCCTCTATTTCTTCAATCACATCATCTAAAACAGTCACAGGCTCTTCTGCCATCTCTAGATCTCCCACCATCGCTTCTTCCTCTGCTCCTCCTCCCCTCTTCTCTTCTGCAAGGATGTTCTCTCTTGGCTGTTTTCTCAAGTTATCTCCCCAGTCTGCCTCTGCTTCTATGAGGAGCTGTGAAGGATGTTCCTGCAAATCACCACCATTCTGCGTTTTGGACTCATTCCCCTCTGATGTGACCTCACCTCCTTTCTGGTCCAGTTCAACTGCACCCCCATGCTCCTTTTCAAAGGCCTCCTCCATCTGGTCCAAATCCATATCTTGCTGTGTGCCTAAAGGTTCCTCCTCTACAGACTGCACCTCTGGTTCTGGAGGACCTACCAAAGCCTGGTTTTCAAACTCAACGATAGATTCTTTCTGCATTTCTTTATTACCTCTTCCTTCTTGCTCTTCGTCATCCATTAACTCTCCAATAACAAAATCAACTGTCTTCCCCGCCTCTTCCATAGTTGTTCCTCCCCCATCCAGAGCATTAACCCCAAACTGTCGCACTTGCTCTTCCTCTTGCTCCTTCGGAATGATCCCTCCCAACCTTGTTTCCTCAACCCCTCCCTCTGTCTTTGACTGTTCTTCAGAAGGTACAAAGGCCAACTCTGGTTGCTCTACCTTTAGATTTGCTTCACCCCCTGCGTCTACACCATCATCAGTAGTGGAGATTACATCCTTCATGAACTCCTTGTTTCCCTCATCCTCAATGTTTGCCTCTATGGAATCCTTCTGTTGCCACATGATGTTATTATTAGTTGGCTCAACCTCCTGTTTGCTGAATTCTGAGTTGTTTCTCTCATCAGTGTTTTCCATTTCATCGTGATTCTCACTGGTTAATTGGTTCGTCTGATTGCCCACCACTTCAATTGTACCAATTGTACTGAAAGGTGTGCCACTATTGCTAACAGCTGAGGATTGGCATAGATCATTTTGAATGTTGACTTGTTCATCTATCCCTGTGGTAACAGGGGTTGCATCTGTTGTTGGATCCTCTGTGGTTTCTGTCACCTCTCTATTACTGAGAAGAATAACAGCTTCTGTTTTGTTTGTGTCATCAGTAGACAACTGTGTATGCTTTCCTGACTCCTCTACAAGAATAGTTGATTCTTGAATAGTCTCTGCATCATCAGTGGTGGACACTATCTTGTGTTCTTCTAACCCATCGTCTCCCTCATTAGTCTTTTCCTCCCTTACCTCGGTTTCTGAAATTGCTATCAATGCCTCTTGTTTATTTTCTTCACTTTCTCTGTGTTCCTCTTTTTCTCCATGGCTGTCTAATATCTGGTCTTCATCTCTCTCAACCTTCATCAATGCCGAAGAGTGACATGGATTTTCAGTCACTGTCTTTGTGTCTTTTGACTCTTCCTCTCCCATGTCTTTATCCTCTTTCTCTCTTGTTTGTTTATCTATCTTTTCGTGCTCTTCATCTGCCATGTCTTCTCCACCCTCTTCATTTTCCTCCAGTGTGTCACTTCCTCCCTCCCCCTCTCTTACTACTCCATTTGGTAACAGGTCCAATTGTATAATCCTCTCTTCCTCCCTTTCACCCTGCTCTCCACTTTCTCTTTCGGCTTGACCCTCTCCTGCTTCAGCCATCATCAAAACATCCTCCCCTACCTCCTCAGCTAGTTCCACCTCCTCATCTTCCTCTTCTCCCTCCTCATCCTCTCTTCCTCTCTGGGTATCCAGGTCTGAACAAATACCTAATGGGCTGTGGCCAATGGCGGTATTTGATTGGTCTGGGTTTGGGCAGGGGCCTGATTGAGCCATGGAAATGTTTAAGGAAAAGATTGGACACTTACTCAGGAAGAATTAGGGCCTAAGTTTCCAGGATCTGCATGCAGTTCCACAAGATGTGATTTTGTGGATGGATTTTAGAAGCACAAAGACTAAAATTGCAGAATGGTTCCAGTTCCCTGATTAGGTCCAAAAGGGAATCTCAGTGTGTTTCTGAGGACACCAAGGTTTAAAAAATAGGAAAATAAACCCTGTAATCCAGAAAATATGCAAAAAAGATTTTTCAAAGCAAGAGACGAGGAACAGAAAGAGAGTGTTTCCAAGCTCTTAAAAGGACTAAAATCCTGGAATAGCTCCTAAATTGCTTCGTGAATGATGATTTTCGATGGAGTCCAGTTTTCCAGAACAGGTCCAAGATGGTTTTTAGAATATTTAAAAAGCTCTGAAGATCATGAAAGGTCTGTACGAATCCCAGAAAGTTCCAATTTTCCAGGCAAGGGAGAGAAAGTCTGGATTCTGAGATTTCAACTCCAAAGATCATACGATGATGAGTATTATTCAGGCATACAGGTTTAGGGTTTCTAAGCACACACTCTTTTTATTCGTTGCTTGTGGCTATAGGGCTCTCTAATCTGTCCTGCACCTTAAGCACAGTTAGACATCAATAAATACAATCTCTCTCTCTTTCTTTCTCCCTCTCTCTCTTTCTTTCTTTCTCTCTCTCTCTCTCTCGCTCTTTCTCTCTCCAGAGGATTAAATGGAGGCTGATCCCCACATGACCAGGAGCTTAAACCCCTCTGCCACTCAGGGACCAGCACCACTTGAGGTGAAGTTCCTTAAACACGCATACACAAAAACACACACATATATATTTACCATTACATAAAGTCCACATACCTATGCCAGACAGACACAGGCGCAAATACAGTTGTAGTTCAACTCCAAATTTCAGGTCTGTTTACCCTTCAAAAGTTTGCTTACGGCACTGGCTTATAAATAATTTGTGCTTCAGAATCATTTTCAGGCTGCAGGAAGGTGATATGCTGGAAATGAATAGGGAAACTATTGCGCTACTTGTTCATGTATATACCCAATTACTTTTATAATGCAAGGCTAATTTCTTTCATCTAAATTTAAAGTTTTCTCTTTTTATTCTCATGCTATTAACTGCACCAAAAGTGTGTGCGTGCATTATGACACTTTGGCAGAGCTCCGAAAGCCACAACTACATTCAGTGAAGCTTTTTTTTTAATATTTTTGGGTCACCAAGTCAAGTCTCCAAGCTTTTTGCCTTCAAGTCTCAAGTCAAATCCAGTATGAGTGCCATAACACAAGTGTCATAGCAGAAGAGTCCATGTCGAATAAAGTCCATAACTCTGCAAGATAGATAGGCCTATCTTCAAGAATTTCAATGTGCTGGAGGTTTCCAGCACTTACCATTCCTTTGTATTTGTCTTTTTATTCAACTATTTCCGACATTTATTACCTATATGTTTTGTATTCTAGACTGTGTATATTTAATCAATAATATTAAAACCTTTAAACTTTCTTTTACTCTTCAGACCGTAAACAAAGTATACATTCCTTGTACATTAGCAAGAGGCTATTTATTATCAAAGAGGATATTATATGCAATATTATATGACTTTTTTTGTGATCAATTTTTTATTGGTTGACCTTTTTTTGCTATTTAAATTCATTATGGAGGAGACATTAAATATTAAAATCAAGTAACTGAACTATTTCTTTGGCATTTCATAACACATCTACAACTATTCACTAAGGTAATCACATTTACATTTGCATAGTGATATGGAATGAAATAAAAAAAAATAAATGGTGTGGATAATATAGGAAAAGAATGTATACTGAGAGCCAACCAAGATAAGCACATGGGTGTGCTATGCCTTAGTCAAAACTTTCAAATAAAACTCAATCACAATTTATTATAAAAAATGTTCTCCCTCAAATTAAACCTAGTATGATCCTAATAACCCACTCTGGACCCTTTCCCTCCCGTCCGTCTTTTTGAGCCTCTCCTACCCCTCCTCAGTGACCTCAGTTCTAAGTTCTTTCAATCTATAAAATTGTAATTGGATTTTATATAGTTATTATTTCCCCTGTCTTATTGCATGTAGAATGATGAAAGCGAATGGTGTATATTTAGATCATGTAGATGTTTCCATCTGATTACTACCATTTCTTTTGCTGCTGTTATTCCACAGAACAATGTTTTTTTTTATTTTTATGGGTTGATAAAAAAAAGAAGAATCATTCAATAAAATAATGCCTGAAAGGCAGGGTACAATTACATCCATCAATTCATCCATCAATCCTTTAGCCATACTGCTTATCCTTTGACTCACAATGCCCAACGAACAACTCAGTTGTTGTTGGATGTTGCTACAATACTTGTCTGATAGGTTTATAAGTTTTTCTAATTGGATTAAAGGTGTCTGCAAACCATCCTGACAATGGACGGAGCATAAAAGATAAATAATACAATTCAAAATTTGGGACATTCAAACCTAATGATCTATTAATCACACTGGAGTATTATAGTTGTAATCCTTGGTTTTTGTCCATTCCATATAAATTTTGAGACAAGATTCCAGTCTATTCCAATAACCCGCTCCAGGGGCATTTGCAACATTTTTTAAAAAAAAATACTATAAAAAATAACCCTTAGGAATAAGTTCATTTTTACAATAGAGCTTTGGTTGGCTATTGACAAATTTGACCATCTATCTAAATCCTCTGTAGTGGATTTAGAAAGTTTTATTTGAGTCTTTTTCACAGTTGTGTCCAAAGAAGAATAAATATCAATTCCCTTTCCTAAATTGATTTTATAACCAGGTATTGAAGTTGGATCAATATCTGGGAATTCCGTGTTTTTTGGGCTAACAGTTCTAACAGTGTTGAGGTTGGGCACCCCTGACAGGTACCCCGTGCAATAGCAAACTGTGGAGAACACTGATCGCCTTTTATGACCGTAGCCACACGATTAGAATATAAAATTTAAACATATTTATGAAATGTTCCCAAAACCCATGTGCTGCATTTTGTACCATAAATAAGACCACTGAAGTAGGTCAAAGACTTTTTCCACATCTCCAGACAGCACAGTGCATGGTGATGATAAAGTTTGCCCTAAATGATAAATAATATGCAGATGTCTCATTTTGTCAGCTTTATGTGCCATGGAGCTAACAGCGTAGGGAAATAAAGAAATTATTATAAAAAATACAAAAGCATGATACATGTTTTCAATGGATTATATTCATGTGCATTCCCAACTGCTCAGTGCACATCTAAACCTCTCCCAAATCATTAACTTTATGTCATTGCATTTTACTTATACATTTATATACATTTTAAGATATTAGCACTCAGTTATTATGCTGGAAAATTATGCAATGATTATGTAAAAAAGGCATCACTAGTAAAATGAGAGTACTACTTGCAAATGTTAACTGGCAATATCGTGTCCTTTCTTTCTTGTCTCTCACACTTGTCTCTCCCTTCCTAGGACACTGGTGAGAAACGCTTTCAAAGACATTCCTGTGATCTGCCTTGAAACTGGCCCAAAACCTGGCTTCTCCTTACCTGAACCAATCGAAGGCAGGGATCATCTTGGAAGGCAGTGTTGTCAGGGATGAACTGAAGGCAATATGCCTCCTGTCCAGCCCGGTTAATGGCCTGCACCTGGAGAACCCAAAGTTCATCGAAAACATTTTAACTTTAATCAGCAGGTGATGGTGAAGCTGGGTAGAGGTGAGCTGACACCCAAAATTCAAAATCCACAAAATCTGCTTCCAAGTGTTTGACTGGCCCAGATGGAAATGGTACAGTGAATGTTTTGTATGCATATGTGAACAACAATGTGTATTTCATTGCTGTTATTTTTTTCAAATACATTTTTGATAAATGACTTGCATTGTGCATTTATTAGTAAACAAGACACACTTTGAATTTTCTCAACTTAAATATTTTCAGCACAAATAACTTAAAATGTTACTTCCAAATTATTCAACATTTAAGTCAATTTCACTAAAACAAATTAGTTTCTCCAATATCCATTACTTAAATTTTTTTAAGGGAACTGGCTGTCCTGTTGACAGTTTCTAATGCTTGCCCACCACTAAATAATCAAAAACATCGATTTACCTCTTGGTGGCGCTAATATAACAACTTACCAACTTAAAATTCAGTTTTTCCCAAACTATAGTCAGAGCACTCGCCTCATTACCTCAAATTTCATAACATAAGCCATTTCAGGCTCAAAGATGCAACATTTTATTTGAAAACTCCGCAAAATGATAAAGTAAAATTCCCTGATTCTTTCTGTGCTTTCTCTTTACTAAAAAAATTTTTTATTTTATTTTACGTCCAATGTGATGTAACTTAAACATCAAATTAAAGAATTAAGCCATCTTCATTTCTTTTAAAATAGCTTTATTTCATTTCGAAGGATACAGGCCACATGTTTTATAAAATCTGCAAGTGTAATTTGATTAATCCCATTCCACTTTATTCATTTTTGAAGTGTTCCGTTCAGGCATCTTATTTTGAAAAGGGGACGCAGTCAATGTGTCTCCTTGTGCTAAAGTCGCCGAATCGGACGCGTCAGTTAACGGCGTCATAATGCAACAGCTCTCTTTGAAACGCGCGAAAACAGGATGAAGTCACTAGCTTTTACCCCGTCAGTTCGCTCTGGGTCTTTTCAAGCATTTATCGTAAAGCTCAGTATAGCCTACAGGCGCACCCCAGCGTCGGGTGCCGCTGGTTTGACCCCGGCAAAGTGAATCACGGTTGGCTTGACCGCAATAAAACAAAAACAAAATACTGTTAAAAAAAAGAAATGTTAAGATTAGTGCCGCAAAACCGGAAACACACATCAGCTGCTGTTGGATTTACGTCATCTCCCTTATCCCCTGCGCCATGCTAACAAAATTATCCGAGGTTTATTTATAGTTAATACTATAGAATATTGTGCTGTTTCAGTTTATGACAATACCTACTACAGAACGACCGCATCCACCCTTAACAAAGCGAAAGAAGAAAATCACGGAATATTGTGTGCTTCGCCTGTTTTAACACCCATCATTTCACCTTCCTAGTTAGCATAACTTGCTAGCTAGCCAGCTTAGTGCAGCTTGTAAGCCAATACACCCGAGCAGCTTTGAGGCTTTTACTTCTGTTTGCCGTTTGATTGAAAACATCGTACACAGAGCTGTTGGCCGCCACACTATCATGAACTAACGTCTACGGCTTTGCTGGTACGTATGAAAGGAAATGTACTGTTTGCCACCATGTTGACCGTAACAGATAAAAGGACTTGGGTGATGGACGGTAGCCAACTAAGCCTTGTTAATTTCTTGTATGGGTTTCTGCGTTGCTAAAATTCCCTCGGTCCTGTGTTTCCAGAAAAACACACTAGATATTCGTGAATCGTCATGCAGCAGGCAGAGAGTGGCGGTGAAGAGGAGGCCACGGTAGATGTCCAGTTTACAGATTTACCGAACGCCCTGATAGCCTGCAAAGTGCCGGAGGATTTGTTCAACGAAGGCAGTCAGAAGGTAAGGACAAAATTTAGTATATTTGTTCTAAATAAACTAAATCTAAATAGAAGGGTTGAACATGTACAAACATTGTGATTTTATGGCGCGGCGTACGTTTTGGTGTACTGGATGAATGCCGTTGGTAAGAGTGGTGCTCTTGTATTTGTAAAATATATATAGCAATGTTCTGTAATTTGCAGTTTTGCAGAGAAACGCTGGATCACCTAATTTTTTCATGGGGTTTGTTTCCCCACTGTGCAGGTCACCACACGTCCTGTAGGTCTCTTTGAGTGACAGCGATATCAAGTTGTGCGTTTTCTTCCTGCCATCAATCCACTAAGTTTAGTAGATTTAGACCACTAGATGGAGGTAATAGTTAAAGTGATAGGGATGTTATTTGACTGAGCTGTCAATTAAAAAAAAAAAAAAAAAAATCACATTTCCTGCTTCCTTAGTCATTCAGAGTTACTTAATACCTAAACTTTCCCATTTTTAATTTTATCCTACCAGATGAGGCACAAGAATGGCATCAGACACAGATGGATGAATCATTTGGAGGTTTCCAGTAATGTTCAGTTGGCATTTGCTATTTGCAGAACAGTAGATTTGGAAACAGACAAATAAAAAAGACAGAAACAAGGCAAAACAAATTGGTATCTAAAAGCCTTTGTCAAAAGAACAATCAACTTATTTTTTACATGAATCCTTAGTTAAACACTATGTGATGTATCTTCACCACAATGGAAGCGTAAAGTCTGAATGTCACTACTGTAGGGTAGGGTGGTGTTGAAAATAAAGATGTGCCATTTGAAAATATAGCAACTGAAAATTACATATCTCCTCATCCCAACCATTAGGGCCTAGTATTAAAAATCAGTTATTTTTGTAGTACAGACCTAAATGTCTGTCACATAGATCTTAAAAACTGTCATGTACCAACACCTAGCATTTAATTTTTGGTCAGATTCTTGCTCTTGTTTGTTTATTCCTTGATCTTATTCTTCCTAATTTAAATCAGATATTGCTAATGTTATACTGTTTATTGAGGCAGAGTTCATGTACTGCTGCTGTCACATTTAACATTTGAGATGGATTCCTTTGGAGGAAAAGCTTTGGTAGAAAAAAAGTTCTTCTTAATGTAAGGTATCAAAATTGTATTGTTTTGTTACTGATACCAGCCCTGTAACCCATGGTTTCTGAACAATAGCTAAACAAGCTTAAGTAACAGTCAAGGACAATTGAATGTCAGTACGCATTCACAAACGCTGCAATTCACTGTAATGAGCCTGTGAATGGAATATAGTGGCAAGTGCAAGTAATGGAAATTGACAACTCATTGGAAAGTGACAATGGAGCACTGCAATACAGCTAAAGCAAGTTTCTATAGACAGAGTAAATTCCATGACTGCAGCAGTGTTTACAGTAATCACTAGACATTGGAAAATTACCACCAATATGTCAAAAGGTTTTACAGGCTTGGTAAAATAGTGATCTTGTCAGCATCAGGGTTACAAACTCATCTACTCTCAGCAAAAGCCATTAAATACTTAGTTACTCTTTACATATCAGCTACTTTCTCAACCTTTAGGACAGTGGCTCCCAACTGGCGGGTCATGGGTCAAAAGTGAGATCACACAATGGACTGAACACAAGAATACCACAGAATGTGTGTTTTACTTAAACTGAAAAGACAAAGAAAAAACAAACTAACATAGAGTCAACGGCAAAATAGTGGCATGAAATGTAGTTTGAAAACAACTCTTCTTCTCTTTTTTATAATTTGTTGAATTGCCCCTTTTTCAGGCCTATCTAAATGGTGTTCTGTAGATGATACAAAGAGTCGTCATGTTGCCCAACCCTAATTGAACCACAGTTCAGTTCAAAGCATCAACAGTGAGCTTGAAAGATATTTGGGGTTTCAAGGGTTTACTCAACATTGTAAAACAAAACAAAACAAACAAAAAAACAGGTAGTGTATATAGAGGTTTCAGTAGCCTGGATAAGCTTGAATTAGTTAAAGGGAAAGTTATAGTCTGTGTAAAGGTGGGTGAAATAAAATTAAAGGGTATCACAGGGGGTAAGTGCTGTCTTCTCAGAGCAGTAATAAGGTCCTGGGTTTGAATCCTTTTCACAGACATCTTGGCTGTGTTTTACTTACTGTGTTTTTTAAGTTGGTCTGTGTGTGGAGCTAATCCCCATGTCTTTATATCTAAAGGAAAATTTGGACCTTGAGGCTACACCAGTTGGGAACAACTGCTGTAGAAAATGTATAAGTTTCCAAAGCATTTTTCCACAGTTTATTACCTCTATATAAACTGCCTGTTTTTTCCAATGTTGAGTAAACCCCTGAAACCCCAAATATCTTTCCAGCTCACTGCTGATGCTTTGAACTGAACTGTGGTCCAACTAGGGTTGGGCAATATGACGACTCATTGTACCATGAGAAACATGTCAACTGTCAGATATTTTGCCATACTGTTTGTACTATAGTAACTCTCCTTTTTAATATCTCTGTTAGTATTAAGCCACCAGTGCTTTATAGTAATACTGGATTTACAAGATTTTTGCATTAATGTGATGAAGTTAAAAACATACATTCAGATCTGGTTATTTTAGCTACGAAGGCATTCTCACTTGAGTTTTGAAAATGTACTATATCTTGATATATTTTGATATCATAACATAAAATTGCATGTACTGTGATAGAAGAGTTTATCCTTGCCAGCAGCTGCTGTTGTGAATTGTACCTAAAAATAAAAAGCTGAGAGGAAACTTGGGGATTTCGGCGTGTTATTAGGGCAAGGAAACAAAGTTAGTGTGTGTATCTTCGTATCTTTAATCCTTTGAATCCAGGCATACAGTCTTCATTTCATTTTAGACATCTTTGAAAAGATTGTCTCATGGTTTGTTAGTGAGATGGTGCTTAGTCTTGTAGTAAGTTCAGTGGCAAAATCACTGAGAATTTTTTGTTTTTACGATGGAATACCTTCAGTAAATGAATTCCCTCTTGCTATGACAATAACTTTCGATAACTTTCACAGTTGAGTAGTTTAAGTAGAATTGAGTCGATGCAGCAGAGTGGGAAAAGGGGGGGTTAACAGTGACAAGGTTGGTGTGTGTGTGTGTGTGTGTGTGTGTGTGTGTGTGTGTCTGTGTGTGTGTGTGTGTGTGTGTGTGTGTGTGTTTGTTTGTTTGTTTGTTTTATAGGCTACTTTTGGGGGACAAATTTAAGACTAAAAACCAGTTAATTAGGGTCAGCTTGTCCAATTGGGGACAAAAGCCATGGCCCTAATTTGAGAAAAAGCTGATTTTTGGGTCAGTGGTTAAAGTTAGGGTTAGGGTAGGTCTCCAGGAAATGAATGCAAGTGTATGTAATGTCCCCAAAAGAAACTAAGGTCTGTCTTTGTGTGAGTGTGTGTGTGTGTGTGTGCGTGCAAGGTAACAGTAGAGGACAATAGTCAGAATGTGGAAAAACATCTTTTCTTCATTTCTGATTTCTTGGTTTTCTCTATATAAATTCTTGAGTCCCAAGGCATTGCCAAAGAAAAGCCACCATAATATTCAAGTCTAAACTGTGAAAGGATCCTGGGGGGACTAACAAACATGACAGCCCATACACACATGCATACAAACACAACCAGTTTCTGATACACACACATGAGCAGCTTACCAGGTACATGTAAGCACAGTGCAGCGAGATGAGCCAGTGTTTCGTGACGTGCTATAGGGGTTTGCTGACGTTGATGGAAAAGGAAAACCAACAGAGGAAAGGGGCAAAGAGCACCTGGTGAAAAAATGACTCTTTTTTTTCCTTCTTCCATGACCCTGCTGCTTTTCCACCAAGTATCTGCAAGGATTTGAAGGTCAGCTGATGTATCGTTTGGCAGAATATTTCACTGAGGGTGTGTGAATGCTTCTTGAATTCTTGAAAACACTCAGTTGTTTTGTTTCTGTTAAGGAAAGGGTGTACTTCAGTGGAATGATTTTAATGTTATGTAAGAGGGGCGGGATCATTTAAGGATATTAAGGATCAGCTTAGTTGTAAACAGAAAACACAATAATACCAACAGGTTTCATTGTTCTTCACAGGACTTAGATTATAATAGGTTTATTTATCTATTTAGTCATCTGTATGTATGACAATGGCAGTATTTAATTTTCATGCTATGATTTTTGTCTGTAAAAATATCAGTGTAATTGGTATTATCAGAGTAGTCTTCAAACTTTCCTGAAATACCAATAATGGTGCTAAAATGCATTCGAATCGCTTTACACCATGTTTGCCTTGTGTTTCACCAAACTAACAGTGAACAGTAAACTGTTTGATGTGACTTTGTTGGACCCCCATACACCAAAAACACACCATCAAATAAAGCAGGTTGGTTATTATATGCATTCCATTTAAGTTTTCATACATTTTCTTACTTTTTTAATTTCTTTTTGGTATTACTATTTTTTACAGTTGGTAATAGAGTTCTCATAACTGAGTTCTTTTTTTTTTTTTCTTCTTCTTCTTCTACCAAGTTATCCACACAGCACAACAGAAGTCACTGTGGGCTAAACTATGGAGAACTTCACTGCTTTGACAAAAAATGCATTCAGTGACCACATTTTTCAGAATTCGTGTAGTGTTTTCTCACTCAAACTCAAGCACCACCAGAGTTCTGTGTATTTACAGCCCATTTTGCACGTGTTTACATGCTGTTGTAAAATCTGTTATACTTATGTTCAAAACCAAAAACATAACACAATTACTGTAACTAAGACTGCAATTTGCTACATTTTGCTACATCTACATCTAAAAAGATATACAACTGAGCGCCTATTTTCATTCTTGATGACCTCTATGAAAGATTCGTACTAGATGAGGAAACGGGGCAGGTGAGGCAGAACGATAGACTATATATAAAGATGGATGACACTACCTGTCACCACTTCCTCCCCCTATGCAGGGAGTGAAGCCAAAATATTGCAAGTATGAGCGCTGCGAACTTGCTTTATTGATGCATTTCGAACCAGAGTCTTCAAAGTAGAGTTGGTTGGCAGGATGCCAGTGCGTGGGACCCCCCCCCCCAAACTTGATTTAAAGCTGGCTTGCCGCCAAAAACCAAGTGACCCAAGACCAGCCAAAACTAGCTGGTAAGTAGCTAGCTACAACCTTAACCATTTGGACATCAGAATAACAACATTTTCACAGTATTTCAATAACACAGTTATCTGGGAGAGTTTCATGAACTTTAAGACATGAGACTTAAGCAATCTTTGGAAAAGATTTAGTGTTATATGCTTTATTGAGGAATAAGCCATCAGTTTGCAATTATACACTTTGTGTCATTTTAAATTTAAATTCCCATGCATTTCATAGTGATTTTTTTTACAAACGACCCACTAATATTCATATGAAAATACGTTTTAATAGTTTGTATAATTTTTGAGTACTGTCTGAACATCTCAAAATTAAATGCATAAACAACTACAGTTAAATTATCCTACCAGGCTGTGAGTTTTTCAGTAGGTTATGGTTGCCTAGCCAGTTAGCAGACAAATATTACCAACTTTGCAAAAAAAATGCAAAGAAGATCCCTCAGAGTTACTGTAAGAAGACGTTACTGCAGCATCAGGTCAGTTTAAAATGCTAATAGTGAACTAAAATTGAAAGGGTAAAGTAAATAGCATCTTCTTTCAGGCACAGCTCGGCCCACTCTGATCCACTGGGGCATCTGATGGAGTTTTGACAGCAGCTGTCAATCACAGCTTTCAGTCATTCCCACATCCTTTTTTATATAATCAAATAACTCATTGAAAACAAAATTATGTATATAATGACCACTTGAACATACATCAGCATGATAAAAGCAACATAAAATGATAGAGCCAGCCTTTGGGAAAAATTTATTTGACGTGTACTTGATATGAATTTTTAATTTGGCTCATGTCCCATCCGCTAATGTGGGGGGGGTTGTGTGTATGACCTATCTGCAACTAGCATCCAGGAAGCGATCAATATATTTTGGCTTCACTTCTGGGGAGCTGTCATGTGGTCCATCTTTATATACATTCTGGGCAAAATCTAGCACGTTTTGGTTTTTATGGGACAATGTGGCGTTTCACCTTTTTAGTCACAAAGTGACTTACACCCCCCCCCCAAGCATGGTTTTTGAACATCAGCCACGGGATCAGATGTCCCTCTTGGACATGGTGGATGGTGGATGTCTGGACATACATCGGCAGAATATTGCCAGGGTGGCATGCAAAAAGATTCTTTCCTAGGTGTGTTGAAGAGAGGACAGAAGGTGTGATGTGGTTGGAAACTTGTGACCA
The DNA here is from genome assembly GCF_016859285.1 of Xiphias gladius. Classification (NCBI taxonomy): domain Eukaryota; kingdom Metazoa; phylum Chordata; class Actinopteri; order Istiophoriformes; family Xiphiidae; genus Xiphias; species Xiphias gladius. The sequence continues at coordinate 14,040,065 of NC_053412.1, read as the reverse complement.
AATGCTGAGGACAGGGGTTGACTAGTGCTGCTGTACTTCTATATCTGTAGCTATCCTGAATGTGAATATGAATGAGTGAATAGGTACAGCTTTGTATTGCGTTAGTAGAATTACTTGAGTTTCTTTCTGTGCACTTGGAAAATTGCATAAAAAAACCTATTGAACCATTTTGGCGCATTTCTGATTCATTTATGTGCTGTGGAACAATCCATAAAATAAAAAGTTCCATCCCTTTTTATTGTAATGGAGTCTTGGTTTATGCTAAATAAAAGTAAGAAGCATCAAAGACAATAGTGATGTAACGCTTCTTGTTGATACTGTTTTAAGGTCATTGTGTTCTGAGTGTAAAAAGTTTCTTCTCGTTGTCAATGTTCTTGTACAAGAGTTGATCCTGACATTTGTATCAAGTGTTTTGGTTGCATTCACGCATTCTGGATCTTAGATTAATTTTTGTGCTGAGCTGCGTATTCTTAAAGAGAACTGTGTGAAGAGTTTTGAAAAAGTGAACTCAGTATATAGAAATGTGTGTTACCAATTCTAAAAACTAATAGTTAAAATGAAATTAAATGTTGTTAGTGATAAGTGACCAAGGTACTGTAATAAATAATGCAGGCTCTGTTCTTCAGGCTCTGTGCCTCTGCAGATTAAATTTGAAATAAAATAATGGATACTACATTGAAGTGCCAAGTCACAGCTTTAATTTGAATCGGTTTATGTCAGTATTACAAGAACTGTGTTTGATTATATAGCCCTTTTAACACATAGTGCCCAACTTGCAGGGGCTCAAAAGTAATTGGACATTTGGTTACTTAATATTCTTGGGCAGCTGTGTGTCGTTTCAACGTTAGTCCATGCATAAACGAGCTCACATGTGGCTCAGAGCTGATTTAGAGTTGAGATTTGCCATGTAGATTCAGGTGGAGATGTGTGTTACATTAAGGAGCAAAGGGATGACCATGCAAGTGAAGAAAATAATAATGAGGCTCAAAAAAGAAAACATCAGAGAGAGATCAAAAGAGAAGACTTCATTACCATAACCACAGAGGAATTCACCAAGATGCAAACCCCTGGAAAGCCTCACACACAGGAAGACCAGGCTGCATTTGGCAAAATGCCGAAGACCAGACTAAAGGCAGAGACCAACCAACAAGGAAGAGCTGAAGGTAATTACAGTGAAGGCCTAGGAACGCATCACCAGGAAAGATATATGTCAGTGGGTCTAAGACTTCAGGCAGTCAATGACTTCAGAGGATTTTCCACAAAATATTAAATATGATGATTTTGTTTCACTTCAAGTGTCTTTCCAATTACTTTTGAACCCCTAAACTTTGGGCACTATGTGTTTAAAGGGCTATATCTCCCACACATTTCTTTTAGTATTGATTTAAACCTACTCAAGTTAAAGCTGAGACTTGGCATTTTAATGTAGTATCCATTATTTTATTTCAGATTTAATGTGCTGAAGTACAGAGCCTGAGGAACAAAAACTATTTAGCTGTCCTAATACTTAAGATCTGGACTGTATCTTTCGCCTGATAAGAAACAAGAAATGTCAGTACAGGAATGAAAAAAATTTCAATCATTTAGTAAGTGTGTTTCATTTCGTCTTTCAGAGAACAGAGCAAGGTTTATTTTTAAACTGTAAACTTTCACTCGCTACATATTCTTTTCACGGTTAATAACCTCATTTAAGGGACCTTTACCAAAAAATGATGTTTGAATGATTTAATTTTTTATTTTTTCTCTTTCCACCCACTCTCGAATTGATATTGGCATCTCTGAAATGAAACCTATGCTTAGGTAGAGCAGAAGCTAGGGTGTGAGTTTAACTGTTTGAAGGGCAACTCCTTATGACTAAACAAAATTAAACTTTTATCAAAGACATGAGTACTGTGCTCCCGTGCCCTATAAAAACAATGGCAATTTTGGTAATCATGTTAATAGAAACTGTTGACCGTGTTGTTACCATCAGTATATTTCATCACTGATGCTGACTTTATGTTGTTTCTGTATTGTTTGGCTGTAAATGCTAAATTAGTAATTAAACCATATGGTAGAGGAAGTCTGAGAATATATTCTTTTGAGAGAACAAGGAATTTTTTTTCGATAAGGTCGTTTTACAGGAATGAAGCAAAATGTATTTTCCACTGTGTTGTGCAAGCCCAACTTCCACAGAAAGCTGACAGCATTAATAAACCAGCATGGAAGAACAGATTTAGGTCAGGGAAACTCTGTAGGTCTGGAAAGTCAGGCAAGTTTCATTGATTTTTTTTTTTTTTTTTTTTTTTTTTTTTTCCAGCAGGAAACACCCAATTTCAGATGTGGATGAAGTCATCAATACCTTAGTTAAAGATTTAATCTAAATCAAATCTCAGTACCATTATGTTTGATCGAAATCGAGATAAAATGTGTGTGATCATCTTCTAGCACAGTGATTAGCATTATTTGTCTTACACAACACGATATGCAAGTTAAACAAAGATCGATGGTTTGAATGGATGGATAAGAAGCATGTTTCCAACCACCCTGAAGGAAAAACGGTGAAAACTAACTTTACCAGATCACTCTAAAATAAGTTTTAGGCTAAATGGAAAATCTGGGCACTTTTGTTTTGTTGAACATGCACTGACTCACAGTTAGTATTAACTAAATTTACTGTTGTTATTCTGAAATTGTCCATAAGTTCATTGGTAGGCAGACAGAGCAGGAAAAGGCAAGGATGTGTCACCATGCTCCAGGCGCTCTTTTCCTGCTTGGATATGGAATTTTGTGAAAGCCACAAGGAAACAGCCTGTCAGTGGAGTCATGCCTCCGTAACTTGATACCTGTCTGGATGAAACTTGGTTTTGTGGCAGGACAGATCACAGAACAGTTCAGAGCTAACGGATTAAAAATAAAGATGGTGTCATTGGAATTTTGCATAGAGAAACTCAAATCCACCTACAAGTAACAATGAAGAATTTATTCTACATCTTAGTGGTTAAAGACATGAAAACAGACAGCACTGAAAGGGCTTGATCCACAGTTAGACATTATTTGGTGTTTAAAAGTTGTAAGAACAATAACACCAACTTAAAACTCATACAGTATAAAGTGATTCATAGAACACACAACACTAGGGAGAAACTACACAAAATGGTTTTACAGAACCAGATAGTTGCACACACTGCTCACAAAACAGAACTGACATTTACCTGGATGCCACCCGTAATTGCTTGCCAATCAAGCACTTCTGGCTCCAATTTATAGATCACCAATCCCTTGTACTGGATTGTCAAATCCCATGCCATCTCCAGAACTCTGCATCTTAGGTGACTTATCAACATAATAACTTCACAACACTACTTCTGGTATTGTCCTGAGCCGTAACTATCGCCAAGAAGAAAAACTTTTTAAATTGGAAATTGAAAAATAACCTAAACATCACACAGTGGAAATAGCTCTAATAGACCATACAGTATATCCCTGGACAAAATATCCATTCAAACATAAAACAGTCGAGTTTAATAAAATCTGGTCCACAATAATCAATCTATTCACTTCCATTACTGTGAAATCTCATACCCACAATTGTATGCTATTTATATGAGCACACACACATGCACCCGTTCACAATCAATTCCTAGCTCAATTTTCTGTCACACACATAAATTACATCTTTTACTCATGTAGTTAACACCAACTCCTTTATTTTAAATGTATTTATTTATTCTTATTTTAGTTATATATTTACTCTTATTTATTTCCCTCCATAAAAACCTCCCTACTAATGTACAGTGGCGAGCCGCCAAGGCAGTTCTCTGCCTTGCTGGGATGTGTTGATTTGGGGCACTCTGAGGGATATCTCAGAGCTGACAGCATGAGGAGGGAAGTCTGTTTCACCTTATCCCTCCTCTCCGCTAAGACCACAATGTCATCCAACTGCCGACCTCTAATAAACAGGCCTCCTGCTTAGAGTTTGGGAGCGGTCAGCTCCTTCCTGTCAGGGTTTTGCGGCGATTCAAAGCTGAATAATATCAGTCATAACATTCAAACACAAACACCAATGACAATAAGCAATGTTGGAAACAATGTTGGACCGTAACAGAGCATTACCATAAAGTATTTGTATTTTGTATTTTTGGTAGCAAAAGCATTAGTGTTTTTTATTTTTTCCACTCCATAATTATCCATAGCTTACCCCCTTCATTTCTGTCTCCCCCGCCCACCTTATATACACTTCTTTCCATACTGACAGTGTGGAACACACACGCACTTGTATAAACTATCACCAAATCTGTAGTCACATATCTTAAATCAATAGTCATATCTTAAGTCCCTCTGTTCTTTTGTAATTGTATTTCTTATGTATTTCTCTAGTAATTTTCTGTCATTGTTTTGTTTTCCGTGTGTTGTCCTATTAATGTTCTGTTGTTTGTCTTGCAATTTTAAAAAAATTACGTATCCAATTATCACATATTTATATATGTCCGCAGATGTACAGAAACTACTGTACATTACTGTACATTACTACTTTTTTCTACCCAGTTTTATATTCCCAGTTTCTGTGGTCCTTGTCGAATGCAGCAAGCGAGGTTAAGCAGCTATCTCCTGTTTATTTCTGTAAGAAGTGGCGCCTCCTGATGAGGAGAGTGATGGGATCACAGGCAGGCGGCACAGACATCAAAGTTAAGTGTCTTACCCCTCCACTGTTGGCCCAGAGAGGGTAAATGGCCACATGTCTTTTTCAGTAAACACATTCTCAACTGCTTCTCTTCACCTGCCATAGAAGAGGTCCTCCCACAAACATTGAAGCACACAGCCGCGCTGGAGGTACTGCTAACTCTTTGAGGTTTTTTAGTCGCCCATAATAGGAACCAAGGGTGATGGATTGCACTTACATAGCGCTTTTCTAGTCTTATTTACCACTCAAAGCGCATACACTACATGCCAGATTTACCCATTCACACACACACATACTGATGGCACAGCCATCAGGGCAATTTACGGTTCAGTATCTTGCCTAAGGACACTTCGGGGATCAAACCATTTACCTTCCGGTTAGCGGACAAGCTGCTCTACCTACTGAGCCACTGCCCCCCCCCTCTGTGATATCAGTTTATCACAGATATATCAGTATCAACCTAAATGTCAACTGATAACTAGCAAGAAATTGGTTTATACTACTATAAGACAGGATTTAACTACTATGGAAAAAGTATTTCATTGGCAGTTGTCCTCCATTGTGTCAGTTGCCAAGTAAACAGTAGAATTACACCTTTCACATTACCAGTAATCTTAAAGGAATGTGCGCTTGCATGTATTTGATTGGCTAGCACACTGTGTTGCTGGATGATGTTGCGTTGCAGCAAAAGGTTAGCAAGGTTCAACTTCTTTGCTGGAAACTGCAGCATTTTCTCACACAGTGCCATCAATGGAGACTGTGAAATGTGGAAAAAGCTAGTGACAGGACCTTGAGGTTTTTTTTGGTCTGGATTTTGTAACTGCTTGACAGAGGATGACTATCTATTTCCCTGTTTCCAGTCATAATGCAAAGCTGAGATAATCAGCTTGGTAAGAAAGTGAAAAAGCAAATTTCCCAGTATGAAAAACTCCTTAAGGGGTTATAAATGTTTACATTGTATGTTTGGTTTATATTATCAGATATTTTTTTACTATTAGTATAACTTGGGTAATACTATAACTAGTGTCAGTATTGGTCATTGCCTCAAAAAGCCAGTACAAGTGTGTTCAAGTAACAGCCTTTTATCAATTGTTAGTTGAACCAACTTTCACTTCAGCAATGGAAAGAGGAGCATGATGCAAAAAAAATGTAGCAGCTGGCTAGTAACACAACACTTTGTCCAGTATGTGGTAGGCAGTCAAGATTTGTTCTTGTGTACACTGTGCATGTGCACACCTGTCTTTATGTGGGTGGGTGGATGGGTGGGTGGGTGGGTGTGTTGCTTGCCTATCTGTCAAGTGAGGGAATGGAAAAAATGGGAAGATTAAAAAAAAAAAGCGTGATGGAAAAAATGCAGGGCTGAGCATGCACGCTCTCTGACACTCAGCCACACACACTCACATAGTGGCCACACCGGGGTGAGGTTGAGGTCTGGAGATGATTACCACCTACACACACATACTCACACATAATGTTTAACATCAACAAACAACACTTACATGAGAGCATCAGTTTTACTGTCGGGAAGCTTTTCAACATTATACCCCTTTATTTTCCACATACATTTTCCATTCAGCGCGCACACGCACGCACAGGACACCGCTTTTAGTCATTTCACTGTGTGTTAACACCTGCACTCAGTGGGCCACAGTAATCATCTACGGTATGTCGACATGTTAGTCTAATAGTTTATGATAGGCACGTTCCAACCAAACCACATGCCAGATGTCACTGCCTGTACATGGCTGAGATTTACTGTAGCTTCTAAATAGACACAGTGGCGGTTAGGTTACTGCAGTCTGTGTTGGCTGGAACCTTACGGCCAGAAGGTCCTGGTGTAAAACGTCACTGAGGCTCTATGTGTTTCTGCATGGGTTTCCTCTAATTGCTCCAGTTCCCACAAACAATCCAAAAAGCAAGCAAATGGGTACGCTAACAGGCCTACAGGTCTGAATTTGAGTTTTGAGTACAAGTGTTGGTCTGTTGCCCTAGCTACCAGTGAAACAGTGCTGGTTAATAAGGTCATTAGAATAAAATCAGGATTTTATTTAATTTTCCAAGCTTGTCGATGATTCACAATTTTAACCTTTTTTTTGTGTGTTTTTGTGAAATCATGATTCAAACACATTTTTTAGGACTTCACACACAAGACAGTTGAACATAAACAATAAAAGTAGATGTGATTAACGAATTCACTGAGAGATGGACAGAGCCAACTAGCCGTCTGGAGTCACTAAAAAAGTCCAGTAAACTCTAGCAGCTATCATCTATATTACTCTTTGACTAAAAACCTTTTTGTGCACATTAATAATAATACATTGAAAATAGTAATACATTGATTTCTATGATGTAGACATTTTATACATTGTGAACAAAAAACAAAAATATATCTATAATTCATAAAAATTTATTTGATGTATTACACAGCCCTACAGTGAAATATGATGAGCCAAGGCCAGTTCAACTGGATCCATGAGTTTAAAGGCTTATCAGATGCCAAAACATTGAGTGTTTCATAATGTTATATGGCAGTATTTTATCAATAGTTATCAGAGTGGCAGTCATTTGTTCCCCATTGTGACTAATAGACAGTAGACAGTAGAAATACAATATTCTAGATACAAAGTAATCCAACGGAAAAGTGAATTTACTTGTATTTGATTGGCCCACACCTTGCTGGATGATGCTGCATTACATTGTAGTAAAACTTGCTACTTTTAACTTTTTTGATAACCTTGTATCAAATCTGAATCTGGTATTGAATATGCATATCAAAGCTTTCATTTCAAATTCTCTATTGAATCTGTTTAGTTGAAACTAAAAATTCCAAGAACAGATTACTGGAAATTTCTAGAGTTTGCAGCCATATCTTGTGGCCTTCAACGTTGGATAGAGTTTACTTAGTTGTCAGAAAGTGGTATCACGTGGCCAAATAGTGGAACTTTGGCCATGTTATACCAGGAAGTTGTATATGGGGGAGAGGGCAACCCCTGTCTCTGCTTTTGGAATACATCCTTACTGGCAACTGTCCACAGTGTACACTGCCTTTCGGCCAGTGCAGTGGGGATGTGCTCCAGCTCCCCATGTGTCCTTTTTCACAAAGGACAGTTTGACATGTGACAGTAAGAAAAGCTCAAGTGTTAATAATCAAATGAATTGTGACTAAGTTCCATTTAGCTGCTTCACATTCAGGGTCCTAGTATTGTGCATACCAGATCACAAAATGTCCAACCCACCAGTCTAAATGTTTGACAGTGGGAGGGCTTGCATTCCTAGCCTCAAAATTTTGGTGGCACTAGCAAAAATTTTGGTGTGAAAAGCATGCTGGATGAAAAAGTGATAGCAGGTAATGTTTTTTTCAGCTTTGACTCATGATTACACTGCTGATTATGAGGAACTAATTTTTGTGCCATTGATGAGTCAGATCATTTAAAAGCAGAACTGGACCATGAGAATGAAGATGCTAGCTCAGACGACATGCGTTCTGAAATGGACAAAGGTCAATGGAATCTCATAGTTATTTCAACTGCATTGACCTTGCTGCAATAAACAAGCAATTAGTTTTCCTGGCCAAATTTCCATCTTAGGGTGTCAGAAGAGCGAGAGAGCGAGAGACTCTCCTGGAGAACTTTGGCCTTCAGCTGTTGTGACCGTGACTGGAGAAGGCGAAACAACAGCAAAACACAGGGGTAGTCTGTGCTTTGTGCAATAACCATGTTACAGTAAACACGAGCAAGGGACTGTGATTAGTGATTACTGTGCTGATTAATGTGGGCTTGGCAGGTGCCAGTCTATGAGAATTTACGGTGGCCAAAATATGAAGTTTAAGCATAAACATGAAATATAACAGGCTACACTGAGAAGTATTATTGAATTTTAAAACAAGACTAGGCCAAAACCTAGTGTATCGCTGGACTGCCCTTTATCTGTTTGCTTCTCTCCCCCTGTTTGTGCTCACATATACAGTATTTTAATGCAACCAAATTCCCAATAAAGCTGTTCTCATTTACATGTTTTTCTGTTTCTGTTGTAAGACAACAGAAAAAGTATGAAATAGTGACTGAAAGGCAGCCCCTTAAGAATACATATTAACCAGCATTCACTTTCAAGCCATTTACAGCTGCTGCTCTGCACTGCTAAAATCCTGATTTTATAACTGTGACGTCACCTGACACAATCGGCATACAGATCAGTTAAAGACAACGGCTTTGCTGTGATTTCAGCTTTATTTACTTGTAAAATGATCACTCAAAGAGAAAGATAAAAGCTCATTCATATCTGTGTCAGCTGCCGTTTGGTCTGTTGAATGAGACGCATAAAGAGGTGTGCCTTCAGAGTGAAGGCCCAACCTCACACTCATCGAGCAATACTGGCGACTCGTCTACAGAAAGTAGCTCAGGTCTGTCCAAAAAGTCGCTAGGTATATTTGTCAGAAAAAGTCGCTAAAGGGGTCTGAAAAGTCGATAAATCTAACAACAAATTCCCTAAGATGGCTACACTGCCTGTAAACACACCCTGACGACGCAGTAGAAACTGTTGGCACCAATTTATTTTGAAAGAGGCAACGATATTAGTTCAGCAAGTAGAATAATATGATGCTCTGTGTTGTTGTCAAAAAGTAAAAGCTGGATTTTATCTCCTAGATTTTAAATGTGGGACTATGTAGAGGGTTAAATGCAGCAAAACAGGTCTGAACAAAAATATGTCACCCTCTTCTTCACAACTAAGAAGTGCTTAAGTTCTCTAATACACAGGTGCAAATGTTTGTGAATTGGCTCCACAGCCTTATTTTTCCAACTGCTGACTGCACACACGCACACACTACCCCTCCACTTCAAGCTCTCTGCTATTAATACCTCATAAAAACATGTTATCAAACTGCATACTTTCCATGAGTGCCAGCTCTTGCCCCCCTCTTACTTTTTATCCCTTCATCCCTCCATCCTACATTCTTCCTATCAGTCGTGTCCCTCTTACTCTTTTCACTTTTTTCCCTTCCCGTCTACCTCCCCTCTTTGTCAGCTGTCCTCTATTTCTCTCTTCCTTTGTCTGACTCTGTCTCTGTCTCTCTTTCTGCTTCATCCATGTTTGCTGAGACTGATGTATTTTCCACATCTTCCTCTTTGCCCTTAGGAGTCAGATGATAAGTTTTTTAGTATGTGAGTGAAATCAAGAGATGAAAGGCTCATTGTCACATATTTTCCATTCAACAAAGGATTTTTTTTGTCTGATTTTAAATGCAACAGAAAGGAGATCATTGCTTTCTGTTTGCTTATTGGTGATGTCATTATTTTCCAATCACTCTTTACACGCACATACTGGCGTTCTTTATGTCTGATTAGTCAGCATTAGCTAATATCTGTCAGTAGAGCGAAAGGAAGGAGAAAAAACAGGCTGTCCCTCCTCTTTCCACAGGCGATTGGCTTGCAGTGAATGAACGGCTGAATGACACCAGGAAGAGGAGGGGGATGGGATCATGGGTAATGCGTCATCGACTGGCAGGGGCTCATTTAAGCAGCTGTGTAGCAGGAGGAGGAGAGAGAAAGAGAGAGCGAGAGCTTAGAAAAGGGCTTAATGACATTTTCAGCTCTCCACACCCAAATCTCTGGAAAATTCCTTTAGTTTGCAGGCTGCTGCAGAGCTCGCTCACTGAGACCTACTGAGGGAGACAGGAAAAGGCTGAATATTAAGTGGTTGAATTTTGGATTTCGTCTTTTACTTGCAAGTGTTGTTGGAGGTGACTAGATAACCTTGGAATTTGGGTTTGAAGGCTGTTTGTTGTCTGAGGTTTCCTGAATGTAGTGAAGTGTATCTGTAACATTGTGGACTGGTCCACTGTGAAGACAAACTGCCACTTTACGGCTACCAAAGAAGATCCATGTGTAAGGAACCAGATCTGGATAAAATCTGACCTGTTTCCTGTTGGAGAGCATCTATTACTTCCTCTTGTCTGTCACGCTGGGGAAGGCAACGCTTTTCCGACCCCCCCGATTCCCCCCTTCCTCTTCATCATCTCCCTCATCATCCCCACCACCGTTGAAGTCTGTTTCAGCATCTCGTTGTACCCTGACCTCAGGTATCAGTTGGAAAAGGTTTCGGTTCCCAGGATCACCCATCATGCACATCAAGACTACTAAGTGTAACCGCTTCTGCCTGGTAGCCTCAGTGACTAACCAGGAAGTGTTTACTCGTCCCGAGGCACAGGTAAGACAGTGGTCAGCTTCTGGTGCTATTTTTGCCAACCAGGTTTTCTTGAAAATGATTTGTATTCAACACTGCACTATGTTGTTTTTATGGTTCAGCTCATATAGGTTTATCTAATCCAATCTTCACTAGTATCATGCCAAAAGTTTTCAATAAAAACATTTTGTTTTTCTTGAACTGAGTTTTTGTCAGTGCAAACGAGGGCTGCAGTTGACTATTTTCATTGTTACTGAATCTATCTATCTTATTTAATCATTATTATTATTATCTATTATTTAAATTAAAGGGTTACCCCAGCAATTTTGGGCTGGGATACTAAAAATATATACTAAAAAAACTGCTTTACAAACTAGGGGCCTGAAGTTTGAAAGCCATGGGCATTTAACAGGCAGGAAGATGCTTTTGGGCAGAGTCCTGCACGTGTCCAATTTTGCAAATCCTTGCTGGCAAAACCTCCTGAAACAACATTTGGACCATCATATGACCAGCATTACAGGTCTCCTTTGAAACATTTAATAGTAAATTTGGGGTAATATAATAAATAACAAGACAATATTTGTGTCCAGTGTTATCACTGTGTTGCTGTAAAATCTTTTCAATAAAGCTTTTAAAGGGACAAACAGTGTAGAATTGATCAGTTATACAATATTAAATCACCACACTTTTATTATACGTGTGTGTGTGTGTGTGTGTGTGTGTGTGTGTGTGTGTGTGTGTGTGTACGTGTACGTGTACGTGTACTTGTACTTGTATCTTTGTGAAGACAAGTTTGAGTTATAGACTTTATGGAGTGAGGGCATTTTGGCTGGTCCTCACAAGTCTAAAGGGCTGTTTTAGGGTTTGGACTCGGTTTTAGAGTTCAGGTTAGAATCAGGTGTTGGTTAAGGTTAGGGTAAAGGTTGGGTTAGGCATTTAGTTATGATGGTTGAGGTTAGGGTAAGGGGCTAAGGAATCCTCACAAGATAGTACAGTAGAAGAAGTGTGTGTGTGTGTGTGTGTGTGTGTGTGTGTGTGTGTGTGTGTGTGTGTGTGTGTGTGTGCGTGCGCGTGCGCGTGCGTGCGCGCGTGTGTGTGTGCAAATGTGGAAATCAGTTCAATTCAATTTTATTTATACAGTGCCAAATCATAATTCATTATCTCAAGGCACTTTACAGAGTGAGGTCAAGACCTTGCAATATTATAGAGAGAGAAACCTAACAGTTGCCACCGTAGGAGAACACTTGGTGATAGTGGAGAAGGAAAAACTCCCTTTTAACAGGAAGAAACCTCGAATAGAACCAGACTCAAGGTGGGCCTCCATCTGCCTTGGGTTGAGTTGAGAGGAGAGAAATGGGGGAGAGAAGGAGAGGGAGTCCAGGAACAATTCTATATAGTGTTGAATCCAAGCACATCAGATTGTTGTTACAATAATAATAGTGATACTTATAGGTGTAATAATGTTATTAACAGTAATATTAACATCAATGATAGCAGCACCAATTAACAATAATAATAATAATAATAATTAGCTCTTTTTTTAAGCTGTTTTTAAGGTAATTAAGAGACGTATAAATGCACCGGTTCAGTCTGTACAATAGATACCTAGATTGAAAAGTGCGATCTGTATAGTCATTCATATACATACTGTTAGGGGTCTTACTTCTATCATGTTTAATTATTGTGATGTTTATGAACTTTTAATTTTCCTGCAGAGAGCCTTCTCAAGGATTCTGGTGAGGGGAATCTATTGATATAGACAAGCAACGACAGTCTGAATTTCACAGAAAGCAGAGAACCACATGGTGTTAGGTCAAAGTGTCTTGTGTGTTGTGGGTTTTGTGTGATAAAGAGTGGCTTGAAGACCTCCTAAGCCAGGCAGAGTACATACTCCTTCCTCCTTTGACTTCCCCATGACTCACTGCACAAGTCCATGGTCAGTGATTTCTCTTGTGTTGAATTGCAGTCCAGTGGGTACAACATGCTGACTGATCACTGCAGGAGGCAGGGATGACTCGTGAAAAGCTATTTTTATCCAGATAGTCAAAATGTGATGACTACAACAGTATACCATTTGTCAATTTAAAGTCTCAGTTGCAAGTCTATGAGGTCCACCTAGCTAAAACTAATGCATTCTAATAAAACAGTCCTGCAATAAATGCTACCTTCATGAAGGTTCTTATCTTCAATTTGGGTTGAAAATGTTTATGTGGCTGTGTTGTGCAGACAGCATCATTATGGCCTGGGTCTGCTACAGCTCATCTATTTGTCTTCTTGTGTACACACTGAACTAATGAGCCTCAGATTGAGAAGACTGAGTTGTCAGAGTCCAGATATTACCTGAAAATGGTTTGCTTATGATATAGTTTCACTGTTGGTGTGGCGTGTGTCCTCTTGGAAATAGTAGCCCAAGGTTAGCTGTCTAGTTATTTTTTATCTCTCTTAATTAACTTCTGTACAATAATTGGCCATCTGAAATTGAGGCTAAAGCTCTTCCTTCGTGATGCAGTAAACACACACACACACACTCACTCAAACTTGTACTTCTATCTTTGTAAAGACACTCTTCGAGATAATGTATTCCCTAGCCCTTTACCCTAACCTTAAACTTAACAACTGAATGCTTAACCCCAACCCTTACCCTAACCGTATCCTAAACCCACATTTTAACCTAAACCCTAAATCCAAGTCTTAACCCTCAAACAGCTCTTTGAAGTCGTGAAGACTGGCCAAAATGTCCTCACAATGGTTTCAAACCAAAATTTGTCCACACAACGGTAGAAAGACATGTGTACACACACACAAACACACACATACACACACACACACACACACACATTGTCAGAAATAATCAGGCTACAGGCTGTCTTGAGCAAAGAGAAGCGACAGATATAGTGTCTGGTAATAGAGGCTATTTTTATCAATTTTATTCATAGCGACTTTGAATCTTGTTACTGTATTCATGGCTGCCTCTGGCTCACAGTGTTCAGTATTTTTAGATAAGAGAAAGAAGAGCTGAAGGGAACAAATTGTGTGGAACTAGAGGAAATGGTGCAGAAGCTGGTCTAATTTTCCTGATTTCAATCATCATTTCAGTCTCTTTTCCCTGTTCTCACCCCCCCTGCCTCCACCTTTGCTCTACTTCTCACTTTCCAGGCCAGTTTTGAGACCTTGTTCCGTTCGTTTGACCCAGAGGTGCAGTTCCAGTACTTCAGGTCTTTCCGGCGGGTCAGGATCAATTTCAGTGATGCTCTGGCTGCAGCTGAGGCGAGACTGCGACTGCATAAGACTGACTTTAATGGCAAAGAGATGAGACTCTACTTTGCCCAGGTAATGTCTTTGAGATTTCTCTTTTTCCTGCAACTACATTCAACTAAAAAAGCCAGCTGAGTTCAGTCACATGCTTTAGTCTCTAATGCTGTCCCCTGGCATAAAGAATTACAAATCAGCTGGGGCCCTTTTGAGTTTACTAGTATCACCTAACACAGTGCCTTTGTGTTGAAACTTTTTTCAGTCACCTCTGGCTGCAATTTTGTGTGGAGCCTAAAGAGTTCAGTATCAAATTAATAATATTTTAAGTATGAAAGAATCACATGAATAGATTGAGTTTATGACATAAATGAATGAATATTTTAAAAATAAATGGAATATTATGAAATGTTCATCATTCTTTTTTTTTTTTTTTTTTTTTGATTATGGAAATATTTATTTCAAAATGACAATTATTCACTTTTCATGACAGTGGCATTGTCACAGCCCCACACCTTTCAGCCAATCACATGCCACTAGCTTTGCTTTGAAAACTCAACAGCTGTTACCAAATATAGCCAATTAGCTTCTGTTAGCTGGAGCAACAGTAATACCAAAATCATTTTAAACCAACCAAATGGAAGTTGCTGCTGTAATTAAACAGTATAACCTCTCCTTTTACGGCAGCGGAGTTTTGATTCTAAAGATGTTCGGTCTGTCTCTGTGGTTGCTCTAGACAGCAGCAGCTAGCTAACATTGCTAACGCTGGCACTTCGCTTTGATGCTGAGTAATAGTCCAAGGATACCACCCAGCCTAGCTATTTGCCAGATAGGTATGAAGTATGCATACACTTATTAAGCTAAAAAAGGAGAGATTAGTCAGTGTGTCTGTACAGCAGCAGCCTCTAGTTGGATGATTCAGAATTAATCTGGCATCGTTGTTGCTCTAGCTAACAGGTGCTAACTGGCAAAATTTGGTAGCGTTTTTTAAAACTGTTAACAGAGGCAGAGGCATGTTCTTGGCAGAAAGTTGCTGACTGGTGACAGCAACTTTGGAAGATAGTCATTTGGGGATAGTCATAGGAATATGTTACAGCAAAAATAAGTTGTGAAATATCTTCTGCGTTTATATATTTCACACAACATATTCATGTGATTATTTATTTCATAATGTCTTTCTATTTATTTAATATTAAACACTTTGGGACTCCATATTTTTGAGTCACCTACATTCAAAGTTGTGTAGCGTATTTTCAATCAAACTACCTTTTCTACTAAACTGTGACCAAGCCCCACATTTGCCCTTTTGTTCTGTAGTCTGTCCATATAGGGAGTCCTCGGCTGGAGCCTCCCAAGCCAGAGAAGCAGTTCCTGATCTCCCCCCCTGCCTCCCCTCCTGTTGGCTGGGAACAGTCTCAGGACGCTACACCAGTCATCAATTACGACCTGCTGTGTGCCATCTCAAAACTAGGACCAGGTACATTACACAATATAACAGAGTTCCTTTTGATCACACAACATCTTTGAATTTTAAAAGCTATATTACATCTGTCTCTGTGTCAATCTGATAACGTCAGGGAGTTTTGTGAAGTGCACAGCCTGTGATTGTTGCAGCTGTTAGTTACAAAGTGAAGGCACATTAAAAGCCCAAATCACAGCCAACATGTACTATCAAGAGTCAACATCAGCCAAGACTTAACAGAAATAGAGCATGATTAACGAAATACTCCACTGCGTTTCAACTTTATCTCAGTTTTTTTTATGGATAGGAGTATCGAACAAAACATGATGTAAAATCCATCAGCACTGTCTGTCTCCACGGGAAGCAGTCCAGGCCACTCAAGACTGTCATCAAAAACTACTGCTTAATTCTTTCCCAGTGTTTGTTTGATTGCTAATGGGTCAACAATAGCTAGTTATTAGGATTAATTTGGGGATAGTCATTGTTTTGATTGCCTTATCCCGCTGGCATAATATTAGCGACAGTTTTGGTTGTTGTGAATCATAACAGTACTTGCAGTATTGTGTTGGCACATTTATTAAAACAAAGTAACACTTGGTCCAACACAAATATTAGAATTCTAAAATACTAGCCATTCAATACCTACCTGGAGAGTCTATAGCTGTGCATCATGGCATGTGAGGGGGCTGCATGTCTGAACACAACATCTGCAATGAACACTTGGTATTGTAGAATAGTGGAAACAAATAGGAGTTTGCCTATAAGCAGGCATTACTTGTGTGTTTGAAGGATATAGTATGTGCTTTCATAAGTAAAGTAACAATCAAGGTTGGCATAACATCCACAATAAGCTGGATATTACCGTGGCAAGAAAAAGTATGTGAACTCTTTTGAATTAACTGATTTTTTTTTTTTTTTAATTGATCATAAATGTGAACTGATCTTCATTTCACTTCTCAGAATTAATCCTGGAAACTTAAATTTCTTGTACATTCAAAAAGTGAGCAACACTGTTTGTTCCTTGAATATAAAATTGTGCAAAGTCCACATTATTGGCTAAATAGTTAACATATTTCCTGGTTGTAAAACTGTGGAGCAAGGGTTAATTTTGCTTGGCAAATGCAAAATGACTGTGTAAAACAGTTGAGTAAGAAGAATAAAAAAAACCTGCAACACTTACAAGAGCATCATCATTCTGCTTATTTTTAAAAATAAATGCTGTCCCATAGAGCTCCACATGGACTTTCAGTAGTAGATGCTTCAACTAAGAGCAGCACATCCCCGTTAATGATCACTATGAGAACAGACAGGAGAGAAACTGGAAGTCTGTTCACTAATTCATCTGAACTGTTTGTGCTGACAAGACATCAACCTGATACCTGCAGACAGCTGTTAGCTAGTGTTCGCTCCCCGGTAGGGACAGTCTGGATAAAGTAGAATCCGTACGCTTATCCTTCGACTTCCACGGCCTCAAATCTCATTGTCAGAGATGATAACATCTTCAACAAAACCCAAACCAAGTCCCGATCAGTGTGCAGAGTCTTTTTTATCTATCCCTCGCGAAGATGCGCAGATCACTAGATCTGCTACAATATAGCCAGAATGAGCAAAACAGCCCCAAATCATGATGCTCCCTCCAACGTACTTCTCTGTTGGGATGATGTTTTCCAGCTACAATGATTCTTTTAAACCTTTAACTGTTTTTAATTATATAAATCTTAGAACTGTGATGCACTTAAGACCAAACTTTTGATCTCGGTGAGTTTATACATACTAGCCCACATCTGAAAAGTCTTGCAATGTGCCTTTACTTCTATGTGTGATTCCCAGGGGACAAATATGAGCTCCACACCGCCACACCCACCACCCCCAGTGTGGTCGTCCACGTCTGCGAGGATGAGCGCGGCGATAGCTCGGCCCCTGATGACAGCGACCAGGATGACAAGCCCCGCCCCCCGCGTCCAAAAATCATCCAGACACGACGTCCCGACTACAGTCCAGGGGTCAAGCAGTGAGCAACCACGGGGGGGCGGCAGTGTGATGACTGTAACATTCCATCCTGAAGTGACTGGTCAAGAGCTGAACACACTCTCTGAGCTTTGAAGGTTTAGGGACTTTGGGCAGGCACCCAAGGGTGCTGCGATCTCCCGTAGCGGAGGATTTCATAAGACAGAGAGAGAAAACATAGTGTCGAATGCTGCATTCATGTCCCATGGGAAAGACAGCAGATATGAACTTCCTAGTGGAAAATACGGTTCAGTTTAGCCATCAGATGATATGTGCTGCTTGTGAATTTGAGGTTTGGAGATGGTACTGAAAGGAGATGTTAGTTTTGAACTGTAGAAAATAATGAATACCATTTTTTTGATTGTAGTGTTTAAAATATCTTGACAGGAGACTTTGCTGGATTTTTGGTTTGTGGTGATATTTTTGCCAAAAAAAAAAAAAAAAAGACTGAAATGTACCATGATTAAGTTTGTGTTTTTGTGAGATTAACCTGATCGGGTGCAAATAAAGTCTGTCAAAGTGAATTGGATGTAATTCCCAAATGACATGAATGCAGCATCATTCTAAGAAGTCATGTTTGTGTTTTCCTCATCTAGAGTTCGGGATGTAATGGAAAGACTGTAGAAGGAAATGATTCATCAACTTTCCAAGTGTTGATTTTTTTGCTAGGGTGTTACATATTTCTGTCAGTCAGCTGTAGAGGTTGAATATCTACAGGTTACACACCACTGGCATGTGCTTTTTCAGATCCCCTTTGGTTGCGTGGTTATAACCTAAGAGGTCATGTTGGTGCTGCAGCTCCCTTTCACTCTTCACTATTGTTTGATGCTGTTTTATGGTGGAGAAGTCAAGTCAAAGCTCATCTTACTCACATTTACAGACAGGCTTTGGTGTTTGCTGCTTACATTAAAACATAATTCCAAAATGAGGAGATTGCACCAACAGCGTTCCAATAATGACTTCTAATAGTGTTATTTGTGGATTATTTTAGTTTTGGTAATCTGTGTGTTTGTGTTTTGGTTGTAGTTTAGCAAAGAAATGTTGCTATTTGACATTTAATAGAGCTAAAATACAATGGCTTTACAGGGCTTTTTATTTTTGAATTAATTACTCATGCCAAGCCCTTCATCTGAGGGCTTCAACTACATCAACCATGGTATCTTGTCGGTTAAAAAAAAAAAAAACAACAACAAAAAAACCAGGGCTAACCTTTTTTGTGTTCATACTTGGGCTAAATAGTATTCTGAAAGAAAAGTCTTTCTGCAAATCTGTCTGAGAAAATACAAGTGAAGCATTGTTATTCAACCTATGACTCAGGGCCCAGTGCGCTTTCTGGCCTCTTCTGGTGGGTCCCCATTTGATAAGAATGCTTGTATGTTTTAAGGAGATTAGTGCGTTGCCTATAGTTAATGTCTTATTGTATTCCTACAAGCTGTTTGCATGTATAATAACAATTGTACGTCAGAAAAAATGCACCAGAAGTGCGTATGTGTGTGCGGCTGTTATTTCTGTTCAGACGGGTGTGTTAACTGTTGCTTCCCCATTAGCAGTGGAGTCGCAAGCGTGCTGTGCATACACTGTTGTTGAAACTGCTCTCTTTATTGTTACATTACAGTTACAACAGAGGTGTGCAAGCGTGTCACAGACCTTCAAAATACTGACAGTAGTCCACAGACTGCCATTTGATACAATATTATTATACACCCATTTTTTCCTTTCACTTAAGATTTGTAAAACATTGTAGAAACCTAAGTTTTTTTTTGAATACTTCAGTGAAAACAGTCCTCTGAAGGTTTTTTAGGAAACCCCAGTGTTAACAGATGTCTGTTATTAAATGTCTTCTACGATGGTCATTAGCTTTTCTGTTGTACTCTCCATCTGTCGCTTCATTAGTTTCAAGCTAAATCTTAGCACAGTCTCAAAAGTTGACTGTCAACTCAACGAAAAAAGTGAGCGTAAAATGGAGAGACCAGTCTCCTAACATTCCGTTCTACATCTTCTCAGACACTTTTTTTTTTGGCTTCAGTGGTTGTAAAATTTCTCCGTGTCCCACTACTCAAAGCCTGAACAAAATGGAAATGCCAAGGCTGGATTTCCAACTTGCTTCCGGTTAACCCTGTGGTAGTTAGTTTGTGGTAATTCAACTAATTGCAAATTGTGTTTGTTGATTGTGTGTGACCCACTAAAGCTCATTATAAACTGAAATGATCAGAACTGTTACATAATCTTGAGGCTCTGAATTGTTGAGGGGACCTAAGTTAAAATGTAGTTTTGAGGCCTTTACTTTTTTTCAGTTTATATTGTGCTCGCATGGTGCATTTTGCTAAGTGCTAAATTTGTACTTTAAACATACACAATACACACAGAGCAGGGTTTGGGTTTGTTCAGTCCTGCACCAATAAATAAATGCTGCTGACACGGAAAATCGCTCGTAAAGTGTTGTGAGTTTTCTGAAGAGGCTTGGATTTTTCCTTTTAAACAAATGCTAAACTGTCAGCTTAGTTTAAAAAAGGCAGAAACACTCAAAAAACGGAAATAGTCTCATGTGGCAAATGAAACTGGGTCTGGAACCCTGCTGTTTTGTAGGTACACAACCACTCCCTCAAACAGTTTCACCATGCTACGTGGACGTAATTGAAAATAATAAGAAAGTGAAGGTCAGCATCAGGTTATACAAGAAAAACCTGAGGGCTCAGCACATTGTTCATGATCGGAGCTAGTCTAATTATCTTCAATTGACCCTGTTTGTGGTATGAGTGAGAATCCACTTCAAATGTGTAGTAACATGGCTCTTTTCTTTTTCTGTGGACAGTATTGACTGTTATCTTGGCTTGAAGATGCTTCATTTTTCATTTTGGGGCTAGTAGTAGCATCTTATAATGGATTAGATAATGTCATAACTTGCAAGAGTGGATTAAAATGCCACTTTAAATGGGTTTAAATGGAATAAAAGCTATTATTTGGTCAATACAACACTTCTGTTTTAGTTGTGAAGCTTGAAAAATGTTTGTGTCAAGTTTTTCTTATAAACGATCTTCGTTCAGGGCAACTGGAGAATGTTAGCTTGTGGAAGCAGCACTGTGAAACACGACGCACTGCCAGCAAGTCGAACAGCTCATCTGTCCCACATTATACAATTGGAGGTTGCATATGGCTCTTTCAGTTTAGCTACTTTTGTACTACTGGTATTTTAAGTTCATTTATATTAAAATAAATCCATTAACATTATTGATTTGCCATTAAAGAAAGATTTTACCATCAAAATTCATGTGTCTCTGCAATTTCTTCATTTAAATGCAGCACCAATTAATAAAAAAGATTACTGATAAGTGTGTATCAACCTACTATCAGGATCAAATGATATCTCGTCCATTTCAGGGTTTTTTGTTTTTTTGTTTTTGTTTTTTTACTTTTTTTTTCACAGGATATGTCACTGGATACAGATAGTAAATAAACAACAGTATCATATTTGATACAAAAAAGGGAATCTGTACTGAAATTCGACTTACTGGATTACTTCCAGAGCTTTCGACCACATGTCGTTCAGCAGCAAATGCAGTTTGCTCAGTTATCATGGCTTTGGTTCAGAAAGATTGAAAAGACTTTGTCCTCCATCTGTTGATGCTGAGCCCAACGTGGCCAATAGCGCTGCAAGAAATCTGCTAAGTGGGTCTTGACTTAACAAGAATTAAGAACAAGCTTAGAATTATCATGGTCTTCTAAAATAATTTAAAACATTTATACATAATGTCAACATGGAAGGTATTTATTAATTTAAAAGTAAAAAGCATACTCTGTCTTCTGACAGTGTCCAAAGAAGAAGCATCAGCACCCTCTGCTGAGAGAGACGTGAAAAGGTTTACATCCAAGAACTAACGAGGACTGACCCTGCTTAGTTATCACAAAATATTCAAACATCCATTGTATAATACATAATTCTATAAGTGCTCAGTGCATAAATTGAATATCAATAATTAAAATACAACAGTAAGAGAGAGATTACACCATAACAGTATGAGCTGAATAAAACACTTAATGAATTGAACAAAATGAACAAATGGAAAACTGGTGCTGAAATTAATGAAACGCGAAATAAAATAAAAACCCTAAACCTCTACTCCTCTATAAAATTAACATATGACACCTATGCTGGAATAATTTAACCCAAAATAGAGGAAATATCTAACCTTACAAGACGTTAAACAAAGTAACCGTCTATGTTGAAATAAAAACCCAAAATTAAAGGGAAAACGTTACCCCTGACCAAATGCAAAAAAACCCCAAAAACAGACACGATTTTTCCCTCTTACAGTGCATAATTTCACTCCATGAAAGGCACAAGGGTGGGACAGTCCAAATGTTGTCCAGATGTGCTCAAGTGTTTCATCATGTGAGTTGCAGATTATACGTGTTCTTCTGTGTGCCTTCTCATTGATTTGGGCCGATTGTTGGCCCGCTCCAGGTAGATGTGATACCAGGTTCTTGTGGTTATTTCACAGGCGGATTTAGGAGTAGCCGCTCAGCAAAGGGGGAATCTCTTATGTGTGAGTGTTGGACTTTTCCTGAATGAGATGTTTTTGTCCTTTAATGTCCTGATTACCTTTCTGCTGTCTATGTTGCACCTGGAGTTTGCAACGTCCCCCACACCATGCATTTAGTGGTAGTGTCCAGATTTGTTTAGCCAGTATTGAAATGTGTCTTTCCAGACATGTTAGTTAGTTTGAATTCATTTTTGAGTTGCCTATGTCTTGGATTTTCAACCTGCTATGTGCACTGCTATATAATAATGAAATGCAATTGATAAAATGTTGTCGAAACCAAATCTGTGGAGTGTGAGAAATAGGAAATGATGTTCGCTGTCAAACGCTTTATGGAAGTTGACTTCGGACTTCCTAACTCTACCTCCTTGGAGCATTGTGGTGTGTATTGTGTCCTTAAGAGAGAGGATGGTTTTGGTGATGTCTCTGCTGGGTATGCTATAGGTTTGAGTGTTAACAACGATGGTATTTCTTACAGTTTTTGTTTCTGTTTGCCAGTATCATTTTTGTAGAATTTTGTAGTTCCAGGATTTGGCCGTCCCCTCTGTTCTTATAAACAAGAAGGATTAGACCAAGTGTCAAGGTTCTGGGAGGGCCTCGGCTCTTTTGCGTAGGCCATCCGAACTGGGACTCTTCTTCGTATTGAGTCCCCTGATGGCGGTCTCCCATCTCCTGCAGAGTGAAGAGGGCGTCGCAGTACTCTCTGTCGCAGACCTCTCATCTAATGCTGGAAGAAGGTGTGGGCCAGACAGTGCAAGAGTAAATGTTCGGGTTCTTCATCTTGTACATTTTATAATGGACGTAGTCTACTTCATTTTCTTTTATACATTCTTTTGTTTATTTGTTGCAGGACGATGCCCATGAAGACTCTTCTGTGTTTGATTTTGAAAAGACCATTTAAGGATTGATCGTTATTTAAAGAGGCTATATATGTTTTCTCTGTCACTGAACATGGTTCCTTGCCGGGAGTGGGTGGTGATGGGGTTCACTTGCCAAGAGCTTCAGCCATAGTTGCATTTACGATAGGTTATAATACGCCATCTGGGCAGGGCTACTTCTTAAGGGAAGCCTATATGCTGCAGTGAGTCGCTATCGGAAAGGAAAGTAAACAGCTGTTAATGCTAACACTGGCTATGTAGCGATAGCAAAAACATACATATAGCTTTTTTAAGTTACAGCGCATGTTATGCCAAATTGGGGTTGTTTCCTCGATTTGAAAAGTGTTTTTCCAGTCTTTTTCCTAGTCTGGAGTGAGCGCTATTCTTGTTTCTCACAAAAGATACCAATCATTTTCTTCGTATATGTCTGTTGCTTACATTTGAGTTGGTTCAGTATCTTGTCTGCCCTGCCATTCAAGTGACTACATCTTTACTTTTGTGAATATCTGCAGCTTCCGTGTTACTACTAGAAAATGTTAGGATAGGTTAATTGGGGTTTGCCAAATATCGGCTGATTCATCACCTGTGCCCTGTTTGTGGTTTAACTGCTCTGCCCCAGGCTTTTCTTATTTCCAGATAAAACAGGTTCAGATTTAGCCTCTGCCCTCCGGGGATAAGCGGGCAGAGGTTGAATAAACTACATTGTCCACAAGAAATTACAGTATCATAAAAATAATGTAGGTGTATCGATCACAAAGAAATTTTTGGAAAAACTATCTTTAATCTCAGTGCCCTCTTTCTTTAAAAATCAGATCAATTAATATCAGACTTCCATTCTTGTAATCTGCTGTTAGCATCTTGTGTGCTAACATGTTGGCTTCCCCTCTCCAGAAAACATGAGCAAAGGCTGTTCAGTATGTTAATGGGTAAGTCATACATATTAATGTGCATTAATTAGTTTGGAAATCTTCCACAGTGACGGTGATTTCTATTTTTTTTTTTAATTTTGGATTTTAAAGATCTGAGCTGATCCACGGCAACTCCTAAAGCCATGTCCGAAACCAAATTTCTCAAAAACTGGGGGTGGAGCAGAAAAGCTTTTTGCGGAGCCACACCTAAAAGATACCAATCGTGTCACTTTTATTGCACCCGGGTATGCTATGTGCTTCTGTGTCTCAAGCCTGTGACTGCTTTTAAATGTGTTGCCAGGAGTTTCATTCATATTTTGTAATGAGTGTAGAGTAGACTAAAGGATCTCTAATTTTCAAGGCTGTCCCTCTTTCCTCTGTTCTTATAGATGAGTGGTATTAACCTGAGTGTCAAGGTAGTGCATGTACAACCGCTGCTCTGTATGCTATTAAATAATGCTAACAAGGCTGGAACTAGCGGACCCTTAAAACATTGGTAGAACTCACTAGATAATCCATCCATCCTTGGACTCTGATAATATAAGCAGGGTGTCTCACCATAACCTGTCTTCTTAATTTAAACATGTGCCTATGATCTCTAAGGGTTCCTTCAAATGATCTTTATTTATGTTATGATTTTCAAACTGTTCTTTTTAGATATTATGTACAGTGTGCAATATACTTGTTTAGTCATTTTGTATCTCCCCATTCTTGTTTTTGAATTCTTCAATGTGAGTTCTGCTCTGTCTTCTCTTTTCTAGCCCTAAGCGCTGCAGAATGTGTCTCACTCTACTCTTTATAATGGCACCTCTGCTTCGGTCTCTCTCATAGGTCTAATTAATTTTTTAGCGCAATGTACTTTATGCAGTTACACTTAGGTAACAAGTCTAGTTTCTTCTTTTCACCACTCTACTACATCTACTATAAAGGCGACTTCTTCAAAAATGCTCTGTAAGAATTTGCCATTTTCTTCTAAATGTCTCATCCTCAATCAAGCTAGCACTGAAATACCAGATACCTCTATTTTTAAACTCTTTCTTATTTGGGTACATTATCTCCTGAAAATCCACTAGATTGTGGGTTTTCATTAATTCAAACAGAGCCACTCTGCTAGTGTCACCCTTAAAAACATTATCTGTAATATCAATCCATGTTAAAATTACACTCCAATCACTAACAAAGATACAGTTGGATGTAAACCATTGTGCTACATTTTCAAACATTACCTTCCTTTCAGCTTCATTATTCGCTGCATGAATGTTAAGGTAAAGTCTAATTTTTTTTATTTTCACATACAGTGTAGACTCCATAACCAGAACCCTGCCTGCGTTGTCATTATACACACAAACAATATCTGACACTACATTCTCTTTTATCATTAATTCACAAGCAATTGACGAAGCATAAGAAGCAATTATTTTCTTTCCACATTCTTGTTGCAAGGTTTAGCACATTCTGATCCAACCTGGAGTCATATAATAATGTGCCGACATGTAGTGTCTTTACAAGCTGAAGAAAAGAAAGAAAGAAAAAGTGCATACCAGTCTAATTATTTATTGTCTTTTTTTGCATTAGTTTTCTTACTGTTCTTTTTTGGCCACCATTCAGTAGGTGGACGTTTTCTCATCAAACTGGCAAGAAAAATGTCAATGTTGGAGTCAGAGTCATTGGTGTTTGACAGGAGCACAAGCAAGGATCCGACAAAACGCATGATAACAAACAGTGCAGTCAGGTTCATCAAGTCAGATGAGGCAGGTAGGGCTGGCAGCGCGAGTCTTTCTCCAATCCCCAATCCTCTTCCCCTCCTCAGCCGCATCAGCCATCAGCAAGTTTTGGCCACATTCACCACCTAATGGGTGATGTTGCTGACATTCCCCACCCGATCGATTTTTCTGGTATCTCAGAGTCTTTGAGGTAAGCTGTTGGCCCCTGGAAATTAGACTGTCAGCTGATTGTTTGATAAAACTTTAACAACACTTATGCAGTACACTTGTACTGCATATTTTAAAGCCATCTATAAGTCTTTTTTGCTCATTTGGGTGACTGTACTAATTTAGTGCTACATACCAACATGCGCTACGGTGAGTCGCTATCGGAAAGGCTAAAGACGGGCTGGCTGGGCCAGGGCTAGCTGGTTAGCATGCTAACCACACTTGAAGAAAAGAGGTGATAGAAAGCAGCTGTATATGTGGAAAACTTTTAATCCACTCAAAAAGCAAGTTCTGGAATTGACAAAAAAAATCCATTTGGGGAATCCAGATTCTTGATATAAAGGTATTCAAAATTGACACCTTTCTTCTGGTAAGTGGACAGAAAGGTTCCCAAATAACATACATGCCCATTTGGAATACTTTTGAACCGGGTACATGGGTTTCGTGTGTGGACAGAACAGAATAAGTTCTTTAATTACAAAAGACTGGAATGCTGCCACTTTGTACTGAGCTGTACTGGACTTTACTGTGATAGTGTTGGTTTGTCCTCAACAAGCCCATTTGACTGTATGACATCTGGATCCAAAGCAGTCAAGTGTGTTTTATCTATATAGCCCCACATCATAGCAGAAGTTATCTCAGGGAACTTTTCATATAGAGCAGGTCTAGACTGTACTCTTTACAATACTGGACTGGACTACATCTGGACAAACACTGGCTTTCCTGGATTCAGCCTGGACAATGTAATGCATTTGGGCCAAAAGTGGCCTAACATAATTCAACAGAGGCAATTTGATGCATTTGGAGAAAAAAATGATGTATCTGGAGTCAACTGGGACAATGTACTGTACCTGGACAAAAAGTGGCCTTTCAGGACTCATTATCTGGACAAAAGGGTCTCATTTGGAATCATTGTGTTCCAAGTATACAAAAAGGCTTCCATTTGGGAAAGATAATGTTGGCTCAACACCACCCCAGAATGGATTGGACACTAAAGCACAGTCAGCTCCCAAATGGATAGAACTCATCCCCAAAATCGTCCAAATGGCAGTCCAGGTATTGCCATTGTCCACCACATTGACACTGTGGTGACTTTTTGCAAGTGGCAAAAGATAGCCCATTAAATTTTGCTGTAATTTGGAAAATAAGTACAGCACTTTTACTTTAAGATAGAGACGGTAGCTTTCCTCAGTCTTGGGTGTCCGCATTCCTCTTTCTCCCTCTCTCCACCCTTGTGCATAATTGGCGATTTATCCAAACACAATACCCATGTACTTGCCCGAGAAAAACGCCAAGAAGACGACCCTTACAAAAAGGAAAAACAATAAGACAATAAACATCAATCACTGGTCAGATATTCTCACAAAACACAAAGAAATGGAAAAAGACTAGACTCCGTTTATAATACATCTCAATTTAATTTCAACTTTGGCAATTAGTGAATGCCACTAAATCAGCCATACTGCCATACTCACACCTGCTCATACATACACATGCATACATTCACCCATTATACACATAACATTACCATTATATCACATTTACTACCTTGTCCCTCAACAACTAACCTTTTGCTCATTTACAAAAACTTGTTTATTACAAGTGCGCTCCCTTGCCCAATATCTCTTTTTTCTCTCTCTCTGTCCTCTCCTTCTTCTCTCTGCTTTCCCCCGGACTATTACTTACTTACATTGTATAACATTGGTGATAATTTTTTTTCTTTGACAACCCCATCATCACCACCATCGAAACGGTATCACTTCTCAGTTACCCTTACATTTATCCATTAACTCAAAGCTGTCATTCATTTACTCCAGAAGCTGAAAGATCTAAAAAAAAAGCAAAGCAGAGCTCGACGTTGCAGGGATTTAAAAGGTTTCGCAGCACTATAACATCATGGTACTTGCTCCTTTGCTTCTGAGGTAGGAAAGTCATTACTCATGTGACCGCAAATGGTAGCTTGTCAGGAAAATGTAAGCATAGGTTTACCCTACAAACATGTTTTGAGCATTTGAACAAATAACCTATGCTGTCATTTTTCTGTTGAGGACTGTTCCCACAGTTCACACTCCTCCTGTTGCTCCCACCTTTACAGCTCGGCAGGCAGTAATTCAAAAGAGATTCATTCATGACAAAGGAAGCAGTATTAAATAATTAACTGCTTGTGTTTCCTTTATGTAAATCTCCATTGGAAGCAAGTGTTCTTGCAGAATAATTTAAAGCCTGGTTACTGTAACTACATCTCAGTATGATTGTTGTGTGTGAAAAAGCTGAAATCCTGTTTTAACCGCAGCCCGCTGGGCCGCAACTTCCCTTTGTGTGCTACCACTGTTTGACCAGAGAATGCACAAAGGCAAATGCTGACTTTAAAGCTGAGGCAAGGCATTGCATCCAAACACTCTCTCCTGGTGCATGTCTGGACAATGGTGCTGGATCAAATGTATCAGTGAGGTCACAACTTCCTGAATTGTAAGGATAACATGATTGTGGCTGAGATTCCACCCTTCTTGTGGCTGTACAAAGCATCCTGTTAGGATGTAGGAAGCAGGATGGGACATAGTGTAGCTCCTATTTTAACTTTGTAAATGCTGAATCTTAGTGTATGTCTACATAACTTCTACAACAGTCAAATACGCCAGACCCAAAAAAGAGAGACCATTTAGCATAAACTACATGTTGGTTTCAACTTAGTTTGCCAGTCATCTTTGGTACCATAGGAAGTTAGTTTTATTTCATTTTATTTTGCTTGGGAAAATACAACTCAACAATAAGGCTTGCTTCACGTTTTTTATTGTGTTTTAACCGGGTTATGTAAGGTATCTCTTGGTCCAGGTGGAGTCTTATTTGTTGCAGTCGTCCCAGTTGCAGCAGCTGACCTGCAGACCCTGAGTGAATCCCAGCTTCAGACACTCATTCATCTTGAAGCAGGACTTGTGGAAAACGTTCTCTGCAGAAAGAGATTAGAGCATTAGTGACAAAAAGTAGTTTTTCAAAATGTACCGTAGCAATTTTGAGACAAAAGTTTGTAAAATGAATATACCAATATTTCAATTGTAATGTCAGGGAAAATTATTTCTTTTGGTTTGTCTTTTGATAGTAGGTTGACAGTACTGACCATAAGGGGCAGGGTAGGTAATTTTGGCGCAGGCGTCCAAGTCTGGAGGACAGGTTTCCACAGTCGGCACACAGTCGGGTCCGTCAGGAGTCTGACGGACACAGTTCTGACACTGCAGGGCCTCACCTATGATTCATGGAGACAAACAGGACTTCTAAAACACGTTGGAGGCTGCAGACAGCTAATATTGCTTTGTCAAAAGCCAAAAATGTGGAAAAGTTCAGATACGTCCGGATCAAAACCAGATGCTCAAGTTCAGACTTTGCTGACCCATTCATTGACCCGCGAGGAATATAAGAGGATGCATGATTGATTTAATCAGTGCACAGCTAAAAGGACCTTCAACACATTTCTCCCAATAATTCTGTATTTACCGTAAGTGACGGCCACCAGGAGCAGAAGAGCAAAAGCAAAGACCTTCATTTTCTGTGTTTCTTCTGGTTTCTGCAGGAGAAGGAAATAAAAATCAAAAGCTAAATGAAGCTAAATCCTAAATCAAGTTACCGCTTTAGACTACCCCTTCCATAGCCTTTTTTTGTGCTTTAATTCTTTAAAATTATTATTCTATGTATAAAGTCATGGCCGTATGTCTGAGTGACACTTACCTTCTAAACCTGTGTAGGTTGCAGTGTGACTCTCCTTTGCCTCGTCTCTTCTTTTATACCACTTCATCGACCTGCACATCACTGATAATGGTCACTGCTGTGGGAAATGCCCATATTGTAGAACCATCTGTACCCGGTGCAGAGATATCACACGCGGTGGGGAAAAAAAACTCTGCTGGAAACATTTCAAGTAGTATTGGAAAATTACACTGATGTTAAAAAGACCAAAAAAAAGAATCACTTTTCATGGAGGTCTCAACTGTAAACTTCTGTTATTAATGTAACAATTTTTAAAACAACTGTCTATTTAAAATTTCCTTTCAGCCGATACATAAACTCCACATCTACGAAAAGAAACTGCAAAAGACTCCTGACTAATTTAGGTCTTCTGATTTGCTTTTGACACACTCAGTCACTTAAGAATTTTTAATACAACTGTCTATTTAAATTGCATGCGTAGAAATTCCCTGAAGACCTTTGTCAAGAATATAAGTTGCCAGATAATCAGGTTTGGCGTTATCTCCAAGTTCAAAGTCTTTTACGTCATACATTTGGCATGAATGTTGCCCCTCCAAAAATACAGCCATATTCTGAGACAGTCATGAAGTATCCAGATATTATTCTCTTTTAGCAAACAGTTTCTAAATGGCATGATTAGAAGCCATATGAGGACATTATTTGAATGTTACATTTGCAGACAATAAACAGTCTAACATATGCTGAATAAAGTGGTGTCATGGAACATATAGACTAGACATATGTACATTAAAATCTTTAACTATTTCTCCAGGACTCCTTTATAGACTCCCCCATATGCTGGAAGAGACATCCTTACTTGTGCATCTGTCTGTCTTCCCCCGGATTATTACTTACTTACGTGGTATAACATTGGTGATAACTTATCGTCTTTGACAACCCCATCATCACCACCATCGAAACGGTATCACTTCTCAGTTACCCTTATATTTATCCATTAACTCAAAGCTCTCATTCATTTACTCCAGAAGCTGAAAGATGTAAAAGGCAAAGTGGAGCTCGACGTTGCAGGGATTTAAAAGTAATAGAATACTTAACTGAATTCTGAAACAAAGAGGACAGTGACTGTAATTCAGCAAAGGCTGGAGAGATACGGTCTCCACTTCTGTAAGCGGAACATTTGCCGCTGCATTCTGCACCAGTTGAAAACAGGCAACTGCTTGGTTAAAAGGACACTGACTCTTAGGAGATGGAAAATGAACGTGGTGTCTGGTGTCAGACTCCCATGCTTTGCTGACTCGAGTGTTGAACCAGAGCTACTCCCCAAGAGGGTTCGCAGCACTATAACATCATGGTACTTGCTCCTCTGCTTCTGAGGTAGGAAAGTCATTACTCACGTGACCGCAAATGGTACCTTGTCAGGAAAATGTAAGCATAGGTTTACCCTACAAACATGTTTTGAGCATTTGAACAAATAACCTATGCTGTCATTTTTCTGGTGAGGACTGTTCCCACAGTTCACACTCCTCCTGTTGCTCCCACCTTTACAGCTCGGCAGGCAGTAATTCAAAAGAGATTCATTCATGACAAAGGAAGCAGTATTAAATAATTAACTGCTTGTGTTTCCTTTATGTAAATCTCCATTGGAAGCAAGTGTTCTTGCAGAATAATTTAAAGCCTGGTTACTGTAACTACATCTCAGTATGATTGTTGTATACGAAACAGCTGAAATCCCGTTTTAACCGCAGCCCGCTGGGACGCAACTTCCCTGTGTGTGCTACCACTGTTTGACAAGAGAATGCACAAAGGCAAATGCTGACTTTAAAGCTGAGGCAACGCATTGCATCCAAACACTCTCTCCTGGTGCATGTCTGGACAATGGTGCTGGATCAAATGTATCAGAGAGGTCACAACTTCCTGAATTGTAAGGATAACATGATTGTGGCTGAGATTCCACCCTTCTTGTGGCTGTACAAAGCATCCTGTTAGGATGTAGGAAGCAGGATGGGACATAGTGTAGCTCCTATTTTAACTTTGTAAATGCTGAATCTTACTGTATGTCTACATAACTTCTACAACAGTCAAATACACCAGACTCAAAAAAGAGAGACCATTTAGCATAAACTACATGTTGGTTTCAAGTTAGTTTGCCAGTCATCTTTGGTACCATGGGAAGTTAGTTTTATTTCATTTTATTTTGCTTAGGAAAATACAAGTCAACAATAAGGCTTGCTTCACGTTTTTTATTGTGTTTTAACCGGGTTATGTAAGGTATCTCTTGGTCCAGGTGGAGTCTTATTTGTTGCAGTCGTCCCAGTTGCAGCAGCTGACCTGCAGACCCTGAGTGAATCCCAGCTTCAGACACTCATTCATCTTGAAGCAGGACTTGTGGAAAACGTTCTCTGCAGAAAGAGATTAGAGCATTAGTGACAAAAAGTAGTTTTTCAAAATGTACCGCAGCAATTTTGAGACAAAAGTTTGTAAAATGAATATACCAATATTTCAATTGTAATGTCAGGGAAAATTATTTCTTTTGGTTTGTCTTTTGATAGTAGGCTGACAGTACTGACCATAAGGGGCAGGGTAGGTAATTTTGGCGCAGGCGTCCAAGTCTGGAGGACAGGTTTCCACAGTCGGCACACAGTCGGGTCCGTCAGGAGTCTGACGGACACAGTTCTGACACTGCAGGGCCTCACCTATGATTCATGGAGACAAACAGGACTTCTAAAACACGTTGGAGGCTGCAGACGTCCGGATCAAAACCAGATGCTCAAGTTCAGACTTTGCTGACCCATTCATTGACCCGCGAGGAATATAAGAGGATGCATGATTGATTTAAACAGTGCACAGCTAAAAGGACCTTCAACACATTTCTCCCAATAATTCTGTATTTACCGTAAGTGACGGCCACCAGGAGCAGAAGAGCAAAAGCAAAGACCTTCATTTTCTGTGTTTCTTGTGGTTTCTGCAGGAGAAGGAAATAAAAATCAAAAGCTAAATGAAGCTAAATCCTAAATCAAGTTACCGCTTTAGACTACCCCTTCCATAGCCTTTTTTTGTGATTTAATTCTTTAAAATTATTATTCTATGTATAAAGTCATGGCCGTATGTCTGAGTGACACTTACCTTCTAAACCTGTGTAGGTTGCAGTGTGACTCTCCTTTGCCTCGTCTCTTCTTTTATACCACTTCATCGACCTGCACATCACTGATAATGGTCACTGCTGTGGGAAATGCCCATATTGTAGAACCATCTGTACCCGGTACAGAGATATCACACGCGGTGGGGAAAAAAAACTCTGCTGGAAACATTTCAAGTAGTATTGGAAAATTACACTGATGTTAAAAAGACAAAAAAAAAGAATCATTTTTGATGGAGGTCTCAACTGTAAACTTCTGTTATTAATATAACAATTTTTAAAACAACTGTCTATTTAAAATTTCCTTTCAACCGATACATAAACTCCACATCTATGAAAAGAAACTGCAAAAGACTCCTGACTAATTTAGGTCTTCTGATTTGCTTTTGACACACTCAGTCACTTAATGATTTTTGACTTGATAATTTTAATTGATACTAACATCCTTTATGTCCTTTGCATACCATTGCTTGGTTCATTATAATTAGAAACATTATCATCATAATGTTCTCTGTTGTTATTCGTCTATTGGCTTCTTTGGTCTTTCCATTTCTGTGTCTGTCCCCCAAAGCCTGCCTTCTTCTGCTATACATTTATATGGAGTGTGCAAAGTGTTAAAAAGATGAATTCAGTTTGGTCCTGTGACTCTTCTGCTGTGAGACTTGGCTGCTGTAAGCCTCAACGTGACTCAAGACTTGAAAGCCAAAATGTTGTTTTGGACGAAAAAGCCTAAGGGTGAGCTCATCTAATACTGACTGCTGTTAAACAACATGGTGGACAGGTAAAAGATAAATCTGGTGTTAATATTAACTTAAAAATACCCTGTCTGTGCCTCCAGCTGGTACTGGATTTGTGTTGTGTAGAACAAACTGACATTTAGATTAGAAAATTGAGGGCATCAGAAGCCTGTTTCCCATGGATCAACCTGTGGATGAGAAAGAGGCTTAGCTCAGCAGAAAAGGAATTAAATACAACAAGAGGTGTAATACTTTATTTGCTTCTCTCTATGTTCAGAATATCCTGGCTTTGTAGCAACACAGTTCATGCTCCCCCACAGACTGCTGATGTGCTAGTTTCCATATTGATTGACTATTGACTATTTTGTCTCTATATTTTGCCAGGAATTAAAAAAGCCACTAAAAAGTCACCACACTTCTGATACGACTTACTAGTGCTGCTACTACTACTTAACTAATTAGTTAAAAAAAATAATAATTTGTACCATCAGATATTACTAATACAATCGGTATAATAACACATGATATTACAATATTCATTTCTGCTCTGAAAAGCATGAATTTACCACATAAACTCACATAAACACACATTCAGTTTCCAGACATTCTGCATATCATACATGCAGTACAGTCACATGACGATACTTTTTTGCTCAGCCAACATCATCATTGGAGAAGCTTCTCTTCGTCCACTCTTTAATGGAATATTTGTGTGTTCCATCACCACGATACATGGGGTGATCCTATAATTAGGGGTACATTTCACATTTTCCTTGTTGCTATCATTTGGACATTTTCCTGCAGGTTACCTTCTGTTGCTATGGCAGACTCCCAGTCTTTGCAATTGGGACACATGTTGTACGTGCAGTCCTTTGAGGTTGGATCTGAGCTTACTGGTTAGGTCATGTCTTGCAGGTCTATGTTCCTAATTGGAAAGCGTGTAACTCTCCGGAAGGAAAGGTACTCGTGAACCTTGCGGAATGTACTAGAGTAATGATGGCGATGATCAATATCTATAAGACCCCTACGTTTGGGAGTGAGAAGTGCTCACGGCCATACCACCCTGATCGCCAGATCTCATCCAAACTCGGAAGCTTGCATAGTATTTTGATGGGAGACAGCCTCGGAAAACCAGGTGCTTTAAGTTTTTTCAGTTCTCTCTCCCAAAGCCCAGCCCTAGCACTCTCTCCAAACAGTAGAAGGTACTGCTGCTCTAGAAGTCAAGACAAATATAAAGAGAAATGTGAAGGGAAAAAGAGAAACAATAAGATCTTCAATTATAATCATAGCCATTCTGTCTTTTGACCCAACACAAACTGGTGAGTGGTTTCATAAATGGATGTTTGAGGGCTTAGATGGATTAAAATTCAGAAATCATGAGAACAGTGGGAAGATCAGCTACAAATGGCAGTTCACCTAATGTTGAGCCGGGGTGCCACTCAGGTCCAGGTCTGACAAAAGTGTTATTACCAAGGATGCCTGCCCAAATACAAGACCCTTGGTGCAACCACAATCTAACAACCCTATGCCCATAAACAGACACATACAAAATGCAGGTAAGGAAGAAACACCTTTAAATTATTTCAGTCCACCACAGTGAATTATACAAATGTTGCAGAGTACATAACCCCCGGTTCCAACCCCCCAGTCATTTACTCACTCTTTCGATCAAGACTCCTCTTCAGGATTCCACAACAAAACAAGCAGGGGCCTCAAAATTACTCCAGAGAAATCCCCCTTGCCTAACAAACCGCTATGTACATTTTTTCTCCAGAACCTCGAGAGTTACCTCCCATAGACTGGTCCATAGTCGTAGTAAGCTCCCAGGAATGGACGCAGGGATGACAGGTGGGTTGCCGGCGGGTTAGCGGCGTGTAGGTTGAAGTGGAGAAAGGTCCGGTTTGAAAGGACGGGTAACCTAACGAAACAGCAGACGTTTTAGCTCATTGCTGGGTTTGGCAGACTCACAGTCATCACCAGCAGGTGGACTGGCCTCTTCCGAGAGTGAGTATAAGCAGGCCATATTGTGGTTTAAACCTGATATGCTTATTGTAGGTGGGCATGTGTGTAACTCAGGGGCGTGTGTCCTTAAAGGCACCGATTGCCACAGTGTGAATTTCCTTTTGTAATCCATACTTTTGAAGGATCCTCCCAGTTAAAAATTGGGCCATTATGTGTGTGTTTTCTTTTTGGTGGTGGCAAAGGTGTCTTTGATGTTGGCCATGAGGGCACGATGGACAAACAGTGATCTCTGCTCTTTGGCAGGAACAGGGAAATTTTTTAGCAG
Source organism: Xiphias gladius (assembly GCF_016859285.1). Taxonomy (NCBI): domain Eukaryota; kingdom Metazoa; phylum Chordata; class Actinopteri; order Istiophoriformes; family Xiphiidae; genus Xiphias; species Xiphias gladius. The sequence goes on along the minus strand of NC_053412.1, from coordinate 14,004,390 downwards.
TCACCTTGTTTTTGATGCTGCGGACCTCAAAATGTCTTTTGAGCGTTTTGCAAAGTTTGTCTGTTATTCTTTTTGTTTGTTGAGATCTTTCAGTTTTTGAATATCTCTGTGTAATTTTGAGGTTTCCCTCCTGACCTGTTTTTCTGTCTGAAATCAACAAAAGAAAATCAATTTACTGATAATGTATCGTGTGTATATGAAAAGAAACCACTTACTTTGTTACATAGTTTTCTTGTTGCATACATAAACCTGTTTCTCTACCTTGTTTCCTCAGGTTGTTAGACTTGGCTGTCTATTGGTGTGGCCTATGCCTATGCTTTCTTTCTATGCTTCTCTGCTATACTTGAAGCCCTCTTGCCTCTTTTTCTCTCTCACTCATCTCTGTCACTGTATCTCTGCTGTTCCTCAGCTGCCGGCACCCATTTAAACTCATAGGATTATTCAACTTGCAAAGAAACAATATATAGTCAATTTGGTCAATTCTGTGAAATATAATTTTGATGATTCACTCACACACACGTGTGTTGTGTTTTTTCATCCTCAGTCTCCTCTGACAAATATAAATCTAAACTATGGATAAACTACATACCAACTTGCGATGGGATCACACCGGCCACAACAGCCATCAACATGTTGACGTTCCAACCGATGAGTTCTCAGTAGTCATTGCCACGTTAATACATGAGCACTCAGGACTCATGGGTCAGACCTCAGCCATCTTCAATCTCGGCCTTCATTTTGAGCTCAGCTACACACCTGTAAAGTTTTGTGACTGCAACTTGCATGGTTGTGACGCCATCGCAGTGACAAAATCTGTCCACAGAAAGACGAACAGATAGACAGAAATATAAATACCCGGCAAAGTATTCAAAACCACCTCAGTGGTAGTTCCCACTATAGTAGGAGACTCCAGGACCACATTTTGCCACGATGACACGCACACACACACACACACAAAACAATACTAGCCCTACTGTTGCAGTTGGTAAATAGAGCTTTGGCAACTGATCCATTACAATCAGTGGACAATGTTACCTAGTAGGGTCACGTCAACTATTAATGCTTTCAGCCATGCACTGCAACCATGCACTTATCTAGATGTTACCCACGTTGTGATAACACAAATGTCCAAATCAGTTGGGCCAGACATTAAACCAATTTCACCCTGCCAGTTCCCTAGTACAAAGTCCGTGTAATGTCCGAGTGAGCCTGTGTGTGAATGGAGCAGGTTATTGTCCGGAGAATTCACGCTGAGCAACTGGGTGTGCTGGTGATGTTTCTATCATGCTACTGGCACAAAACCACAAGAATACAAACATGAAGAAGAAGAGTCACTGACACGAAGACGCCAACAAAAACATCTAACTGGAGAGACAACGCGATTTGGGGACTTCTATCGGTAAGGGCCGACGCTGAAATGGTCAGACAAATTCAACATTATCATTTCTTTATGATAATGTTGAATTTACTTATTCATTATTTTGAAACCAATAAAAAATGATATCACAAAAACTGTCAGGACAGTTTCAAGCTAAATGAAACATAAGGTGCACAGAATTTTTGTGTGATATTAAAATATGCTTTCCCCAGATAGGTAAAATATATTTTGAAGAAAATGGTTAGAAAAATTTCATTATCGATGGACAGAAACTGTACCCCAGGGTGTGAGGTGAGGTGCTTCAACTCTAGTTTACTCGACTGGTGGTTTCTGCCTTGGGGTGAGTGGAATCTGATGGGCTAGCAAGCAGCTGGATATTCACGGCGATTCGCCTATCTGGTTCCCTAACTCACCAATGACCTCACGTAACTGTTGTGGAAAACTGATGCTCAATTGCAGGATTGTCAGTGACCCAAACGGAACTTCATAATTTAGCACTGTAGTTTTACATCCAACTGCTCCATCTGTTTTAAACAAACTCTTGCCTCTTCCAACAACTGGAGTCAAAATACTAGAAGTATGCTGTCCTTTTCCATTACATAACTCACACAGTGAAAGAACATTTGAGATACAAGTGAGCAAAGAAAAAAAACAATTATGCAGATCACATGGAAAATTACATATTGTGTCAATATGACTCTAATATGACTGTTCATAAATGCCTGTGCTTATACAGAACGACAACATCCATCAAGTCCACTGACTTGGAATCCGTCACAAGCGTACGGCTAAACCTCGGCGATCAGTGGCCGCTGACCAGAGGATCTGGGTCACAGCACCAGTTTTATTTAGTAGCCGTAAACTGGTCGCTCACAACGCTGAAGAACACCAGACACACCGGAACTCAGGATTGGCATTGTTATTCTCCACAACAGAGTAGCATGGAACAAGGTCAGTCCACACACTCACACACACACACACACACACACACACACACACACACACACACACACACACACACGCAGTGGCAGGCTCTCTCCCAGTCCCCCCCACAAAGCTTTTGCCAGGAATCTGCAGCCACATGTTCATCTAATGTGTTTCTTATTCATTAAAGCCCCCCCTGCTGCAACAGGTAAACAGGAACTATAACACACAGGAAGGGAACATATTGACAGTAGCTCAAATAGAAATTGGCAACACACAAAAATAAATGTTTTTAAATCTACATCAAAGAATATCCCACACAGTTAAGTTTTGGGAAGTTCAAAAAAATAAAACAACATCATTTAATGACTCAGCCCCACAAGAAAGATGTCAGTGCTCTTCCTGAACCAGTGCTTTGCTTCATTCCAGTTGGAGACATGTACCTCAAGGAATTGAATATTTGTAGCAAGTGGTTAAAGAGTTAGTTTTGGCGGAATAGGCTCTACTTTCTGAGGGAGCTCTCTATGAATCTAATCAGCGATGAAATTTCTGCCAAGAGAGCTACACACCCTCAAAACAAAATGATTGCTCCCTGCAATTTTCCTATAATATTGAATATTTTCAGATGAACATATGGCAAGATACTAATTGTATCTTAATCTTAGTCAAGGGAAATATTCGAAACTAAATGTACCTGACCTATGCGAAGCAACAAGCATGTTGCTATTCCCCTTGAATGCTAGCAAGCCCTTCTCATCCGAGAAGTGGCAGTACGCCTCAGATGAACATTTAGCAAGATAAAAACAGTATCTCCATTCAAGGGAGGTGCAAGTCACATAATGGCGAGTCAAAATCCAGTGACTGGGGCCCCTGAAAGAGTGGTCACAAACTGACACCAAACACAGGAAAACTAGGCCTCTGTCCTACAGCGTTATGAATCGATGGCTGACTGGCAACCAGCTGACCACCAGGTCAGAACGTGGACAGCTGGCAGCAGAGTGCAAAATGAGAAGTACAGCCTGTGTCAGGTGAGCTGTGGCCACATGAGTGGAATCAGGAGAATAATAGCGATAAGTGTCAGGTTGTGGGGTACATTGCCAATTTCTTTATTTGATGGTTCTCTCTTTACTTGGTTGATTGGATGGCCATTCCAGAGCGAAGGTCAACCTGGGGAGACATGAATGAGGATGCACATTGACTGAAGTGGCGAGACAAACACCTGAACTAACTCAAGAGTCTGATGCCGTTCAGTGATAACACATTTTAATTGTCTATTGCCATTTCCATTCAGTCACATGTGAGGATGAAAAACCTTGTTCATCTGGTAGAAATATAGCTTGATGCAAGACATCTTTACATTATTTACACTTTGTCTAAAAAAATTGGGCTAACAAATTACTTCTACAAAACATTATAAAACATTATAATCATAACCTGGATTATTGAATAATGAATTTACAAAGAGAATATCCATAAATTTGCAAATAAATTTGAAAGACACGTTGTTGCCATTAGAAATGGTTTGTGTGGCTTTAGTGTATGAACAGTGATATCCATTTACACACTGTGGTTTGACTGATCTGAGCACTGTATAAATATGTGTGCAGATATTTGTCAAACAGTTTAAAGATATTCAAACACAGAAAGACCACTGCACCAACAGTTGCCACAGAACAAAGCCAGCTCATCCAGCTGTGATCCAGCTGTGTCGCTGTAGACGTTTCCTACGATCATGCCTGAGAGGAAAAGAAGCCTTGTTTCTCTTAAAACCTCTTTCCTAGATTCCTCTCCCCAACCAGCTGATGCCCATACAAACGTGACTTCAGTGCTCTGCCTGAACAAATACTATGCTTCATTTGTTGGAAATGTTTTATGACCTAAAGGTCCTCCTTTAGGATCCTTTAATTCAATAATGATAATAAAACATTTTATGTATACATTATTTTGAAAGGCATAAAAAGCTATACCAAAAGCAAAGATAAGTTACACATAACAGCAGAATTAAATGTAGGGGGGCAAAAAGGAACAGATACAGAAAAGGGAAAAAGCTAAAGGAGGTATTCCCATATAAAAGCATCAGTGACAGAGCTGCGCGTTAGTTAAAAGCAACTTCTAAAGGTGAGTTTAAGCTCAGTGCACCCCCTGATGGTGGTGGCAGAGCATTTTAATGTCCATCGGGAGAGAATTCCAGACGGTGAAGGTAGTGATGGATGCAGAGAGTCAGAGAAGGTCCTGCAGAATGGGGGTAATGTGGTCACGAGAGTGAGACAGAGTGATGAGAAAGATGGCAGAGATTTGGACATGTGGGAGTTTATTAAGAAGTTTTTTGTGTGGTGTGCTGATGCATGCTGTTGCAGTAATCAAGTCTGGATGTGTTAAAAGCCTAGATGACTGCTTCTGTGGCTGAATGTAACAGAAGGTTGAAGGCAGGTGATATTTTTTTAGATGAAAGGAAGCTATTGACTGTATGGTTCATGTGGTGTTCGATTTAAAGTGTGAGGTCAAAGATGAATCCAAGGTTTCAGATCTGGGAGAAGGGGAGATCGATAGTGTTGTCGATGCTAAGATATTGATGGACTTCGTGTCCGTGATGTTAAGTCACGTTTCCAGACGAAACAGGAGGATGGAGTTATTGATGGTATTAAATGATGAGCTTAGATGAGGATGATGAGGATTCTGTGGTAGCCGGATTCAGCAGAAAGCAGGTCATTGGTAACCTTGAGGGGTGCAGTTTCGGTTACTGTGTTATGGGCAGAAACTGGACTGAAACTTTTCGAACAAGTCATTGAGTTGAAGAAGGCTTTAAGCTGAGAATGCAACTACACATTCCAAGATTTTGGACGAAAAAGGAAAGTCAGAGATGGGTCGTAAGTGGCTGGGTGATTAGGGGTTGAACCCAGGTTTTTTAAGGATGAGGGGTTAAAGAGGCAAGTTTGAGTCTGATGGCAGGACAGACATGACTTGAACGGAGGGAGGAGTTCACAGTTCAACTCATGAGAGTTGGCAGATGGCTGGAAGGCAGGCCTTTACAAGGCCGGTAAGGATGGGATCATTGGGGTTGGTGGTAATTTTCATTCCGGTCATGATGTGAGAAAGGTCAGCGGGGGACAGTGGTCTGAGAGGTTGAGGTGTCAGGAGGGGCTAGTAGGTAAAGTTCAAGTTAAGATGGCTGTCAAAAAGTTGTTAAAGATGAAGTAAATATTGGTCTGAAAGTATAAAAGAAAGGTTTTATATTGATCAGCTGTAAAGTGCTGGGAGAGGTTATCCATGGGCTTGGCCGGCTTGGATGTGTACTTTGAGTCCAGTTTTTATGCAGAGCCACTCCAATTGATGCTTTCGGGATTTTATTTGGTGAAATTAAGTTGTGTCCCAGGATGCTGAAATGAGGCAGACTGTGTTCTAATGGGGGCCACTTGATCGAGAAAGGAGGGGAGTTTCGTTGTTGTAGTTGACACGTTCAGTGGGGGAAGCAGATGCAGGAAGAAACACTTTGTTGTGGACAGAGGAAGAGAGTGAGGTGGGTGAGATGTCATAGTCTGGTTTTTCTTTGATAGAGGGTTGGGGAGGACAGGGTCATAGGCAGATAGGTTGTGGATGGTTAAGATGGTTCAAGAGACAAGGCTCAGAATATGTCAATTCAATTCAATTTTATTTATACAGCGCCAAATCATAACAGAGGTTATCTCAGGGCACTTTTCATGTAGAGCAGGTCTAGACCGGACTCTTTATAGTTATATATACAGAGACCCAACATTCCCACATGAGCAAGCTTTTGGCAACAGCGGCAAGGAAAAACTCCCTTTATGTCAATATGTCAGTATGTCAATGTTTGTGGGTAGGAAAATTGATATGTTGTGTGAAGCTGAGGCAGTGCAGCAGTTCCAGGAATTATTTCGCAGTTTTACAGTCGGCGGAGTCAACCTGGAAGTTGAAGTTGCCAAGCAGGAGAACTGAGGGAGAGATGAAACGCAGCTGAGTCACGAAAGCAAACAGGTCAGAGCGGAAAGAATGTATTGCTTCAGGGGGTTGGTAGATGACTGCTGTGACTGGGCTGGAGAAGTTATATATGAGATGTTCAAAAGAAGGAGGTGGTGTGATAGAACATGGGAGTTGTCTTGATATTTTTCCTATAAATGACAGTAATTCCACCTCCCGGCCTTTTAGCCAAGGTTTGTCAAGGTAGGTGAATCCAGTAGGCGTAGTCTGGTTCAGTGTGTAATAGTCTGACAGTTGTAACCAGGTGTCAGTGAGGCAGAGAAAGTCCAGGTTATTGCTGGTGATAAGTTCATTGAGAATGAGGATTTTGTTGTTGTGGGTGTTAAGGAGAGTCACTTTGAGAGAGTGTTTCTTTCTGATAGGTTTGTGGAGGTGTGCAGCGTTGCTGCAGGGAGCCATGGATGACGAGAGAGCTCTTAATGTTAGCGCTCATTCGATGCAAGCAGGACCCTAAATCCCAGGAGAGAAGCAGCGGTGTAGTCCACAGAAGAACGTAAAGCATATAGCACGAAGACAGCGTGGTAGTGGCTTGCTTGTTAGCGGGGCCGCCTGTCTGACAAGTCCCCAGTCCGTCCTACCGAAGATCTGGTAGCATCAGATCCTGTGCTGCGGCTGATTCATGAGCTGTTTCACCTGTGTGTCTGGCCAGTCGTCGGTGACCTGCGCGGAGATGGAAATCCACGACATCATAGCAAAGTGCGTGGGATGCAGATCGAACGTTGGAGTGAAGCAGCGGCTTAGACCGAAACACAAGCTCAATAGCGGAGTGGCACCCAGCGTGTGCCAGCATAAAACCAAATGTAGGAAAGATTATATTAAATCCTGCAGAGAATTTTACATTTATTAGCTTTTCCTCTGTAATACGTTTTAATTTACATTATATTTTATGATTTGAATGCATCTTCACATCATAACATATATCCTGCTACATGCTGCATTGTATATATTGTTCATTAATCCAACTAGTCCAAACCACGGATGGAGAAACAGATGAGACTGAGTCCCTGATTGCCCTCAAACCGCACATCATCAGTACTGCAACAAGCAGTGGAACACTTCAGCCGTCTGCTGAGTCAGCGGCTTCCACTAAAACTGTGAATGCAGCAGGTGTGCTTCAGGTCAGCAGGTATACGAGTTACTCATTAAATCTCACCTGGCAATACAGAATATTTGATATCACAATTATATCTTCACAGTTGAGGTGAACATTGATCTACAAAGCGTGTTGCTTTGGAGATTCTTAAGATGAATCCAAAGTTTAAAAATTTTAATATGACACTTCACTGATGCTCTGTTTTCTCTGTTTGGTGCTTGGCCAGGCAGGAAATGAAACCTGTTGATCGGGTGGATTACTGACCGGAGAGTTCAGAGGACTCAAATCAGGAGGGCCTTGGCCTCAGCGGAGAAACATAGGTGCATTGTACACATTAAACGTGAAGAGGCACAGATTCGGTCGTTACGAAAAACATTATAAAAGCAAAGCAGAAAATGTACCAAAGTAAAAAATAGAAATAATAATATAACAGGAATTTTAAAAATAAAAGGACATATATTTATCTGAATACAAAATCCTAACTAAAACTATATGCAAGAAGCCATGGTTTTTCCAGTTCTTTGTTTTCCCTTTGTCTTGCTGCAAATAGTAGGGGTCCCGGCCATGGTCTGTACTCTCTGTAGACCACGGTCATTACATATCAAAGAGTTTTTATAGGCTACTTGATGGGAAAACAAGAGGGTCATCTCCACATCTGCGTCCGTCTTTGACAAAGATTCCCCTGGCGTTTCTCTGGGGTTTATAGACTCTACGACAAGGTCTCACATTCAGTTTCACATTTCTGAACCCGAAGGAGTCACTCTCATCCCTACAGAGTAGCCCATGTGTCAAATCATCAGTAAATATTTATTTAAATGGCAATATTTTGAATTGGTTACACTGACATGATGGGTTGAATGCAGCTATTATTACAGATTACAGACACTGATATTAAAAAATTCACACACAAAATGACAGTTTCACAATATATGGTTATTTATTTATGTACACGTGAAAATCGAATGCAAAGTCAAACTGAACTTTATTGACATTCAAGACCACACAACAAGTGCACAGCAGGACGAAATTGTGTTTCTACTCACTCTCAATGCAAAGGATCCACCATGCGCACTTTAACCAGACCAAGCACACACTGGGTCATTCACCAAGGCCATGCTTCAGCATGTGTCACTTACTTTTTACAGAGAACGCAGAGTCACCTCTCTGGACATGGGGCTGCCTTATCCAGCGGCCGCAGACCCACCACCAGCCTTTTCTCTGCTGCAGCTGTTGATTTAACACCTTTCGACCTCATCATGTGACTTGAAATGTAGCAACATACAATACTTGAGATACAAAATGCAGAAGTTGAAGTAAAATTACAGATGTTTAAAAATACTCAAAAAGTGCAAGTACACACACAAAAAAAGCCACTTTTGTTATTGTAATAAGAATAAATAAACCCTACAAAGGGTATTGAATATATAGAATTGCCAAGAGGGGGAACATAGAAAACAACTTTGTAATAAAGTGTACGGCTGAGGAAGAATCTGCCAAAATCCACCTCTCAACCTGAACTTGTTTCTTCATTCGCCGTTCAGTGGTTCAGCACGACAAATACCTTTGACAGCTCGTGACTGGCTCGTTCTCTGGCACTTCACAACCACTTCCTTGTTCTAGCGCCACCGTCGAGCCTCTCCTTGGTCATCAGCTCCACCTAGCGCCCGGCTGCAGACTACCCAAAGAGACGCTCACCTTGGCAGAAGTAAAAACAGTCTCTCTGCAGAGTTCCCATTACAACAGTCTTTGTCAAAGAATCTAACACTACTAATGGATACACACTTTGGGCTCTCTAATGTGGGTTTAAATATAGACTCATTCTACATAGGGAGTTTGATGATATTTGAATGTTGTTGGTACTGGCCTTTATGATGGCTTTCCCAGTGTTTCTATAAGAATTGAAGACTTGGAGTTGTATGTGTGTGTCACATACAGAGGTTTTCTTTGTGTGTGTGTGTACTGTGAAAGTCATGTTTTTATAAAAATAAAAAGAAAGAATTTTGCGCAGTCATCTGTTGTCTTAAAAAAAAAAATTAAAACCCGAGCTTTCATTCACCATTTGTTTATTGTTTGCACACATTGATATTACAGTATATTACCATTATATCATACATATATAAGACTAAGATCCACAACATATCAAAAAGTAAAGGATGAAAAAATTGAAGACTTAAGAAAATAAGATCACTAAGTATCAATAAACCAGCCTGGAAACCAAATTATTTCTCCCACTGAGAAATATTGTTCACTGTCACCATGACAACAGTTACAGTACGAAGATCCATAGATTAGACAGGGCTGTAATCGATCAGCAGAGTTAAGGAGAAACAGTGTCATAGAAATGAAATAAACAAACTGTACTTGGTTGCATCTACTGTAAAAATTCAAGACACGATAAAAAGAATGTCCGACACGGAGTTGGATATAAAGTGAAGACGGCTATGCAACATTTGTGTACATCTGAAAAAAAAAAATTAGCTGGTCCTAGTTGCATAATGACGAATAATAATTTGATTGATAATCTGAATGCATTTGTGAAATCTAAATTACTACTGGGTTAACTTGATACTGTAGAAATTCTGAACATGCGTAGCCTCAGAATGAAAAAACGGAACCTAACAAGAAATGATGAGGAGTTTTCACAGAAGACTGGTAAATTCCAATGTACCAGAAGAGGATTAGGGCCACGCTGAGTTACGAAAGGTTCTGAGACGAATCGGAGAATCCCAAGATTCAAGAGAGACCGGTACATGAATTTTTTTAAAAGTCAGTGATGATCACCTCTGACTTTATCCTCATTTAAATTGAGCAACTTTAAATCGCCGAGATTTTTGTTTTTTTAATATATCAGAATGTTAAGATTTATTACAGAACTCGTGTTAATGTAGCTTTAATCCTCTTCTGAAGTTTCTGAGGTCAAATTTCTTTAAGCCTGTGATTGTCCATTACAGCTGGGCTGCGTTCAAACAAGCTGAGGAGTTTAGACGGAAGCTCAACCGTCCCCAGTGTGTTTTGTCTTCAGGACACCTTCAGCCGGTTTAACATGCTGCTTTGAACAGTGTCTAACATACAAACACCAAAGCTTTGTTGAACGAACCTTGTATTGTTTTAATCTATGGCAGAACGGGCACACTGGCACTTTGATGGCTAATCACATGATCACTTGGGGGAAACAAATAAGGCACGAGCATGCACACACACACACACACACACACACACACACACACACACACACACACACACACGCACGCAGGCGCACACACGCTGTACATGTTGCTGTTGTCAGATAAAAAACTTGTATCTCCAAGATGTAAATCTCACATGAACTCATTTTTCACTTTATTTTTGGTTTATTTTTCAATTCGGTTGTGAATGGCGTTTAAGAGAATGGTTGTAACGACCCTGTCAATCTAACGAGATCATCTTTGTCATTATTTCAAATAATAAAAAAATTAAAATCACAAAAATTGGAGTGACCGGGTTTTCACCTAACAACAATAATACACACACACACACACACACACACACACACACACACACACACACACACACACACACACACACACACACACACACACACACACACACACACACACACCTCAACTGACGGAGCCCTAGTTTAATTTTGTATATTTTTAAACCTCAACAGTTAGACATATTTTGCCTATTCAAATGTGCTGGGTCTAGATGAACGAGCATTTACACACAAATACACACCTACACAAGCACACACCCATTTATACACCGATAGCATGTCAATTCCCATGGCATTGACATGACAGAGTTACGACAGGTAAACAAGGATTGTTTTTTTTTGTTGTTTTTTTTGGTTTCAGCTTCAGTCAAACTAAATCTCTGATCTTTTGGTGCCTTTCAGCATCGTATTATGAGAATCTTAACAACATTACAACACTATTATTTACTGACTGCTAGTATTTTGGCCACTGACAAAATGAAATACAACTGATTCAATAGCATTTGGCCTGTTGAAGTCTTTACATAAACTGCATGACCACAGCAATGTAACAACTGATCTGGGCCACAACGGTCAAACGGGTAACTGTCACTTACAGCCAAAGTTATATATAACATATACCCATTAACAACTACAGGTCCAAAGTACACAGAGCTTCTTAACCCAAAGTAATTATTTTAATTTGACACAGAATGCAATGCTTTGGATGAGCTGAATTTGGAGACAGATGGCAGATTATCAGGAAAGTTTCTTGAAATCAAGGCTTTGGAAACTTAATGAAGACCAAAAATAAAGCTTGGAGATGCACCTCAGAGTATAATTAAGATAGGATAATTGAAGAAATACTAGTTGAAAAAACGGCAGGACACTGCTGCTTCTGTAAGCTGATGCTATTTACACAGTTCTTCTCATTAGTCAAATGTAATCCCTCGTTCAGGATATCGATAATGTGGATAGATGAAGTAACTACATTGGGTGTACATGAAGCTTTAACAACAGTTACACAAAAACAAAAACTATAATGTAAGGTAATGTTTAATCTTTGTGCTAAGAGAAGATATAAAGTCAACCCAAGCCAAAAGGTTAAAGTCCAAGTCATGAAACAAAGTCGAGTTGCAAGTCTTTTTTGACTTTAAGTGAACTGTTACACTACTAGAAATATTTTGCAAACTGCTACATCTGAACTTCCAGCTAATTGGGCTCCTGCTGCCTCCTCTCCACAGTACGGCTGCTCCATGCCTGCAGTGAATTAAAGCGTGTCTCTCTTAGATATGGAGACTACAGAAAATACTGGTGTCTTCAGTATCAGTAACAGTATCCTCATTGCTGTTCTATATTAACATTCAATGAATGAATGAACAATACTTGAATGACTGCTGGTACTATAGCGGCAGGATAATCCAATCAAACCTGTCCGGTTATAAATACCGAATGCACTCTGGGGTAATAAACCCCTGTCTGTTATTTTTGATAACTGCACAGCTTGCTGTGGATTATAAATCACTGACAGACCTGACGACCTTGCACCATAAACACAGGACAATTATGACAAACTCCATTAGTGGCACAGAATACACCAAAATATAAGGCAACTAAGGATAGAAATAAAACTTACATCACAATAGTATAAGTAATTTAACTTGTTTAAAAGGCTATTCTGTGTTATATGAAGGGAAGAATAAAAAAATAAAAATAAAGAGATGTGTTGCCTTCCAAATTGAATGATCCAGAGTGCACACAGAGGTGATGCAGCTAAAGATGGCAGCCGGAATTAATGACAACAAACAAACTATAACTACCCAAGATGAAGACTACAACACTAACTCCTTTTACCACTGTCAAATTACCAAATGCACAAACCTCTTTCAAGTCACCTCACACAAACACACACAGGAGTACTAAAGCTGCACTGGGCAACACTGGACCTGTGGTTTAACAATGCTTTAAATGTCATTACCCAGAAATCCCCCAGGGGTGAAGACAGCAACGTATACACTGAATGCTCCATTTGGTGTTTCATACCAAAGGATACTATGGGGGGTTAAGATCCACTGCTGATAAGCAGTCGCCCATGTTTTTTCAATTCATCACTTCCTGTAATGAGCAGCAACCATAGCAACACAAGAATTTAAGCTGGCTAAGTCTACACTGTCTCAGTTAACAGATACATGAAGACTTCTTTTGGTGTTATTGTAGCTCAATTTTGTGATGTACACTGATTAGATAGTTGCATTTTTACATTAAAATCCTGCCAAGTCCATGGCACTATACCAAACAGGGTCATACCAGCACTCTGTTGCTCTCACTTTTTCTAACACAACTACTACTTTCATTCACCCGTTAACTCGAGTCCTTCCACTTTGCTGATTTTCTTCACCCATATATGCTGTGGTCACTGACCCTCAATACTTCCTGCAAATCTTTCAGATTTAAAGCCTCCCAATATGGGGAGGACTGGAAGACCTTTACTGTGTAAAAATTTACTAACGAAATATTTTACTCAGGGAAAGATGGCAATTAATCAGTGAACGAAATTTATGAGTGATGAGTATGACATGACTCTGTTGTTGTACTGATGGAATTAGAGGGCATTATGCTGACAACAGGTAAACGTGGAGCTGCTGTGTTTGCATTAACTGACAATATGGGAAATTGAAAATAAAGACCTGCTTCTCTCTACCACTGAGGTATATAAATGACCTTCACTATTTAAAAATTGATGGTAATGACATGCTGAAAATTTTGTGCATCTCCTTGTATTTTCTGTTTTTGTGCTACTGAATATTAGATTTCATTGTATGGAGTTATGTCAGCTGTTTATCCCGTACCATTAAAAAAACAACAACTACATATTCTGATGAGCTACGATGGGTCATGCCTAAATCAGTTACTATAATGACAATGGAGTTTAGCCAGTTGTAATGTTATGACAGTAGAAAAAGTTTGGAAATCCCGAGATAACATTATTATTACAATATTAAAGTCAAATATAATAAGGAGAAAGCCATAAAGAATCGCACATAAACTATCAGGATATAGTACAGTATAGCAGCGTGTCCTCTGACAGCAAAACCACTTGAAGGTCCAGCACTCATTTCATTCACATGCACAGCTGTGTTTGGGCACTAACACTTAATGCTCTGCTACTAGAATCACACAGCTCCTATTCCACTGCTTAATTTAATTACAGCATTTCATGGATTGTCCACAACGTTTGGTACCAAGTTCACCGATTATAAATTAACCTGAGACTTTCATGGAGACTCAAGCGCACATCTCCATTTTCTTCATCTCTCCACACTTTAGTTTGGGATCATAAACCTAGAGGGAATGTTAAATAACTGCCCTGTTTCATTATCTGTACTTATTATACATTATGTATTACCACACTGCTCTCTATGCATCTTTCTGTGAAAGCTGGAGGCCATTTTTTGCTACTACATAGAAAGAAGCAGACAGACTGACAGCACAGCACACATATACAGAGAAAGACTGGGGACGTCTAAGTCCAATTGCTATTATTCTTCCTATAGAGATAAAAAGATGATGAACCAGACTGTGTTCAGGTCACGTCTGAGACACACTTAAATACAAGTATAAACACATGCATTTAGGACTGGAATATCTTAATAGTTGGTTGGGTGTGATGGGGTGGTGGTATATTCAGAAATGTACTACAGTGGCAAGAAAAAGTAACATCTGCTGATGTGCTCCCAGTTTCAGTCATTCCTGTCCACTCTAAGACATTAGGTAAAACTAGAGACCATCTTGTGATTGGACCACACCAGCCGCGATGCCTGTCAATAATGAAGTAATGACTGCTGAGTACTCATGGGTCGGCACGTCAACATGCTGAAGGGCGTTGCGGCCGGTGAGATCCCATCGCAATACGGTCTCTAGTTTTCATCTCATTTTATTCGTTTAGTCTAAAATCAGTTGGGTGAAATCTAATTCGAAAGCAGTTGAAGCAGGTGAAGCTTGAGTAAAATGCTCATTCTGAAATTCTCTTGTTCTTGACTAAAACTACACTAAAATGTTTATCGTTTTCTTTGACTAAGACGTGACTAAATTTTCCAGAGTTTTAGTCGACTAAAAACTGACTAAAAAACAAAAAGGATGAGATTGACTAAATATGACTAAAACTAACACGGACTTTTGTCCTCAGGACTAAGACGATACCTAAAAATGGCTGACGAAAATAACACTAAAATGGAGACAATTTAGTGCTGTGGCTACTCTTCCTAGAAGTGGCTGCTAAGATGACTCCAAAGGCACAATGCAGAAGGTTCAATGAGGTACAACAGAAGCCCAGACTGACAGCTAATGGCTTAAAAGAATCATTGGAGCTGTTTAACATTTTTGTTCACAATCTACCATATGGAAATCATCGTTCATGGTTGCACGGGCATGGTGTCCGTGGCGGGACATCGTGGAGGAAGCTGCTGTTCTCAAAGCAAAAGTTTGCTGAATAGCAGCTCGACTCTCCACAACACCTACTGGGACAATGTTTTGTGGACTGATGAAACTAAGGTTGAATTGTTTGGGAAGAACTATGTACACTATGTATGGCAATGCATATCAACATGAAAACGTCATCTCAGCGCTGAAGAGCAGTGGAGGGAGCATCATGATTTGGGGCCACTATGCTGCCTCTGGGCCTGGACAGTTTTCCATGTACTTTTTCCCACAGCACTGTCAATGTCTAAGGGCGTGTTCAATAAAGACACAAATCATTATAATTGTTTTTGTGCTATCAGCTTAAGCACATTGTGTTTGTCTATATGTATGACTCAGTTGAAGATCAGATCACATTTTATGAATAATTTCATGCAGAAAACCAGGCAGGATTTGAATTACTTTTTCTTGCCACTGTAGATAACAGAACTGCAGGTTGCTTGTATTGCGGCCAGTGGTTGTATTTGACCAACCCTGCATTCACACTGGGACCAACACAATTAATAAATCTACTGGAGTGCATTTATGTCCAGGAAAAGAAACTCTGCGATATGTGAGAGCTCTTTATAGTGAGTTAGCCTGATAATAAGACTGAACTGCCATTTCAACTTCATTACTCAGTCTGGCATCGTGTTCATGTGAACTGATTTCTGCTGGGGGTTCACATGAAAACTTTAGTAGTGGTTGCTCGACAGAAATATGTCTAAATAAAGGGCAATTTCACCAATTTTACAAGCGGAGATCATTTTACTCATCAGGGGTATCTCAGCTCTACTTGAGACTGATTATTAAATAATAATCTCATTTATAACTGAAAGCCTGTCTTATAAACTGGGGGCGTGGAATTTAAAAGACCAGGTTTCCTAGGCAGGGGGGGTCTGTTGACAGACTCCATTGAGGTGCATTATGGGAAATGCACAACAGGATCCAGTCGAGCTCGACAAAATGGGACTAAAAAGTCAGGATATCTTGGCCACTGCTGCTTCAGTTCTGACCAGAGTTTTTTTAAATCTATCTCTTGTGAGACTTTATGGAAGTGCAACACTAAAATCACTTGAGAACCATTTTACGAGTTGTAATTTGTGTGAGTCAACTAGGAACAAACTTTTGCAACATATACAAGCAGAAAGAAATTATAGAATTTAGTAGCACAATAAAATGCAATATCAAAATCAGGGACTCGATCTTTCACCTCATGGCAACTGCTACATTATTAGAACTTGGTAGGTAGCTCTGTTGACTTGTCAAAATTGCAAAAAGCAATACCAAAGCAGCAAAAATACATGACTTGCCCATCAGACTTTGCCACTGCCTCTATCAATAGGAGTTAAATTGGTGCCTTGGGTCTTCACAGTAAGATCAATGTGACTCAGCGTGGATAGAGGGTAAGTCGCCTACTTATTAGGTGCTGAATTCTGTGCTATAAGTTGTTTATAGAGGGTTATTTGGCTGCAGTCTAATGTATGTACCATTTCCATCCACAACCACTCATGCCTGGAGTCACACTGAAATGGGAGTCAGAAGTTGGCAGTAGTCTAGGCCACTCGACAATTACAGCGAATCAGAATGTAAAGACTGGTTGGAGACTAAATGAAATTCAATTGGTCCATAGGATCTTTTTAAAGTGTATGATATTTGAATTGAAAAGCAGATGAAGTTGGCTTGTCTAAGAGAAGTACCCTGATGAAGCTCCTGATTGGTCAGTAGCTGGGGTGAACTAAAGACTAAATGTCGTATGAAGAGGAGGGTCACAGTGGGGTTTTGTTTGGTGGGTTTAGGTGAAGATCAGATGCTGTTGGTCCAGCAGGGTTCTGGTGAAGTTGTTGATTGGCCCAATGGCGCTGAGCGACATGGCGTTGTCCCGCCCCCAGAGTAAGTTGGGACCGAACACCACCGCCAGATTACTGTTGGTCATCTTATTCACCTCACTGTTGGCGGATACCTAAACACAAACACACGCGCATGCACACACGTTGGTGACAGGCAGACCGACATATAGGCCTGAAAGGTTTTGAAGTGTATCAGCTATACCTGTGCCAGGAATGTGATGAGGTATCGCAGTGATGCGTAGTTTTCCCTTGGCAGTGATTCTACCAGCGTCTTCATGGCTGTCACTTGGCTGTCACTGGATACAGCTGGAACACACCAAACACAATCACCATTGTGAAGTCGAGCTCCTTTAGGATGTAGATGCTGTAGATGTAGTAGTCAATCAGTACATTTACATGCAGAAGAACACAGATTACTGGGAGAAATTAGGTTACACAGGAATTCAGATGGGTTTACATTTACTGTAGTAACCTGGTTACTGAAAATCCACATATACATGCTTATACCAGTCGGTTAAATTTAAATTCATTCTGGTGTCTATGCACTTATATATATATTTTTTATATATTTTACATAGCTCTTATCTGCACAAATGTTGATAACTGTATTCTTTGTTTATCCATATTATTTGTCCCCATCAGCCTATTCTGCACATTTTTCTTACCTCTCAGGCTGATCTAGATATCTTGTGGTTTTTATCTGTTTTTATCTCTTTATTTCTTGGACTCTGTTGTATAGTGATGCTACAACATGTGAATTTCCGTCAGGATAAACAAAGTGTCTATTTATCTGTGTATGGCGCCCTGGGAAGATACACTCTTACAGCACCAATTTATCTGAATTTTACGGTCAACTGTTCCGCTGTGGAAACTGATGCATTTACACTTTTACCCCTTTCAAAGACTCATTCATGAGACAGCTGTCACGGTGGGTTGTCTCTGTTCTCAGGGACTTTGCGGGGACTGTTTGCAGGGATAGTCTGCAATGTAGGTTATACACTTCACTGTGTCCACAAAATTACACTGAACTACATCAGGTAGTTACCATGTATGTTCTCGCTCTCTGTCTCACTTGTCTCTCTGTGGCTAGATACCGAAGACCATCATCAAATTTTCTTTAATTGCTTAAACATCTAATGTACAAGGTGTTTATGAAGTCGGATTACTGCAGAAAGCCCACTGTAACCCAGGTACTGAAGTGCATTTAAACTCGCTGACTGTCAGAAGACAAAGTGCTCATCGTAAAAAATATAAAAAATTTGATTTTTAATCAAATTTGTTGATGGAAAAGTGAAAAAGTTGTAAAAAAAAAATGTTATACTGCATGTAAGATATTGCGGAAAATTTAATTTCTAAAGTGCCAGTGTTTTGATTAGAAGTAAGGAACCTGAGAGGACTTAAACTGATCCTAGACTTGCTTCCTCACGACTTGAGCGAAAGCACAACTTCATTTGTACACTAGATTTTTTTGTTGCCTGAATAGTGGTAATTTCCATATAATTCTTATCTAGAAAAGAATGAGATTTCGACGAATTGTAATCATAAAAAATTACTGTTTGAACATACAGGTGAAGTTGACGATGTCATTGTAGAGCTGGTAGGTCATCAGAGGTTCAGGTAGTTCCCTCAGGAATGTTTTCAGAATCACAGCAGCCAAGTGGACGTCTTCCATCTCTCTGAAATTCACTGTTTCGCCTATGAAACACGCAAACACAAGTGCAATAAGAAAAGGAAATCCGTCCTGACTAATAATTAGTCACTGATGCAAAACACCAGGGAGCAGAGTAGTGAGTTCCAGATTTATAGGCTGGTTAAACAGGCCTGTTGACCACACCTGAGTTGTATTTGAGCTGGACCTCCTTCACCAGAGTAACGTTGGCAGACCGTCTGAAGATCCCCTCAATCTCTAAACCTGAATCACACACACACACACACACACATACACACACACGGTAAAGAACAACAAGACAGTTCTTAACTGAGGAAACTATTTAGGAAGGGAAATACATTAAAGTTCATTAGTGCATTGTTCTTGTGTTTTTAGCGCCACAAAAAGAGTTACCTTGTTCTGAAAGGAAGCTAATTGTGTCTCTCATTACCACAGGAACTGGATCACCGTCTGGACCCTGTCTGAGCCTGATACACACACGCAGTGGTTAGGACAACAGACTTAGACGTAAGGTTTCCAATACAAACAGTATTATCATACATTCACTGAGCACTTTATTAGGAAAACCATACTAATACTGGGTAGTTCCTCTCTTTGATCTCAAAACAGCCTGCGTTCTTTGTGGCCTGGATTCCACAAGATGTTGGAAACTTTCCTTTGAAATTCTACTCCATGTTGACATGAGTGCATCACATCATTTTTACAGATTTGTCAGCTGCTCATTCATGCTGCCAGTCTCATGTTCTACCAAATCCCAAAGGTGTTCTACTGGATTCAGGTCTGGTGACTGGGGAGGCCACTAAAGTTTAGTGAACTTCATGTTCATGAAACCAGCTTGAGATGACTTTTGCTTTGTGACATGGAGCATTATCCTGCTGGAAGTAGCCACTAGAAGATGGTAAACTGTGGCCATAAAGGGATTCACATGGTCAGCAACAATACTCAGACAGGCTGTGGCATTCAAACCATGATTTATTGGCAATAAGGGCCCCAAAGTGTGCCAAAAAAACATTCCCCACACCATTACCACCAGGAATGGAACCTGACATGGTCTTCTGCTGTTGTAACTCACCCACCTCAAGGTTCAACATGTTGTTCATTCTGAGAGGCTTGTCTTCTCACCACAGTTGTAAAGACTGGTTATCTGAGTTATTGTAGCCTTTCTGTCAGCTCCAACCAGTCTGACTATTCTCCTCTGACCTCTCTCACCAACAAGACATTTCCATCCACAGAAGTGTTGATCACTGGATGTTTTTTGTTATTGGCTTCATTCTGAGTAAAGAACTGTTGTGCATGAAAAATCCCAGGAGATCAGCTGCTTCGGAAATACTCAAACCAGCCTGTCTGGCCCCAACAATCATGCCAGAGCCAAAGTCACTGAGATCACATTTTTTCCCCACATTCTGATCTTTGATGTGAACATTAACTGAAGCTTGTGACCTATTTGCATGATTTTATGCATTGCACTTCTGCCTCATCGCTAGAATTCATGCCTTAAACATTTAGAGCAAATGTTTTCTATATGCACTGATGTGAGTAAAAGCTGCCAAAGCAGAATCTAACAGACAGAGATTTAGTCACTTACAATGCAAGTGGCACCCCAAACACCTGGTTGGGGAGCGGAGCACTGCGAGGAGGAGAAATGGGAGGCTGGGCGGTCGGCTTCAGAGACGCTCTCAACTTGTCGTCATACCTGACACAGAGACCATGTTAGATTATAAGCTGTTTGGGATTTTAAAACACAGCTTGTCAATTAGTTAAAGATATATACTATTGTGCCTGAAAGCGAGTGAATATGTTAAGCTTTAGATAATTTCTGGGTGGAAATGTACTATCAGGGTGTAACAGGATACAGAGGAAAAAATAGCAACAGTGAATGTAATACAACAACAATTTTAACAACACAATGTATTAAAATCTATGTACAAAATGACCTCAGTAGAATACAGTAGGAAGCTCTTACTCTTTGACACGGGCAGGAATGAGCAGCTGCTCACACTTTACCACATCCTCCAGCTCACTCAGATAGCTCACATAGTTGATCTTCCTGCCAAACTTAAAACTACAGTGGAGAGAGAGAGAGAGAGAGAGAGAGAGAGAGATTGAATCACCTTCAAATTAATCATTACCTTGTAATTTTGCTGCCTTCACACAACCAATTGTTGTAAATGTGTTAGTTTTAATTGGAGGATGACAATTTTTTTTCCACAATTTTTTTTTAATGGGATACAATGTGACCATAGCTTCACAGATTGTCCTCCTCTCCAAGAAAATAAGTTTACATTTCATAAAAGGATACTGCACTGAGTGAAATGTGTCTGGAGCACAAACCCTGAACTACTGAAAGTTGACAAAGACTGTTGGGATAGAATTCATAATCTTGTGAACTTACACTGTGATAGAACAGGTCTTGATTTCAATCAAAACTTTGGCATTTTTAGGCAAAAGCCAATTTAATTTTATTTTTGTATTTTGTTTAGACAGTGTTCTTGTAGGGCTGATTGTATTTAGACAACATTTAATATTTGACACTTTGATTTCTTTTGTCAATAAAAAAGGATTTTGTAGAAAAACATTTTTAAATTACTTAAAATAAAGTATTAAAAAAGAGTATTGTTTTGCTATCAGTTATTAAACTTGGGTATAATATCGCCACTAGTCCTGACAACACTTAAAACCATCTCCAGCCCTACTCCCAGGGCCCCCGGTCTAAGGACTGGACGCTTTGTTTAGAATAAAAATCAGTGCAGAACAACTTAAGACTGTGAAATACATAATTAATGGTATACAAGTGGCATATTATTTGTTGTAAGGGTTAGCATGCCGCTTATATTTGCTACACATCCCATTTTACAGTGTCGCTGTAGTTTTCTACAGTTGCCACTAGATGTTACTACAGCTATTTCTTAGTGATTTTGTCAGTTATTATAATGAAGTTGCCCTAAATCCATATGAAATGAGCGTGTTCCTAATTTAAATTACTTCCTTCGATAGATGGTCAATATTTCTGGGAAATCACAGGAACTCAAATATCATGTCAAAGTAACACCTTCGTAATCCATCTGGTAAACACAAACCAAATAAACTGAGTGGTACTGTGCTTTTGTCAGTGTTTGTTGGTTTAGTTTTCTCATCAGTTTAACTGGTGCGCTCTATGAGAAGTGCTGGCAGTGGACACATGCCAGTGACTGTCCAACAGAAACGTTTTTCCCACGGTGGAAACAGATGAAGAACTAACGAGGGAAAACCACTAATACAGTACTGGATGTCAGAACCGCTCTCCTTATGACTGACAATCTCATTTACAATTTAAAATCTATTTACAGTATAAAGTAGCATCCACATATCCAGCATAGCATAATTTATGTTACATCTGGCATTTAACAGGGGCCAGCCACCATATATTGAAAGATAAGGGGCATGAAAAAGGGCTGGGTGACACCATGAAATGTGGTTGCGACATAGCAAGTACTTCCGAGGACAGAATTAACAGTATCCGTACCAAACATTTTTATTATTAACAAGCAGCTATTGCATTATCATGCTTTATGAGTTTAGTGCATTATTAATAGTCTTTTGAATACATTTTTATCACCACTGAGTGACCTGCCAAACATTAGGCATTTATTTTTACTACTCTCTACTAATTACTTAATCGCAGGAACGTTTTTAATGGTAAATAAAAATGTTTCCTGAGAGAATTCTCTGAAAATGCCATGTGCACGAACACAACAGCAGAGTCCTGAAGCTCCAGGCTGCATTTAGCAAATTCAATTTCTGATTAACTATTTAAACTGCAAGTTCTGTGTAAGTTTGTTCAATATCCACGTTATACAACAGCTTGTGTGTTGTAATGTTCTAAATAACCCTCGCAGGCTGCTAACAAACCAAGTTACAGGATTAGATATTGAAGGCTACAGCCACCAATTTAATGAAATATTGTTGCAATTTGGCCCCACATTGATTTAACTGGGATAAAACCTATTGAGAATGCTTTAATCAAAAGGTTTTATTTCAATCCTAGCAAGTTTTAATAGCAGTAGTCTGCTCACAAACCAGATTCTAAGCAAAGACATCTAGGCCAAATTCATTAGTAATTTTAACCCAAGCTGGACTTCTGCAATATTTGAAAAAAGTTGAAAAGTGGATTTAGGTGAAATGGTGCTAAAGTGGTGATAAAGTGCTACACTTTATCCTTCAATTTTGTCCTATATAGGACTAGTCACCGTGTTTACAGAACATGCAAAATATGTTAAATAATAAAGGCTCACACTTTAAAGGTGTCAAGAAAACCTCATGTTTAAAATCTCACTAAAAGCTCAAATTCCAAAAATAAAATACAATCAGCAACTTATAGCTGAATGAGGTTCAGCATCATCTGCAAAAATATGTTCAGTAATTGTAGAAAAAATTTAAAAAAAGAACCTGATGATTGGTTTGAAGAGGATCAGCAGAGTCTTGATGAACATGGTGGGATGGACGATGTACAGAGCCTTGATGTTCTTCTTATACCTGAAAACACATACAGCAGATATTCTTTTAAAAATGAACTTCGCAGATAGTAGAGATAAAGTCTCTGGAGCAGTGTGTGTGGCTGTGTGGTTTGATCTACATTTTAACTGAGGCATACAGTGTTTTTCACTTGTACTTCAGCTCGATTAACTTTAGCTTGATTTAGCTGCTTGGTCATGTATTTTTTTTCCTTTCCTTTCCATACATAAATACAACTTATTCAGCAAAAATGCAGAATGAAGGCACATATTTCAATGATTTAGAACATCACTAGTACATTTCAGATTGTAGTATCAGAAACTCAAAATGAAATAGAAAGTTTTGTTTACTTCTAAAGCCATTTGGCAGTGATGGAAAACAATCCTACAGGGAAGATGGAATGGACAATGCAGTCAAGGCAAGAGAAAATCATGGGTATATTGATATTTTTCACCCATTAATAACTCATCCATATAAAGGACTGTGGATTTGATGTCATTTATTTCAAGTAGGATGATTGTGTTTTTCTCGACACAGAGAGGAATTAGTTCTATCCCCTCCAATAGATGCTCAATTAGCCAGTCTTAGGGCCCTATTTAAACGAGCAAGCACGACAAATGCAACGCCGTGCGTCTCGGTCGCACAGACTCTGTGGGCGACTCAACCTGCTATTTTTGGTTCATGTACAGTGGTACAGGAGGTATTCAGACCCCAGAACTTCACCGAAGCTGCACAGTAAATTCAAAATGGCTGATTTCCTGTTGGGTTTAGGGTATGCTCCAAAGGGGTTCTTTTGAAATCTGAACTTTGTACATGTATGTGAAACATACTGCGAGGGCTACTTCATTGAAATTTTTTTGGGGGGCGCAATCAAGCCATTTTGCCATACCCATGCGCAAGACCCATAAAACGTACATTATTACCCCGTCTGATGCACGTGCAGAGTGTCGTGAGTTTTTGAGCACCATTAGCCCCTAAAAAATGCAACTCATTTTTGTGGAGAATAATAATAAACAGCATTTTCAAGTGAAAAAGTTTGGTCAAGCAGTGATTATGATCGAATCAAACCTATTCTATTTCAGTCATAATGCTACTGTATTTCACGTTGTAAATGGTTACATTATATCTGTATGGATATGAGTACAGGGTTATAATGGACCAATCTGATGTGCATAGAGGTGTTTGTAGTTGTTCTATAGCTGCCTGGTGTCATTTGCATGTGATTTAATGAAGGTAAGCACAGTGGACAGCCATGTGTAATGGCACTGCACTCTGATGGGGCACTTCTCAAATCAGATGGTCACAGCCAATTTCATGGTCAGGAAAGTACCAAACTTTCCAAGCATTGCTAACGCTTGTCGTTGCACTTCCATGAAAACAGGGCCCGTAGTGTTTATTTCAAAGAGAGCCCAGTGAAAAATTGAGGCCACACTAAAGCTTTCATCAGTTATGATATAATGGTCTGTAAGGCCTCTGTCAGTGCCATTTCCAGTGATGTTATTTAGCTTACTTTCTGTCAAACTCCCTGTATGCATCTCGTAGCCAGCTGAGAGATGGTTTGTTTTCACTGGTCAGTCCATGATGGAAATATATCAGCGTGTAGTCACTTTCCACATACTGATCCAGTGTTCCTTTAAGATACCTGCAAAAAATAAAACAAATTTATTGTCATTCAAATAATATCCATGGGACGCCATATTCTGGTCCAAGTTTACCAAGGAACCACATTTTCACCAAACATCTTAGTGTTTAAGCATCAGGTAATGTGGTGAAGAAAAAAAAACAAACTGAAATAGCATTTTGCTTCGTTCCATGGAAGTTATTGAGAAACTTAAAACAAAACTGTTCTATTTGAAGACTTCTGAGAAACATGTTTTGTTTCTTCATACTGGGTCATACAGATGTGTCCTGCTGAGCTTGAAATCTATGTAACCACAATATCCCTGGTTTGATTCCAGCCAAGGACTTTTACTGTATATGACCTCCCTCCACCTACTCAAATTCCCTGACACTCTCTACACCCCAACAATCAATGAATTCAGAAATGCCTTTGTAGAAAAGCAGAATTGCAGGAAAAAGGGGAGTCACCAGATTCATTTTATGTCACAGTTGACACAAGGTTCACATGGGTGTGGTTGGATAAAAATGTGAACCATTGCAGAAGACAGATTCATCAAACTGGTGTTTCAGTAAACCTATCTAACATCTTTCATGCTCCTACATTGACGCTGGTGCTTGTGGCTTCTAAATCACAACATTTTCATCTCTTTCTATGGTTCTAGACCGGTTGTACAGTTGAAAAGCAGGATTCATTTAATCCAGCAGAAGAAAAAAACTTAAACAATGCTTTGAAGCTGCCTCTAAACACCACTTAATTTCCCACTGGATGGCTTGTTACCACCCACAGAGCCAGCCACACAAAAGCAGGGACACTGACACAGTACACGGTAGATATAAAAGACTGTACAGTGAATAGCATGTGATAGAAATGTCATTCCAGTGTTTCATGCCCCAGTGTTTATCTCTCACTGAATAGAAGTATTATTGTTGCACACCGTTTTGGTTTATTAATCAATGTTGTTTTGGTGACTTTTACAAACATAAGCAAAAGTAATTTGGTGACCTGATTTTTATTTGAATTTTATAATTGTGTAATTTGTTAGAAAACCAGCTGGTTGTGTGCATGACATTAACAACAAGGCTACGAGTCTAAAGCTCTGTTAGCATCTCCTAGAGACATGAAAAAGCTGCATGGAAGAAGACATACTGAATTTTGCATTAGAGAGAGAGAGAGAGTGTACTTTGGGACCTGTGGACATCCACAGCAAACCTAAAGGCAATATAAGCTTTTTATTTCAAGATGCTTTGGAATAAACTGATAGAGGGGAAATATTTTACCTAATGATGGTGTTAGATGACAAGACACATCCTCTGGGGACCATGAATATGTACAAAAATTGCATGAAAATTTGCTGTCAGGTTAGAAGGTGTTTTTTTAATGCAATTTAAAAGGACACAGTTGCTAAATTAAAACCATTATCAAGAACTTAAGATATTTGCCTACTAGATTTCTTAAGGTGGTTTTTGACTAAGTGGGTCCAACTATCCAAACCATTGCAAATAGCTCTCTTTCTACTGGTTATTTTCCCTCCTGCCTTCAGCATGCAGTAGTCAACCCAATTGTCAAAGCCACTGTTGACAGTCAATTTAAAAAATTTTAGAACCAGCAAATTACTATTTTTAGAAAAACTTTTAGAAAAAGTGGACTCCTATCACTCCAACGCTCTCTTACTAACAGCTGATTCTGGTAATTGTGCAACTTTAATTCTGCTTGATCTTAGCTCAGCTTTTGATAGCATCAATCATGCAATTTTGTTGGATCGTCTTGAAAACTGGGTTGGCCACAAGGATACTGCCTTAGACTGGTTTAGATCTTACTTGATCTGACAGGAGTTTCCCCAATAGTTGTTGGTGGTGCCTCTTGTTCAGTGGCTCCTCTGAAGGGAAAGCCATGTAATGTATGTTCTGCTCTCGGAGTGGCCCAAGATTTGTGGGGAAAACTAAGTTTGCCGACTTCACCACAAACTTTAAACATCAAACATTCGTAAAGCACAACAGCAGCATGAGGCATAAACTATGCAGGAACAGAGGCACAGATTGAATTGGAGCGCCTCTGCCAGCAGCATTTCGAAGGCAGGAAGTTCAGCAGAAATCAGAAATAGAGGATATTCTCTGGGGAAAGGGGGAAGTGAGGGGAAAGAGAGGCATATAAGGCATATAATTCCTTGTTTACATGTTTTGCTGTGGTTGTTATGCTGTTATGACAGTAATGTACTGACCACATACCTTATGTTTACATTTGTGAATTGATAATTTGGTGTCTGTTTAAAACAAAAAGCAATATTTAACTTAATGAATTGTCTGTTTATTACCAAAGCATTTATCAGTAGTACAGTTAAAATGGAAAAAATCTGAATGTCCATTTTAATTGGTGCTCCTAAATTTTGTGCTCCTAGAGTTTTCAGTGGGGAGCACCAGTGGTACTACTGGAAATAGTGACATCATTTTAAGAATTTCTTAGACTCTAGCTTTTTTTTTAAAAAGCCCTTTACTAATGTCATCATTTGTTTTACTTTTTTTTCCAAAATGTTTAATATTTTCTATTTTAATTAATGTACCTTTTTGTCTAAATTCTTAAATTTTATTTTATTGTTGGGTATTTTATTGATTCTCTCTTATTCTACTTTTAGAAGTCCGATTCCAATTCATTTTATCGTACCGATTTTCTTTTTTTTGTATTTTCCTATGTAAAGCACTTTGTAACTCTATTTTTGACAAATGCTTTGTGAATAAAGTTTATTACAAGTTTTATTATTATCACTATTCTTAGATCGCACAACCTGAGACAAAACATAATTGTGTAAACTGCAGAACCTACTCAACCAAAGTGAACACTGCTGAAGCAGTTTGCTGTGCTTAGACTGCTCATTGAGGTTACATTAGTACTTACAAAAGCAGCCTTTGATGGTCCAGCTGATGCTGTGGGGGCATCCTGCAGGCATTAAACACTATCACCTTCCTGCCGAAGTTATCATCACCTACAGACACACAGAGAGACAGAGGCAGGGATTCAACATCACCTATATTAAAAAAAAAGATTACTCGGATTGTATAGAACTCTTCCTACTCTTAAAAAACGTGACAAGTAATCCAAACTCTACAAATGGCCCTACGAGTTTTAGTCTGAAGAAACATTGGTACGAGACAAAAGCAAAAGAGAAACTTAATTATTACTGTCACAGATGGCAGTGAAGAGAGGAGTCAAACACCAGCCAATCACCATAAGAGGTTTGTGAGGACTGACCTGCCACTTCAATGATCTGATGCCTTGCGATGTCATAGAAGGGATCGTCCCAGGGCAGGTGGGGAGAGCCACCGTCGAAGCGCTGGGAGATGTCCGTCTCTGAAACACACACAACGATACATAAGTAGTACATGCACAATAGTACATCCAACAGAAAAAGCACAAGTTAACAGTAACACATTGACATATCACTGGGGGAGTCCTGAGTACATAGTTCAAAGGGTTTTCACACGTTAGTGATTTTGTCTGCAAGTACAAGTTTCCTGCCAAACACCATTAGGAAGCTTACTGTTAAGTGAGTCTTCCCATTGTTTTTCATTTTTTTATAATTATTATTATGAGGGTTGACACAATGCAAATGAATTGGAGGGTATACTGTTCCTACTGTATAAAATCCCTAATATCAATAACAGAATCTAACCCAATTTTGATAGTGGTAAAGGCTAATCCGGGTAGAGCTCAATAGAAAAAGATAACCACCTGCTGACCACTACATGAAAGGAAGGTTTGGATTTTATAAATCAAACAGTTATGGTCAGGTTCTACACAGAACTTTTTCAAACAGGAACATTTGAGTCTTCTTTTTTTTCCAAATGGATGTTCGGTGGGTTGAGACTTTTGTATGGTTTTAGGGTTACGGTTAGACATGAAGTTGTGGTAGTTAAAGTTAGCCCAGGGGAAATCATTATGTCAATAGGGGTTGGTCGAAGTCTATGGGTACAAACATGTGATTTTGTGTGCAAGTGTGTGTTTACAAAATCCCTCTCACCTGACTTGCTGAGAGTAGACTCATCAGCGGGCCACTGCTGGTCTTCTATCGTAGCTAGCTTCAGCTGTCCTAACTGTGCAGTCGCAGGCTCTTCACCCAGGTCTACCAGCAGCTCTGAAGACATTACACACACTGCAGAACGGCGCTATACGCACCCACTCACACACACTAAACAGTGATGTCTCAGATAACACAAAAACACACAAAGCTGCAACCTCCACACAGTAGCAGCCAGAGTCCTGTAAGAGACAGAGAAACCTAAGGTCAGCTGGGTTTGAAAAATTTCAACTACTGCGGAATTCTCAGCAGCCTATTATTTGCATGAGTTACACAACATGATTGTTTCTGTGGCTTTTGCAGTCTTTTATTATGATTTTAATGAGAAAGTATCACGTTCGAGCTGATAATGGTGCTTTCAGCCACCAGTGAGGAGCTCCGCTGCTAAAAGCTACTGATTTGGTCATTAATGATAGTAATCAAGTATGGTCAGTTCACTTTTAGGATTTGTTGATAAAAATTTGTCCGTTGATGTACTGAACACCTCTATTTTTCAGTCAGACCTTGTTGTCATTCATGTTACATCATGTAATAATGCACTGAGTGTTGAGTGATAATTACTAGATAAGTACAGCAATGTAACATCAGAAAAGATACGATTGTTAGAGAATTTCATGTAAACTGAGAGACGAGACAGAGCGAGAGCAGGAAAGATTTGACCTTAGAAACACCAGGAAACAAGCTTAATGTCACTGCATATTTATGGACTAATTATCTTAATGGTTTACAACAAAGAAAGCACATATGACAGAGTAAGGTTATACTCAAACAGAGATCTGATCCAACCTCATCAAAAATCAAGTGTTTATAGCTGTTATGAACGGCCACACTCAAACATGAAGTGAAAAGCAGCCCATCATAGAGAGGGGGAAGATGAGATAGCGTTTAAATATGGAGTTAACAGATCACATTTTTCGGAGAGTCTCTCATTGAAGACATTCATGGTGTTGCACTCACTTACTCACATGATAAATGATAGATGTAGTTATGTAAGGAATGAAAAGAGAGAGCTAAGAAAAGCCTGGCTCATTTTGCACCTCCACACAGCGGACCAGTCACAGTGTGAGGTGGGTGTGAATGTCAGATCATCAGTTTGGGAAAGTTACCCTAACCCTCCTGATTCCCAGCACCCCCTGCCTGTGGTACGGCTCAGAGGATAGCTGCCGACTCCGTTATGCTCCCATTCCAAGCCTGCGGCACATACTGACTAGTATCTCTAACTCAGTGTCAATTTCAGTGGTGACATGACGTGGTCCTGCAGAAGCTGGCAGAGTTCCTGGAGGCACCCACGTTAGAGGCAAATGACGACAGTTCGTCAATGCCACCGCAGCTGATCCGCTGCATCAGACAGGGAGGAGGGACACAGAACATCACGTGAAGGAAGACCTCAGCCATAACACCAGGGCGCAAGTGGAACTTGAGTGTTAACTTCGACCAGCAACTTAAGTTCCCAGTAGATATCACCACAACCTCTCTGCCACCACAACACTGTCCTATGGGACAGTGAGTCAGGGAACAACTATCCCATAGGAGAAAGGACTGGAGGCAGTCTTTGAAAAGGCCAACTACACACTGTTGAGGTAGGCTGCAGAGGCTTCACTGGAATGTCTACACAGAACATCCTTCAGATTTTGGGAGTGACTGAAGTCAAGCACACAAGTTACTGGCCGAGGAAGCAGAGCAAGTAAGTTTCTGGCTCTGGCAAAAAAGCAAAGATAAGAACATGGGGAAAAGAAGGGTGGCAGTAGGGAGACGTCCTTCATGTTGCTCCACCACCTTGAGATGTTCTTAAGGGAGATTAAGGGAGCTAAACATCCAAAAAAAAAAAAAAAAAAAAGGTGGCTCCCAGCTGATGACCCTGCTGCCACCGGACACGGTGGCACTGGCAGAAGTGCGACAGGCAGCAATACCCTGGTAATTGTACCTGTGCTTTCATCTGGTGTCCCTCAGTAGTAACACCACTGTGATAATGTGGCAGACAGTACTATGTACTATACTGAGCTGATCCTTATGGTTTGGATTCTCATCATTAGCAGCATAATAATTTTACAATTAATATGTTTTATGTGTCAAGCATTGACTTTAATTGTTTTAAGGGTCAGTTGAACCAAAACACTACTGTCTGTATGGTAAGGTACCACTGGGGTAAATGAGAAAATATGTTTTCTTGTCCTTTAGTTTAACTTACCCTTAAAAGGTCTTCGTTATAATGTAAAATTTTATGTATAATAGTGTAAAGAGTTAGCCTGGTTCTAGACCTCTGGCACACTGCACCAGAAAAACTGCTACATAAATGTTGACGAGTGTTGACACAACTGTTAGCAAGTTAGCTTACAGAAATAACAACACTTACACTGGCTTTTATTTATTTATTTTTTTGACCGATGTGAAAAACTTTAGTGATGGCTTCTTCACAGCTTCTGTGTTGACTGAAAATGATGTCGGCAGGGCATTGGTTAGGGCAAAACAAAATAACTCCCACTGATGTCAGAGTAAATAATGAAGTTAATCTTATTATCAGGTTAGTGAACAACTGTTGTTGGTAGAAAACACATTCTCATTACTGATGCTAAATCTAAAACAGTACATATTCTCAGTACAAAGTAACAATGTTTGGAAACACTGTGCTCCCGCAGGTTGATTAACCATATAACATATCATAACTTTAATTTCTAGGAGGTGAAAAAAATCAAATCTGTCAGGTTGAATTCTGGTAAATATCTATAAAATGATGCACAAATCAGCTAGACTATTTCTATTTGATGAATTGCTGTCGACATAAGCACCTTAGGTTTATTTTGCTTACTATAACAATTAGGGTTGGCCAATCGATTTTATTTTCATTTCCTCATGTTGTCATTACCAGAGATCGCCTATAGATCTGCTGCCACCGGACACGGTGGCACTGGCAGAAGTGCGACAGGCAGCAATACCCTGGTAATTGTACCTGTGCTTTCATCTGGTATCCCTCAGTAGTAACACCACTGTGATAATGTGGCAGACAGTACTATGTACTATACTGAGCTGATCCTTATGGTTTGGATTCTCATCATTAGCAGCATAATAATTTTACAATTAATATGTTTTATGTGTCAAGCATTGACTAATTGTTTTAAGAGTCAGTTGAACCAAAACACTACTGTCTGTATGGTAAGGTACCACTGGGGTAAATGAGAAAATATGTTTTCTTGTCCTTTAGTTTAACTTACCCTTAAAAGGTCTTCGTTATAATGTAAAATTTTATGTATAATAGTGTAAAGAGTTAGCCTGGTTCTAGACCTCTGGCACACTGCACCAGAAAACTGCTACATAAATGTTGACAAGTGTTGACACAACTGTTAGCAAGTTAGCTTACAGAAATAACAACACTTACACTGGCTTGTATTTATTCATTTTTTTGACCGATGTGAAAAACTTTAGTGATGGCTTCTTCACAGCTTCTGTGTTGACTGAAAATGATGTCGGCAGGGCATTGGTTAGGGCAAAACAAAATAACTCCCACTGATGTCAGAGTAAATAATGAAGTTAATCTTATTATCAGGTTAGTGAACAACTGTTGTTGGTAGAAAACACATTCTCATTACTGATGCTAAATCTAAAACAGTACATATTCTCAGTACAAAGTAACAATGTTTGGAAACACTTTGTTCTCAAGAGGTTGATTAACCATATAACATATCATAACTTTAATTTCTAGGAGGTGAAAAAAATCAAATCTGTCAGGTTGAATTCTGGTAAATATCTATAAAATGATGCACAAATCAGCTAGACTATTTCTATTTGATGAATTGCTGTCGACATAAGCACCTTAGGTTTATTTTGCTTACTATAACAATTAGGGTTGGCCAATCGATTTTATTTTCATTTCCTCATGTTGTCATTACCAGAGATCGCCTATAGACGATCTGCTCGCCACCAGCGGCGGATGAGGGGGTTGGAGAGACCCTCTTACTACCTCTGTCATCACTCACGGTAAATGGCAATATACCCAATCTCATAGCACAGCTGCTGTCATTTTTGTTTTATTTCAGCTCCTACTGTGAGACAACATAGTGATCATAAAAGAGTCCTTTTGGCAGCTCGGCTTCTCAGTATGTCTATCTGTAACCAAAAGAAGCAGTTTTGCTGTATATATGTTATGACAAAGTCACAACATGCACTAATACACAAATGAAATGCCTTATTGGAATTTAATTTGGAGTCAACCGTCAATAATTACAGGCATTCATGTAATGTAATCAATGTAATTTGCACAAGCAAATTTGACACTTGTCACTGGTGGCTCACGGCAGCGTCTCCAGCAACTGCAATGGAGCTGAAACGCTACTGGGTTAAATGCTGTGGATATTGGTGCGCAGATAAAAGCTTTGTTGAGCAGGCAACGGAGATATAAGGTTTTGTCAGATTGCACAGCACACTTCTCAGGATTGTCAGATGGGAAAAGGGATGGCAGATGGGTTGCTTTAAATTGAGGCGGAGCTTCACTGTGCTGATTAACAGTGATCATCATGACCGTTTCTCAATAGTTGCAGGAAAAAAAAAAAAATTTAAAAATCGTTCACGTCTTCAATTTCAGTAAATCTCATCGCAAACTGGCTCAAACCTGATAACAATCTTATAGTATCAATGAAGAGTTGGAACAAGTGGACACAAAATATATTTCTGATACTGACAAACTATCTTGGTGCCTTAGACCTCATCACAGTTTACAGCACAACACGAGCTGGGTAGAACATATTCGTATTTTTAGGTGCTATAGCAAAATCAGGGTTTGTATTTTTAAAACCACCATGTGCACAATTTACAAATTTCTGACTGTGGTGCCCCCCGGTGGCAATGTGATGGCACTATGGCATGGCGTGTACTCATTTTGACACACACTGTCTCCAAACAAAAACTAATGCCATCAGAATTATTTGAAAGATGTAATGCAAATCCCACAAAAATCCAATGTATTGTGGTTGCTGGTTACCATCAGCCCCATTATACCTTCTACAAAGTTATACTGCAGCAAGGAGGAAAAGACAGAAAAGACATCTCTAACACAGTCTGACTAACTGACCTGAGATGTGCAGAGCAGAAATATCAGTGTGAGACATTTTGGGGAATTATCAAAGAATGCTGCTACAATTTTGATTTGTCATTTCCTGTCATGTCTTACATTAGCTATGTCTGTGTTTATTTATATGCAGTACTTGTGGTGCTAGCGATGATGAAACTGCCCTCTCCTTTGTAGCTCTGTGTATACTGCCGAGATGACCGTAGTTTATATTCAAATACTGCTCTAACGACAAACTGCAGAACTCAGTAAGCCTGAGCCAGTAGCATAATGTAACTGCTTCAAATGAATGACTGCATCTCTTCCTCCTCTCACATATTAACTCTCTCCCCATTTTCTATACTCACACTTCCTCTTTTGTCCCAACCCCCACTAATTTACCCTGCTCTCTCTCTCTCACACACACACACACACACACACACACACACACACACACACACACACACACACACACACACACACACACAACCCACACCCACCCCTGTTCTCTCTCTACCCTGTGATGTTATGCTGGTTGACAGCATGTTGCTTTAAATAAATATTGCTACTAACCAAAAGGCACAGACAGCCGATTGCTGCTGACCAATGACACACACACACACACACACACACACACACACACACACACACACACACACACACACACACACACACACACACACACACACACACACACACACACACACACACACACACACACAGAGAGAGAGAGAGATAGTGAAAAACAACTGTTAGCACTGAGTCAGCCTGTTAGTCAGTAACCAAGAAGCTGTCAGGGAGGACACTGGGTAGGATTTTGGACGATGTGGACAAAAACAGGTTCCTCTTTTCTTGCTTTGTGTGTTCCTGAACACAACCCCATTGGGTCAGCCAGTGTAGGTCACAGGAGGCTGAGGATAATCCACCTGACTGTGAGCTCATCTGTAGACACAAATTAGCTCTACAGTTAATATTCAAAATGGAAACAAGAGAGAACCAGCACACCAATTGAAACACATTCCACTCTGCTAGACTAGTCTGGATGACTAGTGTGAGCTTGTGCAAAAGGACAACAACCAATGATTCTTTCATTATCAGTCATCAGGCCGATACTATCAGTCAGGTAGTTGGTCAGCAGAAAGTGTGGCAAAACAATCTTAAGTTCAAAAGCTATATATTAGCTTTCATCCAAATCTCATGGTTTTCATCAGTGAATGGTGCTGCCTGAGGCGTCATCATGTCACCTAAGTGTGGACATATACACTATGTGAGGTAGAAACCAGCTGTCTGCGAACACATCAAACACATCCAAAACCACTCACTTCATCCACTGGGAAGAGGTCAAAGGTCATCGACCAGGAATCAGTCAATGACCAGAGAAAGATGAAGGAGGATGTTCACACCTGACACCAGAGACCAGAGACCATCTCTGAACAGAGACAAGGTTATCATCTCCTACCATATACAAATGCTTGTTATTATGTGGCTTAAAATCCAAACGAAGACTATTTCGTTTTCACAACTTTCATGTGAAAATAACTTAGGTTCAAATTAGCATTACTAGTTCACTAAACACAGCCAGCCAACATCTGGTAAGGATTGGGACATGTTTTGGATGAGAAAAAAAGCTATTTTTAATGTGAAAAGATGGCTGAGAAGAACAGAAAAAGATGTGCCTTTATATGCAACCAGCGCAATGTGGATGTAGTGTTAGTTCATGTGATGACACCTTAGCCAACTCCATGACAACTGAGACAACTTTAACTGCTGAGAGTGAGATGCAGTCGAAAGCTCTGCATATCACAGTCACAAAGGTAATAAGTGGACCTCGAGTTGAGATTACTTTGCCACACTTCTGTTCACAAGGATAGGAAGAAACCTCCATGCTGAATTAATTGACAACAATTTTGATAATATAGCAAATAAATCATTTACCAGATAACAATTCCAACATTCACAGGTTCCAGCCTCTCAAATGTGAGGATTTTGTTTTCTTTCTGTTTTATATCATTGTTAACTGAATATATTTAAGATCGGTTTTGGACTGTTGGTCAGACAAAACAGGACATTTACAGAAATCAGCTTGGACTCAGGGAACTGGGGTGGATATTTTCCTATTTTCTGATATTTTAGAGACTATACAATTAATCAGTTAATTGACAAATAAATCAGATCAATCAATAGGGAGAATAATTATTAGCTGCAGCCCTAATTGATGTCTCTCAACTGTTCATAATAAAATACCAGAATATGATTGCAAATGCCTGTCACAAGTTCCCAGAGACCAAGATTCAGTTTACTGGTTTTTTCTGAACAGTTAAAAAGGTTTGGCATTTTATACTCAATAAAGGACTTGAAAGATAAATTAATCATTCAAATTATTGATCTGTTTGACCATACAATCTCAACTCAATGTCCACTCAACTACATACGATGATGGGGCTGATAGCCCCAGAAAAAAACTTGGACCTTTAGTTGGGAGTGTTTTGTCATACTGCTATTTCTAAAGGTCAAGAATGAACTTTGATGCTTATTGTGTATTAGTTTTTCGTTTACTGACTAACCAATTAATGAACTAATAGATTCCACTCTAATTGTGCATCCAGTGTGGGACCAAACAGAAATATGGAGACATCTGTGTGCTGGATCCCAGGCACATACCACTGATTTTAAGATCAGTTTTCTGATACGCAGATTTGAAACCCACCCAACGAAGTTAATGTAACATGGGTAGTCAGCTAAACAGTCAGTCAATTAGCTGTTCAGCCAATCAGTCAGCATACTGCTGCTGCTAATGAAATTAAAACAAGTGGACTCCTATCTGTAGCCTATTAGCACAATCTAACTATTCCAATCTCTCCGATTTAACATTCATATCCCAGCAGACAATAAAGCAGCCAGTAAGCTCATCAGACAAACAGTAAAACAGTCTATTTGTTTACAGCAGTGGAGCAGTACAGCATCTGGTGCTTTGCCCAGCCCTGCCCAGCCACAACACCTGTCTTCAGGTGTCAGTGCTTGAGGATCGTGTCGTAATACATGCACAGACACAGAGCCACTGTGTGTACATATGAGCAGTTTGTAGAGGGGTCCAGCAGCAACAGCACCCTGCCCCCTTTGTTTCTCCTCTCTATCACAGTACTGCAGAGCAGCAGAGGAAAGCGGCTTAGTCAAAGTGTCCTCGGGGGGTTGGAAATAGGTTCCCTGGAAAACTGTGCTGCAGACAAAAACCCTCACAATCATTCCATTCCTGTTACCACAGAGATGAAAATAAGTAGAGGAAATGAGTTGCTGTAATCACTGATCATTTCTTCATCTGAAACGCTGCCATATGCACTCTCCTTCCTACATGTCTTTATGACATTGTTGCTTCAATAAGCAGGATTCCACTAGATGTTAAGGGGTTCAGACTGAATGGTACAGTGTGCTAACAAGTCAGCAGACATACCACAATACCATGTTCAATCTATAACTTCCCATGTAGCAGCTTTCACTCACTCACTCACTCACACACACACAAAAACATAACTGCAGTGCCATCTTTGGGTCAAAGATGTTGTAAGATATTTCATTTTCCCAAGTTCTGGCAAAATACACACAGTGCTATCTAAAATACTCCATGTGACAAAACCACCAGAGAGGGACCAGGAGCAGGGCTGCAGCTAGCTATTACCAAGGCTACGTGCTCTGTTTTCTCTAAGAATTTGGGGGGTTTAGCTAGCATGGTTCCATGCTTCTGAATCAGCCCACATAGCTAGTTAACTAGATAGCTACATGGCGGCTTTGGCATTAAGCTGCTGACCATAAACCACTATGCCCAAGGCTTGAAACTGGCTGAGGACCTTTTTATACTTCATGTTTGGTGTCTAATCACATTTTGCTATGAGCAAGTGTACTTTAAGTATTTCTAAAGTCTCGCCTACAGTCCTGAGAGGAAGCCATCGAAAGATTTAATGTCAAACATGCTTTTTGCTTTTCAGTTTGTAGGGAAACAGTTTCCTGGCTGATACGCCACTGAAAGGCCTTATTATTTTTCATATTTAATTTTAAAAAAGGTAATGAAATCTGTGATTTTCTCAGAATTTCTTTTGGAATTTTTAAAAACACTGAAAATACAATTGGAGCAGAAATATTGGGTAATTTCAGGTTGTATTTAACCAGGCTGGTGTTGCCAACTGAAAATTTTCAAGTCTCAAGGAAAAACATAGGGATAGTTTTATACGTTGATAACATATGTGAGGGGCAGGAATTTATTTTTCAATCCCTCATTTAACCAAGGCCTTTTTAAAAGCAGCGATTTCGTTTCAGCATCGCATTTGGAAAGTGCCTAGTAACAGCCACAGCGTGATATGCTGGCTATCATCAGAACAATGTGGGGTTAAGGGCAGGGGTTAAGGGCCTTGCTCAAGGGCACCATCCAATCACAAGCCTGCTTCTCTGACCTTTAGGTCATCACTGCCTTCCTGTTATGAAATGTTTCTGGCCACAATGTCTAGGTAGGCACGTATTTAAAGTCACATTTCTTTCTGACTTTAATGGCACCTGTGGAAAATGTAGCCTCGCGCCCAGCGTGCATGCATTTATTCCCAACTAAATCACCTGGTCAATAGCCCTCTTCTATAGTCCAATGGCTGCACTGAATCTAATGTAAAACAGTCCAATTTTAAAAACAAATGCAATGAGGCGTACATCAGTGCAAGTCAAATTACTGTCATGTTAAACTGGACATTGTACCATTATCTCGATGGTTTTATTGAATGCAGACATTTGAAGTGGAACGTTCTGATTAGGAAAAGTTGATCAAGTATGTTTAATATTCAAAAGGACAAGAAAGCAATGGCACGAGAAACTGACGAACGTTCAAGTGGAGTTTGGCAAATCGCTCTCCCCAGGCAGGAGCCATCGGAACTAACAATCTAGCTTTTGATATGTCCGCTGGTCAAAGCAACAAGTGAGCGGTCAGGTAGCTTGAGTTCCTTTACTACGCACAAAGTCAGTGAAAGGAAACATTTGAATGGTTTTAGCTGTTACTTTAGACACCGGTATTGAGCTAACTCGGCTCCTTTTAGCTGACCAAAAAAGGAAGAAAAAAAAAAGCTAAAACACATTAGCAAACTGGAATGGTTCACACGGACATTTTTTTTTTTTTTTTTTTTTTTTACGAACGCTTACTACGCTGTGAAGAAATTCATAGCTGAAGAGACATACTGATGTCACGATTAGCTAAACCATATCGCCGCAGTATAATAGATCAATGTTACCACAACAAATTAGCCCCATGGTACGCGACTAAGAGCACACAACCACGAAAGGTTCACGCCGTCGTTCTGAATTGATTGCGGAGTCTCGTATAACAGCACCAAAGTTACAGCATAGTGAAACGTTTATTTACCGTAATTGTGTAGCTGCTTTGCAATCACCCGATGGGCTTTGTGGCGTCTGTAGTCGCCGTATGACTTGGTCAGTGTTATTGACAGCAACGAACTGCGTCAACACCTTTTCCGGTTTATTATTTTCAAAATAAGCGTATGCTTTTCTGTCTATGTTCTACTGTGTGTGTCAAAATAAAGGCACTCGCGAGAGTTGTGTGTCCTCTTGTGGCCTGAAAGGGGAACTGCAGTTGCAGAACGCACAGCGTGAGGCCGGGTGAGGGACCAGTAAACGCCGAGCCTGGTGACATGACAACTGCTACAGTTACACTCAATTCAGTTTTTACATGCGGTTTTCCGCTTGCCAAAAAGCGATAGCAGCTCCTCCCTGGTGATGAAAGGCTGATTCTGCCTCAAATTGACTCGATTTCACTGCGGATGATCATTTTTTACAACAGGTTGGCTACAATCTGTCAAAGCATCAAGAGCGAAATCAAGTCGTTTTGAGGCCGAATCAACCTTTCAAGTCGCCAAGTAGGAAATGCTATCACTTTTTGGCAAGTGGAACGCTTAGCCACAAAGAGTAGAAGAAAAAACTACACCGACGGAGCGGCCCGAGGGACAATTTTGTGTGCGGAAGTGCTCCTGGAATAAGGCAAAAGCAGAAACCTAGGCTACATCAGTTCCTGATGCTACTCCAAAACGGTCAGTTTCCACTTTGCAGACGAGGCTAAAGTCCATCTTTTCAAGGGCAGCAGAATGCCGCGGAGTGCGACGGACAGGGACGTTTTGAGGGAACGTTTCGGTGGCTCATGCTCGCCGGGGGCTACGGAAAACCCCGAAGCTCACTCCGTGAGACCCAGTGTGCGAACCGCGTCTGAAGGAGAGGGACCCGGCGGCGGCGCGGGACGGCCGCTGGTCATCCGGAACGGCCCCAAACGGTGGTCCGTGGTCGCGCTGTCCGCACTGGGCTCCGCCGTGTCCGTGGCCGCCGCTGGTTGCGTCTGCGCCCTCGTCTACCCGATACTCAAAGGTAAGCGCGCGCGTGTGCACGTTCATCATTTAGGGGTGTGTGCCTCGCGCACGCAGTGCAGCGGGAAGTGCTGCTTTTAACTATGAAATTACTGGTTTGAAGTTTTCGCTTGTTCCGTGGACACTTCCTGTCAGTTCTGGGGAGGCTTCAAATCACTACTGCAGGAAATAATCCATCATCAAAGGTGTCACTAACCCCTCCAAGCGGCAAAAATCTAACATTTTCTCATCTCATGTCTCGTGACTGTTTTGTGAAATCATTATTTTTGGCAAAATAATCTCAACTCAACGTCCAGTTAGTGTGCCAGTTTAGTTCACTCACCCCATGGGTTATGGAGACCGTGCAGCTGAAGCTGTGCAGATCCAGAACAGGCCAGTAAGTGGACCTTGTTTTGCCCGACTGTACTGTAAGAGTTTGGGGGGAAATGATGACAGAACACGAACCCACTACCAGCACCAGTGCTTCCAGCAGAAAACGGGCTCCACCTTCCCCGATGGTTTGACAAGTGTGGACCGGCAGGGCATTTGCTTTAGCCAGAGGTGTGATGCTGCTCTTCTTTGCCAGTAGTGATACTGACTGACAGTGACTGTTTCAGAGCTACGGGCGGTGAGAGTGAGGGGAGAGGATGGGACTGAAGAGAGGGTGCTGGGTGAGTATCATGACCCGTTCACTTTTGTCCCAGATTCGCTGCTCCACCCGGCAGTTTCAGTGTCATTTTCATGTGCAGTTTGGATTTTTCTGTTTAGCGACATTGATTTATTCAATAGCCACAAAAAATATCGTTAGTATCAATCAATATCAGCATCAATATAATATCAAGTAAAGTAGTGCTTCCATATTTTTGGCAGACAGAAACTCTGAATATTGTAAGGCAGTAACTAACAACTATTTTCACGATCGGTTGATATGAAAATGATTTTCTCAATTCGTCAATAAATTGTTTTTTTTTCTATGAAATGTCCAAAAAATAAGCCAACAGCCCAAAACCTAAAGATATTCAGTTTATTAACATAACTATGACAGAGAAAAGCAGCAAGGGAATGTTATTATTATATTATTATTATTATTAAACGGTTATCAAAATAGTTGCTGATTCATTTTCTGTCAGTCAAGTGATCCATTAATGGACTAATCCTCTCAGCTGTAAACAGAAAAATGTGCATAGTGGAATGGATCCTAGTATCATCCTAGCAGTAGAAAATGACCTGTGTGTTTGTGTGCGGTTGCAGGTTTCTGGAGTATCCTAGTGCTGTCGGTATTAGCAGGATGTATCTGCTGTGTCTTCTCATGGACCCTCACCTACCTTGACTCATACCAGCCTGGCATGGCGCCCCCAACACCGCTGGCCCGCTTCAGGTAACCGTATATCAGACTAGTAGCTACCTTATGGCAACCCTGGTCCAATACAGCGTCTGAACTCACTGGCAGACTGCAGATGGTGACTTCGTCATGTTAACAACGGGAATCCGTGTCTGTCTGTCTGTCTGTCTGTCTGTGTTCTCCTCTAGAGATGTATCTGGCCATGGACTCCACATGGGTTATGGCGTTGTTGTCCTCAATGGCATCATGGCCATGCTCACCGTCATCTGGAGCCTCACCTGACACACACACACACACACACACAACGTCAGTAGAAATGCCCGGGCAGTGACTGGACTAAAACCATGTAAAAGAAGTTCTCCCCTATTTAATTAAAATGAAAGTTTGTAATAATGAACTTTAGTCATTATGTGTTTGTATGACCACCAGACACACAGTTGAGTTGATGCATGTCATTTTTTTTTACCTGCACCCAGTGTGAAAAGGGCTGTGGCTGTGTATAACTCAAGTGACTCTTAATATCTTAATAGTTTCCGCAGTATGCTCAAGGTGTTTTATTTCCAAACAATTACACTCTAGGCAGAAAGAGCAAAACTGGCCCATAACATAGTGGAATTCACAGAATGCTTAATGAGGTAAAAAGAAACCCCAAAGCAACAGCTAAAGGAAACATTGGAGCTGGTTTCCATGTCCGAGACTGCAATACGGAAATCATGGAGCATTGTTGCATGGAGCCTGGTGTCCCTGGCAGGACGCGACGAGGGAAGCCACTGCTCTCAAAAAAATCCCACAACGGAGTTTTCTCTCAGACGCAAGTGACACTGAATATACACTGCTGTGTACACCAGGCTGTTTGTTATTCAAACTCTCTGCTTACACTTATAGTCAAGACTGAAAACGTTCTGATTTTCTTTTACAGGAATATAGAGTCTAAAAATCAA
Source organism: Xiphias gladius (assembly GCF_016859285.1). Lineage (NCBI taxonomy): Eukaryota > Metazoa > Chordata > Actinopteri > Istiophoriformes > Xiphiidae > Xiphias > Xiphias gladius. The sequence continues at coordinate 13,961,689 of NC_053412.1, read as the reverse complement.
GAGGGAAAGGCAATGTCAGTAAAGGTTGGATTTTATCAGAGGTGCAAACAAACAAAAAGAATAAATCTGGCACTGGATTTGATTTGTCTTCACTGAGTGGTCCTAAATTCTCCTCGTTATCTGATTTCTCTCACGTACCTTGTCTACCAAAAGCATGTCTTGCAGCAGAATTTGGTTTTCAATCCAGCTAACTTCAGTGGCAGGAAAAAGTAGGTAAACCCTTTGGAATTAACTGCACTTGTGTATAAATCTGTCTTAAAATATGGTCAGATCTTCATCTAAGTTACAAATATGAAATAACCAAAATAACACCCAAAGGCTTAAAAGAAGCATTGAAGCTGGTTAACATCTCTGTTCATAAGTCTACCATGCACAATTCACGGTGTATAGTAGCATGGAGCATTGCACAACGGCAGGACGGGATGACGAAGCTGCTGCTTTAAAAAACAAAAAAAAACGTGCCCTAAGTTTCCCAAACAGCATCGTGAAACTACTGGGAAAATATTTTGTGGACCGATGAAACTAAAGTTGAACTTTTTGGGAAGAACACACAGCACTATGAATGGTGTAGAAAGGAAACTGCATACCAGCATGCCAACATCATCCCAGAGGTGAAGCACAGTTGGCAGAGCCTCACGATAATGGGTGTGGTAGAATTTCCATAAATGTATAAAAATAATTGTTAAATCGCAGTTAAACTGGCTTTTGTAATTACTCATAAAGGACACTCCCTGTGTAGATATGAAGGGCTCATTCTAAGCTAACGAAAACAACAATTCTTAGCCTCAGGTGATTTTACAATAACAAAAACATAATTATGAATGTTATATTCAGTTTCTGCCAACAGATCCCCCAACTCCTACACTTTGGCCCCTCAAAGGGCCCAGAATATCAAAGCACCCACTTCACAGAGTAGGAGAGAAAGCGGGCGAGTCACCGAAGCTCCAAACTAGCTGATGTGTCCTCAGTGGTGATGACCAGCTTTACATTTCGTCATGAAGTGACCCCATTTTCTGGCTTTATAGCCTGTGAAATGATATATATTAGCCCTTTTAAGAGCATATTATCAGGGAAAGGTCTCTTCGTGTGTGAGATGTGGTGGGGCCCTGTAGATTAGAAGTTCAAAAGCTAGCTGGTAACAATAAACTTTCAAGGACGGGTTGAAAAAACAGTGCTGTTTTGTTTCTGATTCACAGCCTCACTCAAGCACAGAAAAGTTAATACAACAGTTAATTTGAGAAGGAATGAAATGTGAGGTGTTTCAGATTGACCAAATCCAAATTCCTGGTAAGGATCCAAAACAACCATTAAATTGTTCTGACAGCCAAGGGTCATTTGGTAGATAATGCGGCAGCTTTCTGTGAAGAAAAATTGGAAGAAACTAGAGGAGGAAGGAAGACCAAGAGCTAGTGATACAAAAACATAATGATGGGCACAAATGCAGTATTGAAATTGTGTCCCAGGCAGAGCTGGCTGATATGATAGATAGTACCTAAACCACTGGATAGACGATTGGCTAGAAGATGATCAGTTACAAGTAAAGTTTACTTAAAGTATGAAAAGAAAAAGTATTAAAAGAAGTAAAATGTCCTCTGTGACAGTTACTATTACATATAATATCATTACATTATTATAACTCATGCGTTAATGTGTAACGTGTATGCAGCATTTTGTACAGGTCTGTAAGTAACGATTATTTTTTTTATTAAGGGTTAATTTTCTCATTACTTTCTCAGTTAATCAACTGATTGTTCCTTTTGGCAAAAAAAAATTTTTTTTGAAAATGGCGAAAATAGTACAAGCTGACACGTTCACAATGCTATGTGTTGTAAAACCAACAGTCCAAGCCTGAAAATTATTAAAAATCTGCCTCATTTGTCATGAAATATGAGGGAACAGGCCACACCTGCCAATGAAACTGATCAACTATCAGTTGTCCAATTACCTTTGAGCCGCTGAAAATGAGGGGACTATGTATAAAAATGGCTGTAATTCCTACACAGTTTGTTTTTAAGCCCTTGAATTAAAGTCTACACTTCAATCACATCTTGACGGCTTCGTTTCAAATCCATTGTGGTGGTGCACAGAGGCAAAATTATGGAAATTGCATCACTGTCCAAATAGTTATGCACCTAACTGTAAAGTAAATGTTCTTAGCTCCACGCCACTATTGTGGCAAACAGAAATTTCCACAGGTCAGACACACACGACACAACAGAAGCAGTCTCACAGACAATCTTCGTCCAGTCAGGCCGCAAACCAACACGTACACAGAGAGAAGAGAAGGGATAAATGTAGTAATTGTGGTAGAATTATGCATTAGGCTAAAGATTTAAGAGTCCAAAGTGATTATTACATACTAAATCTGATAACTAGTAAATAAATAGTAAATTTGTTTAAATTTACTATGATAAAGAAAATCAGATAAGCTATGCGTAAATCAAAATCAGAGATGCAAACAGGGAAACAATACCAGCTTTTTGATATAAGCCACTAAAATTAAATGATCTAACTCACCGTAACAGGATCCAATGACAGATGTCTTTCATGGGCAGAGAACATGTATGATGAATGACTCTGAGACAGGTTTATCAACAGTCTCGTTCAATAGAATAGTTGGTTCTTTTAACTCTCCAGTGCGTCTGTTGGGAAGATGCTTTATGTTCACTGAAGGCTCTTATTTACTGTACACCTGATGAAAAACTGTTTTAAGCTACTAAACTGTTGCATCACGAAAAGACACACAAGACAATATTAAGTTTGTTTAAATGGGATTTAAAATGATTAAATAAATAAGAGAAAATTAAGCCAAAATAGAATAAAACATACAACAGGACAGCGAAAATTATAGTGCCGTTGGAGTGCAGTGCAAGATATGACTAAATGGTCCCAAGTTTGATGTAATAAAACACAGTGGCAAGCAGAAACGTCTTAAACCCTAATACACCTACTTAATTGATCCCTAAAGCCAACCAACCTGGAGGATGGTGCTTTGTACAAGATATTAAAACTAATTAATGCCTTTGTAGCTCCTACAACACCCATTGTCCCGATGTCAGTTCCATTTTGGCCTCTTTACCACCCAATTCTAAATTTGATACAGTGGTGGACTTATGTTCAGCCTTTATTTCTATTCCATTGCATCCTGATAAGCCAGCATCTCTTTGTTTTCAGGTCAGCTGTGTCTGGCAGAGAACTGTCCAGAGTTTCTGCGGAATGATTGTGATATATGCTGCGGTGGTAAGGAGAGATCTGGATGACCTCATGTTCCCTGTTGGAAGTACTCTGCTTCAATACGCTAATGATCTCCTTGTGGCCTCCCCGTCCGAGGAAGCCTGCAAAACCAGCTCCATTCTCCTCCTGAAACAATTGGCCGAGCAAGGTCACAGAGCATCGCCTGCCAGGCTGCAGTTCTGTCAACCAAGGGTTACCTACTGCAAAGTGCAAAACTGGAGGCAAAGTACCAAACTGCTGTCTGCAGCATCTCCTCCTCCCACAAAGACAGGAGTACCCGCTTTCTTGATCAATTATTGCCAACATCGAACTCACAGCTGTTCTCCAGTGGACTTTGTCCTCCACCCCAGGGCTACACCCTGATGGTGCGCCAGTTTGTCCTAGACCCCTCTCCCATTTGTGGGTCCATGCGCAACATAGAGAAGTGTGGAAAAGAAAGGATGAATCAACATGGAAAAGCGAGGATGATTCATGTGATCTGAACCCAAAAGTTCACTCCAGGTATAACTGCCCTGACTCAGTTGTTAATAAGCAGGTGCACAGTGTGCTTACAAAACAACAAGGACAGGAAGTAGTAAAACATGACAACCCACCACCATCAGGACTGTTTGTGAATGTGCAAGTAGACTTTGAACATGTGCCTCCAAATCCGGGATATAAATATCTATATATCGTAGATATGATCTCAAAATGAGGAAAATCTATTGAACCTTCAACATGTGTCTAGCCGAAGGACACTATGGAAGGATGTGGGTGTGTTAGAGCAGGCTTAGAACTCTAACCTGTGTCAACACTTGGTAATTGCAAGGTTATTAGATAATAGTCTGCATTTGTATAAAGTATAAAGTTAATGCTTTCTTAGAACTCCAATGTATCTGATTAAGAGACCTAACCTAAGTGTCTCAATCCAGAGATGTTGGTAGGAGGCAGAATACCGAGTGATTCGGGGGGTGCAGAACTAGACAAGGACATGGCAGCGTTTATCTTTACTGTCTCTGAGGAGTTGTTGGGCTGTTGTCAGGGGCCAAGACTTAGTGGCACTCTTGTTGGAGAAACAGTTTGTGGCTTTACTTGTTTCTTAACTCCTTTTAAACAGAAAAATGTCTCCCGGACCACCGGGGTTTTTCCATAGTCCAACTTGTCTGTCCAGTTAAGCTCGAATGGTGTGTGTAGGCAGCATGAAACACCTGTTGACTATAATGAGGGCTCTTAAGCAAAACATTGAAACCCTTTTTGCTCCAACAGTTGTTGCTGTCAACCTGAACAGGAATAACAAATAGATTTTCCTACAGGTTTTATCCCATTCTTTCTATACCTGGTCATAGGCAGAACTGTTCCTAGCCTATAAAACATGCTCAAATCAAGGCCAGAGTCAATCAAGACAACTGAAGTAAACTCTCGAGTCTGTCAAGACAAGTCCAATCTAGGTCTCAGACCTTCTCTCACTCTCCTCACCTTTTGCATCATACATCCTAATAAGTTGTTCCCATATAGATGAAATTGATCCTTATTGCTCACTATGATTAGTTTGATTTTCTTATGCTTTATGTTTGGTGATTTGCTATTTGTATCTCCTCTCAGGGTGGAATGCATTGTTTAAAGTCTCTTCGTTTGCTTCCCTCAAATTTTGTTATACATTTCCATTTGCTCTCTCATTTTTGAAATGAGAAAATGAGAAAAATGAGAAAATCATTTTTGAAATCTCTTTCTCCCGTTCTGCCTTGTTCCTCTATTAATTCATGTTGGCTATATACGCCTGATCTATTGATCTTCATCACATCACTCTCCCCATCACTTTCCAACGTTGTTCCATCCATCCAATCACAATCCCGATGTCACCATATCTGACAGCTGACTTTAAGAAGCTAGAGCCATTTTAGAATGGGGTAATAATTTGGGGTTATAAAAAACAAATTATCCAAAAAATGTCTATTTAAGCCCCATGGTGGTCTGGGTCTTCCCACATTTAAACACTAATATTGTGCAGCTAATGCCAGGGCAGTGGCATACTGGCAATGGGGGTCTCCAGACCTTGAATCACTGACTTCTGCTCCACTGTGGCTAAAATCAGAACTCCTGTCACCTATAAAACCACATGCCTCACTGTCGTCCTTATTTTTTGCATCTATTAATAATTCAGTAAGTCATACATTTTGTCACACTCATGTTTTTATTCCAGCATTGGGCTTCAGTGCAAAGAAGACTTTTATTTAGACAAGTCTGCTTCTTTGGGTCAACTATGTCTAAAGTACAATCTAGCTCCCTCTCACTTTTTCCATGATGTGCAACTTCGACATTGTGAGAGAGAAAAAAATCCCTCATTTTGAGTCCACATGTGAGAGAGAGACTTATTTTCGGAGTTGCTTGCACGTTCCCCAGAGACAAAGACGCTTATGACCAAATTTGTGATTTTTTTTTTTAGTAAGAATTCTATCTGCCAACTGTTTCAAGGAGGCTTGGGAAAGGAAAATGAATGGTGTGTTGCCCAATATAATACAGAGGACTGCACTTTCCCATATCCACAGTTGTTCAATAAAAAGCAGACACGTGAATTCTGTTTAAAATCATTACTCTATGGACATGTTACATAAATTGTATCCTTCCGTGTCTCCAATCTGTGATAAATGGAAATCAAATGATGGTACATTGTTGCATTTCTTTTGGGACTGTCCACTAATTCACAAATCCAACAAATGTCACCATAAATGGGAAGAATGTTGGGGTCCTTTTCAGCAATATCTGGACTGTTTGACTGCGTTTCATATGCGGACTGTTTTTTGTATCTTATTTTTGATTATTTGCAAGTAACGATTACATGTCGATGATACGTACTGCCATGATGCTTTGTGTGCTTGATGCATGGTCAAGATGAACTACTTTCAGTCACTATTATCCATCTCCCCTGGTGTATGTGTGTAGGTTTACATTAGGTTCAAGGCACTGATTTTTCTGTGGTTTATTTGCCTGTGTGAAAAATCAGTCAATAAAAATAATATTCAAAAAAAGATACGTTGCGTGGTTATAAAATAAGAAAAGGGAACAATGAAAAGACACACCTATACATAACACAAAAACACGATTATTAGGCAGAAAAAAGTTTTATTTGTGATATGTATTGCATAGAGACAGCAACTTTTAATTTTTCAAGTGGGGTACAAACCTTTACTCAATCTGTTTATACTCCATCACAACACACCTTTACAGTTTTGGCAAGTAACAAATGAGACACACAGGATTTAATATACAGTATGACCGCACCTAAAAAAATAGTGCAACGATTCAACAGAAATACAGAATGGGGGGGGGGTTCTTGAGGCGGCCCATCCTCCGCTAAACTGGTGACCACCTCCACCAGTGTCAACAGCAATAAATATACTTGATTAAATAATATCTTGGAAACCAAAAAAAGGAGGCAAAGCCAAAGCCTTATGTTTAAAATGCATTGGCTTATCACATCTGTACAGAGATAAATTAGTTTTAATATTAGTTCATTCAACTTGAATAAAACAGTTTTATAAATACTCACTTGAATAATTCTAGAGGCTGGCGCAGCACCTAGCTGCTAACACAAACATGTCTATAGACCAGAGCACTCTAGGTAGACAAGTTTTCACATCTGAAAAAAATGCTGTAACATTTGGCCAGTAGAAAAGAAACAGGTATTATCTGAAGTGCTCCACACTTTTCCACACACACACCCACATCGTTAACAAAGAGTTTCATACCATACCGATAATTCAGTATTATTCCATTTCAACTGAATTCAGTGTTCTAGATCTGCAACCTAATTCTGCTGAAAATTGCTATATCCGTCTGCATGGATCATCTGACACGTAAAATTGTTTTACATTTACTCAAGCTACTGGTTTATTTGTTTGTTGATAGGAAAATACATTAGCAAATATTGTCATAAACATCATCATGACTCTCATTTGTCTCTACGAACTTGTCTCTGTTCATGTGCCATTTCCTGTGGAGACCCTGGGTCACGTGTGCTCTATCAACACTGACACTGGCCTTTATTCTGCCTGAAACAAATCACTTCCAACCAGTGTTTCCTCTTCTGAAAAGGCAAACAGTGGATGCAACATATATTGTGATTGTACTACAAAACATATAAAAGTATCATTCAAAGAAGACTGACAGGTACAAAGTTGTGAATCCAACACTGCTATTGGTATTTTGTATTAATGTTAAATGACACATTAGTTTATGACATTAATAAAAGCTAGAGGCTGGCACAGCACCTAGCTGCTAACACAAACATGTCTATTGAGCAGAGCACTCTAGGTAGACAAGTGTTCACATCTGAAAAAAATGCTGTAACATTTGGCCAGTAGAAAAGAAACAGGTGTAATCTGAAGTGCTCCACACACACACACCGTTAACAAAGAGTTTCATACCATACCAATAATTCAGTATTATTCCATTTCAACTGAATTCAGTGTTCTACATCTGCAACCTAATTCTGCTGAAAATTGCTATACACACCATTAACAAAGAGTTTCATACCTTACCATTCTTGGAACAGATGTTTTCCACTGCAGGTATTTACAGTTTATATTTGCCAATACCTTTTATTTCTTCAAAATTCATTTGGTTGATCTAAGACAATAATTTGGATCTGGTGATATTCTGTATTTTTCTTCTTGTCAGCAAATCCCATGTGTAGACTCAAACCAACAGTGAACGTCTCCAGCTACCAAACATTATGTTTGTATCCAAAGCCTGATATATATATTATTCATCTGAGCCATAAAGCTCCAATGTTGACCAACAACTATTAAAAACACATCAGTGAGTCACATCATTCCACTGGGCGACATGCTCCTTCATTACAATGAACACACACACACGCACGCACGCACACACACACACACACACACACACACACACACCATCCTGCTGCTGCAAATACTCACTGGGGCAACATATGTGGATTCATCCGCTGCTGAAAAAAAGTCTCCAACAAATGCACAGTTTCCTCCTGATTTAGTAGCATTTGTTAAAAACTACAGTGAGCAGCTGTTCAAGGGAATTTCTGAGCCTATTAAAAAAAAAAAAACAAAAAAAAACAACAACAATGAAACCGTATGTTTCTGAGCTGGATTCAAAGATTTACATTCTCAGTGGGAGCTGATGGGCTTAGAGCTGAGAACCACAGACGGACTAAGATGGACTAACACACTAAATACAGAAACCCATCCCTCATTTCTCTAAGAAAATAATCTTTCATATCTGGAAATCTAGAAAAATCTTGTCATATCACTCACTGGATTAACCTACTTGGAGAACATATTTCAGGAAAGAGAATAGCAGCTTACAGAAAGAACAAAGTACAGTATCAGTCTTGAATGAAAGCCTTAATTCTCATTCTTCTAAACTGAAAACAGTACTCACAGAAAGACCAAAGCCATGTACGTGACCACAGCTGGTTCCAGCTGTGATAACCAACTCCTGCACATCACAACACACCCACCCACGCGTACAAGCACAATTACAAACACACACACAAACAGAAAAACACATTTTTTTCCTCCTCTTCTTTCTTTTCATCTCTACCACAGCTACCACATAAGACAAGTCTAATTACTATTATTATTACATAATATCATTTCCCCCTTTCTTATCTGTATGTACTTCGTGTTTTTATTTTATTACTTTTATATTGTTTTTTTATTATATATATAAAAATATAAAAATATTCAAAAAAAATAATATAATATATACAACAATATAATATTTATAAGAATATAACATGATAACAATATGTGCCTACTTGGGAGGTGGAGGAAATGACTAAACACATTTAAAAAATGATGGACAAACATTCTCTGGTTTGGGTCTTTTCATGGTATTTGTTGACAAGAAATTTATCCTTGAATATCCTGAAAACGTTTTTACGAATTTATTTTGAAAAAAGGAAGCAGCTCCAGGTATTTTTGACCTTTTTAGGCACCTCTACAAACAGAGTAATGGATCATTCAGCAGTAATGAACATCCTGTATGGATGAAAACAGCCCAACAATATCAAACATATGGCTGACACTGTTGAACAATGTAACATTTCAAGCTCCAGCAGCATTTTGTTCACTAAAGATAGATATTGATAAACCTGATACTGATATAGCTTATCAGTGCCAATACATATCAATTAGAATACAAGACACAATCTATGTAATTACAGGAGGAAATCATTAATATAAAAATATAAACATAACCTTTTGGCTGGTGTCAAATTTAACACACAAGTAGCAGTACTAATAATGTAGCATTCCTAGTATTTACTTAGTTTTTGGAATGAGGTCTAAGGCATCGACTTCAATAAGCTGGAAAATGCACAGGAATGACTTCCTGTGCATTTGGATGAATGACGTATGGTCTCTTAAAGCTGCATAGATCAATCTTTTTTTATCTTTACACTAAATCAAATGGCTCTATTTAACGTGAAAGGGGTTGTTCACATGTGTGAACATACAAACAATGGTCAGCCATCTCTGCAGCTCTGGAGAGCTTTTCAGCCCCTTTTCGCTCATTGTCTCGGAGATTGCACATTTTCCATACAGTTCGGTCTCAGTGCCTTCATTGGCTGTTTCCTGTCATTAAAGAAGTTACCAGCAGCAGGCAGCTGTTTCCAGCATGCCAGTTGTAATGAACCCACTGTAGACTACCTGCCTGGCATTATTTTGACCAGGGTGTAAACGGGGTTTTGTCATCCACTACACCTCTGTTCCATGGGTGTTGGGTGTGAAAGTCTAACAGGTTACCCATAACAACTACAGAATGATAATATGCCTGGGCTGTGTCGCTCAGCTTCTTCTGCAGGTCTCCTAGCACTTAGTGGCCAAAAGGTTTTGTAGTGTTTTAGTAAGTGTAGGCGAAAACACAGAGAGCAGTCTGCAGTCATTATACAGACGCTAGTTTTAGCCTCTACCTTCTACCGTGTCACATTCTACTCTGACACATAAAGACACTGTGGCTGAAGAGATTGCTAAAGCTCACCTTGGGGAGTCACTGTGGTCACTCAACTTTGGTGCTTTAGTCTGTCAGTATCATTATGTTCTATCTGCAGGAGGTTGCAAAACTGATTGGAGGTCTGACTCGGGTTGTGCTCGGCTGCTGGCCGGGACCTCCTGCTCGGAGTGTCTCCTGGAGGCCAGTTTGCAAAGCCCAGCGAGGAGGAAGACCGAAGAAATGACTGCAAAGTAGCCGCCATAGATGAGGAACTGAGGGAAGGAAACAAGGCGATTATCAATCAAATCTACACTGTTGCAGGACGATAAGCACCACAGGTGCCTCCGTGTGTGTCGTCTGTGAGTTACAGGGTGGACCCAGCTTGTTCTACTTCCTCACCTGAGCGAAGACATCGAGGCCGAGGCCTGCTGAGTCCACCACCACCACAGTGAGTAGAGACTGCAGCAGAAGAGCCACTAAGGTGTTCACTCCAAACACCAAGGCATACCGCTGCATGTTGAGGCTGGCTGCTATCTGATATCTGATGGGTCAAAGGGGAAAAAAACAAAACAAAAAAAACACAGGAATACGTCATGAGGACAGTTTGAATCTAAAGAAGAGTCTTTCCTTGATTTATGCAACAGTTTAGAAATGGACAGCTATAAAACTGCTGAAATAATACACAGTAGGAAAACTTGTAATTAAACTTGGGTGTAGTGGTTAAGACAGCCGAACATCCAAATCCAGCCACCACCTACTGCCTCAACTAAAGAATAAACAGAAAGACAATGACTAATTCCCCCATCACCCAGCAGCCCTGCTATTTGTTTAAGATCATGTTTGTTTTTTTTGTTGGGGTGGGGATTAAACTGTTCTCCCACACTTCCGAGAACATATTCAAGATGAATGTGCTTGTTTGTTATTGCGGATCTCTCGTTTGAACATTGGGGTTAGTCAAACGGTGAGACCAGCCCCTAGATGTTTAGACATTAGACTCAATGGTTGCTGCAATCACGACTATAGTTATACAAGTTTCCTTTTTTCTTCTCTTCCCCTTTCTCTGTATCTTAGAGACTCTGAAAGAATCTCAGTGTGGAAAAATTTACAGTAGGTAACATGTTCTTTAAAAAGAAATCTTTCCCCATACAGTAAATCTCGTAGAATAACTTGTTCCATACTGAATATATTCCTCCAAAATGCTGTCATCCTTTCTGTCCGTTTTGTAATATGAAAGAAACTGTTACGCAAAGTACGTAGAGACTTGAGACTATTTTATTACTCCAACAACTAACCACAGCACCATTGAAGTCTTTAAACAGTAAATAAAACTGCACTGTCACTATGTGCATTTTAGAATCTGAATCTGAATTTCTAACACACAGAATTTACTTTATTTGGATCAAAACATCTGTGAGCTATAATTGTGTTCATCTAGTATTGTCTTAGATGTTCACATTTTTCCTGCCAAACCTTCTGTGAGCTATTAAGCATGTTTGTTAGAGGGTAGTTTGGGTGTATGGCATCAAAGGCTCTGGGGAAGGTGAACAACAGAACCAGGTTTTTGTCAAGAAAAGCTCATTTTATGGATAAAGGAAGTTTAAGTTTGCTGGCTAATTCTCTTATTTTGAGATGTTTTGACTTTTCAGTCTTTTGGTAGTTTCAAGGTCTCAAGCTAGTCAAGAGTTTTGTTGGCCCTGAACTCATGAGCACACACTGGCAAACAGCAAATCCAACAGCTTGGAATCCTTTGAAGCACAGCGCCATATAACCACAACACAGTGTGTGTGTGTGTGTCAACCATAATATCTATACCAACAGAGCCTCGATCAGCTCAAAGACCACATCTGTGGGGTTGGAGGAAGTGCTCATAACACTAGAGAAAGTGCTGCCGACTTGTGCTTGCTAAGGTTTAGTACCAAGGTGGCCAGTTGTTCCAGGAGACTATGTGGTGCAAGAAACTGGAGCAACCACCACGGTTTCAGAAAGAAAGTTATGAGAAACTGTACGTGTGTGTATGATTTGTTTTTTAATTGTCCATTACGTCGCAGATGATATACATTGTATTTGATGTACGGATTTGCTGTTAGTATGATGTCGCTGAGGCACCTAGACTCCTGCATAACTGCTGTTTTTTTACGTCAAGGATCACAATGGAAATAAGTCTCGGTCTTTGTTGTGTTATCCTTGAAGTTTTGCAAATGTGTGGGATATGGGTTCCTTTCTCTCATTGTGTCAAATAAACTAAACAAAAAGAAAACTGCCTCTGCTCGCCACAAACAGTCTTGGGGGGGTTAAAAGTGTTAGAACGCCTTACGCTGAACCACCAACTGGAAATCTCTTTAATGCTGTATCTCTGCTGTGACACTGTAAGGGCTTGCCATGCTTTTGACAATTCATAAACATTTTCAGGAAAAACTTAATGCTTCCGAGAACATTTTGAGAAACCTTCAAATGTTTCCAGACTCGGGGGCCAAAATTCAGATTCACTTTCTCAGGCTCGTTTCAGATCATTGAGATAAAGTGCGTGTGCCTAAAAGCTATGCGTTTCAGTCTAGCATGAATCAGTAAAAGTAGGCGGCGACTGACGCTTTGCACTTACGTAGCCACAGTGATGAGCAGCATGTATGTGGCTCTAAAGAGGACATATGAGATGTAGCACAGCCAGATGTCCTTCAGTGTATCCATGACAAACACGCACACAGCCATCAGCAGGGAGAGGACACACAGAGCCAGCTCCCCCCACACAGCCCAGCATACAGGCAGGTAGCCCACCAGCAGGGCTGCCAGCGCCCCTGTGGAGCAGCGGGGCACAGAACAACTGTTAGAAATACTGTTCACTCATACATCACTTCAGAGACATCTGTATGGCGACTGACTGAGGTCTACGCTTTACACTTGTGAGAGTAACTTGATCTTTAGCCATTTTCCAGTTTGACAAAACAAACTTAACTTCACCTAAACCTCGAGTCAAGATTATTTTGTCAGTCTACTTTCATGCTCGTCATTTTACAGTCAATTCCGTTCATCAAAACACTCAACCTCATCTGAAAAAATGTCTAAATTTTTTAGAAACAATCAAAGATCATTCTTTAATCTCATAAATTTGCAACCAGCAGCAGCCTCACCTAATAGTGTGGACAGGCTCTCCACGTAGCCGTTGTAGATTTCATTAACCTGCGACGGACGAATTTTCTCCCACAGCACTTGAGTGTAGTTGATGACCTGGTAGTAGCCACATGTGGCCAGAGCCCACCACAGCGACCAGGCCAGCAGGGGGCGACACCTGTAGCACTGCAGGAAATCGTCAAACAGCATTCGCAACACCTCCACAAGACCACTGCTAGGACTTTCTGCCTTAGAGGACCTGGATATCTGCATGGAGAGCGGTAAAACATAGCCAAGTGACTTCATACAAATGCAACAATCCACATTTTAATAGATAAATCCCTATCATAATGCTGGTTCAACCTGAACAAAGCAGCTCGTCACTCACTGTAGAGACATCTTGGCCGTTCAGAGGCACTTTGCTCTCTGAATCCTCCGCCTTCTCCATGAGGGATGTCCTCCTGCCGCGCTGCCTCTCCTCTGCTGCTCCTGGGCTTTTGTGGAAGAACAAGCTCCTCTTGGGCATGGGCAGAAACCAGGGAGCTACAAAGGCCACGCTGGCTGTCGCCAGAGTGACGATGACAAGGTGGAGCAGCCGAACTTTGGCCACAGACAGCAGAAGCTGACCGGCCAGAGATCCAGCAGCTGATCCAAACAGAGCGACGCTGCGGCAGTAGCCTGTCACTCTCTGGTAGTGTGCCGGTTCCACCACGCTATAGATGTAAGAATAGTAGGCCACCTCCGAGGCTGTGGCCAGCCCAAAGAAAAACTCCAGGAGCTGCATGGCCAACATGCCCTGCGCCTTCAGCAGCATGACATAGGTAACTACCAAGCTAGTGGCCTGCAGGACCAATACAGGCTTATAACAGAGGTAGTCAGTGGCCAGGAACACGGGGAGCAGCAATATCAGGTAGGAATAGGTCCATATTGGATAGATTTCACTAACGACCTGCAGAACAGATGAATATTTACAGTGATTACATTTCAGGGTACTGTCAGCTACTTTGGTACTGTCACAGTGCTGTCAATACCAGCTATCTTAGAAGTTTTTGCAGTCTGCATGTGATCGTTAACAGCGTGGCCTTGGTACGTAAATGCGAAGACCTGCTCATAGACGTTAAGCCCATCACTTACGTCATCTGTGTTGGAAAGTCATTTATATACAGTATGTGCACAGCCACAGTGACCCAAGTACGTTTCCCCCGGAGCATATCGTAACTCCACAGGGCAACGGACACACCGACTCCTTCCTCGTAGACAGGATCCAAAACATTTCATTTTAACAGAGTAATAGCTAGGAGCTATTTTAAATAATGAAGATGTGATTTTCTGTCTACCTGTGGCTGATTTAAAATCCTCAACCACTTTTCTGCATTTCCTGAAACTGCTTTGACTTATAGTTAGGTCCCATTTGGATGATCAAAAAACCCGCTTTTGAAGCAGTTTTGCCAACATTTTCGATGCCATAAAAGGGATGGAAACATGACATTAATTTACCTTAGTATGGGTTTGCAGTGGTAAATTCATTCATGGCGGAAACAGATTTAATGGAGGTAATTATAAACGGATTAACTAGAAATTCCAAAGGATCTGACCATTTTTAATGGGGGATTATTCTGTCTGAGGCAACTATGGTTGAGCCCGTTGTTGGGCCTGGCCTGACAGTACAGACAAAAGGACAGAGCCATTAAAAACACACCCAGTCCTGCTCTTAAGAAGCAGTCCACAAGACGTCAACGGTGTTTTTCTAAAGGGGTTGCTGCATTAACAGTATGTCTGCATGCTAAGAAAAGGTGGATGGGTTAAAAAAAAAAAAAAATGAGACAGACCTAAGTACAGAGGAAGGGCAAAATGATGAGGAAACATTTTCAGCATGAGGAATGTGTGTGAACGCTCTCCAGCTGTGGCAAAAGCGGCTCCAGCGGTGGTGAAAGAAGTCGAAGCACAATGCAAACATCACCGCTTTAGTCTGTGTTCTAAAGACACCTCTGCGGTGGAAGGGCATCACACGCGTGGAGAGACGGAGACAAACCAGATGAATTCAACAGATTCATTTGCAACCCTTAAAAGTGTCGGTCGTGCTTTGTCATTTCACTTAGGCAGGACATAGAGACCGAGACCGATGCCGACAAGGTCAGGTTTACGCCAGTGGGTTCGCACTGTAAACGTTTGTACGGGGCCCCGTGAGTGTTATCCAAGGCACAACGTCAGGTGCCTCACTCTCACGGGCAGCCACAAGAGTGGGGCGCAGTTAAAACACAGACTTTATATGACCGGTCCTACACACTGTAACGTTTCTTCTTATGTCCCGGAGAAAAAAAAAATTTTTTTAAATATCAAATTTTTGACTTTTGTTTATGGTGATTCAAAAACTGTCTTCCCCATGACTCGAATGTTCCTCAATATAATGTAAAAAAAAAAAAAAAAAAAAGTATGTAAAAATGATTGTTAAATAAGGCGCAGAAAGTGGGTATCATTCTGCAGCTTAGTGCAGAAGACACAAAATAATTATTCGGTTCAATTATTTATTACGTCAAAAGTTATGAAACACAAGGTCCTGTAAGCAGCCGGTGCTAACCGCTCAGTAGCCTTTAGGCTAGCAAGCAAACCTACCTGGGTCTCCGTCAGGTTCTTGTCTGGTCCCATGAGGTAGGCGGTAAGGAAAGGCTCCGACGGCCGCATGTTCGAAAAGAAGCCGTACGCACACAGCAGGAGCGTCGGGTACAGCACAGACATGTTGGACAGACACGACCTCCTCACGCACTCACACACACACACACATACATACATACACACTCACGTACGGCTTACTACTATGTAGCTGTCCGCTTCTTCTCTGTCGGGGGTGCTGAAGGCAGTAACTGCCTTTACGCGCATTACCGCCACCAGCTGGTCTGAATGTGGAGCAGTAGCTTTGGCAAAGCGAAAGAGGAAATATAACAGCTGGTCGAGTTGTCTCACAAAGTTGAGGATATTACTTTTTTTTGTATTTGATTATAAAAAAAAAACATTAAAAAAAAAAACTATGGTATTGTTTGGTTTTCCTTAGCGGTACAGATGTTTTGTCCTTAATGTACCTAACATCTATGTGCATATTTTTAAGTGGCTATAGTTGAGAGGAAACTAAGTGATTTTACATCATTTGCTTTCACCATCCCAGCCCCAATAAATAAATACACAAATAGTATTCTGTTTACAATATTTGGGAAACTTTATTGATAAATGTGCATTACTTTAAAATGTTCAAGTGTTACCACTGAGCACGTCACATCAGGACACTGGACCAACAGGCAGTACAGAGTGAATATTTTATCCAACCAACAGACAAGTAAAGTAAAGAAAGAATCACTGAAGCTCATACTTTATTTAGTTGAGTAAGTACTATCAAACATTTCATTGTAATAAGCCAAATGTAGTTTATAATCCACAATCTTATAAACAAAACAGCCCAGAAATTCATTGAAAGATTTACTGATGTCCACCAAAAGGCTGGTGACAATAAGAGTCCATTTGTTTAATGAAAGAGCTGCACAAGTAAGGTCACAGCCGACCTTAACATATAGTTAGTAGTAGTTAACATAGGTAGGAGTGATACATCACACTTGTACAAGAAAGACTGAAGAAAAAGAAGAAAAAAAAAAACCAAAAAAACCTCAAGGTTCTGACACAAGCTGTAGAGGAGAAAAAGCTTTCCACAGTAAAAAACAGAATGCATATAAGCCAACCACAAGAACCATGGGCAAATGGAAGGGCAGGGCCAGTTACACATTCAGAGAATGAAGTTTTAAGACAAACTGGCATAAAGGTTCAGCCATGACTCCAGCAAAGTGCATTAGAATGGAAGCAATAACAACAACAATCACTGCATTAAAGCATGGGAGCAACGTTAAAAGTCAAGAAGCTGTTATCAACGCTGCTGTCAGATACAATAGTTCAGAGATGTTTAGGAAGTGATTTTAGCAAGATACATACATTACCAAGAGCTGTCCAAATGCAGAGCTTTGAATTATTTTTTCTGAATATGATTTGTAGTTGCACAAGAAACCGTTGTGTACAAACAGACGACTAAAGACAATGCAGGACCACCCAGCGGGGTGGTCTCGCACGTTGCTGTTTTGGTTAGCATCATTTTCGGCCGCAGCAGGCAGCTGTTTTCAGAGAAACAACTGGAAAAAGCACTGCATGCTCAGTAGCAAGCAACGGACAGACACAGTTAGAGACCAGCTGGTTAACATAGTGGAGCATTTAGTAGCTGAAGAGCCAGATATTTCCCTCAGGAGCTGGTGGAGACCAAAGCCAGAGCTAAAAGGAAAGTTAGTATTGGACTTCCATTCATCAGAATTAATGCTCATGTTGCTCTGTTTACTGGATGTGCTAACAGGCAACTGTTTGCTAACATTAAAAAAAATAAAAATAAAAATAAAACAAAAAAATACTTAATACAGCTTTTATATCTGTCTCTCATATTAAAGGCAGGGCATGAACTAAAGAGAACTGTTTTCAATGTGTGCAAATGGGACTGTCTAAAACTGGCTAATTTATTTTTTCTGAAATCGACTCTTTAAATTTGAAGCAGAGAAGCTGTGTGGAATGGGGTGAGTATTCTAATCTCCTTCACAGGAACTCTGAGTTCACCACATTGTGGTCGTGACATTAAACCTGTAGAAAAACATCAGAGGTACAGTCCAGCTCTCAGGATGTAGCCTTGTCTGCAGTCTTACCCAGAGTCAGAAGAGAAGATGGATATCAGTTTCATCTCTGTGTAGTACAGAGATAAAGTACATCCAGGATGTTGTTAGCCAAGACGGCTTTGTCAAAAGTGAGAAAAAAACGCGCCATTCAACAACTGTGGTTAGCCAGCAAGCTACTTACAAATGTACAAGTGTTTTGTGACATTTCTGTTTTTTCCTGTAGCTTAAATTTAAAAAACCCTGTGAGAAACTCTTAGCCAAAACACATCCACCTCTGTACTGGACGCAAACTGATGAAAATTTTATTGATCTCCTTATCGGACTCTGGGTTTCATAAAAAACAAGCCTGTATCCCAAAACGTCAGACTGTTTCGTTAACAGACAGTTTTGTCACATACCATGAAATTTCCCCATGTCCTGTACCAACGCAAAGTGTCTCAGAGTAACACAAACACTCCACAAACCGGTTGTAATCAGAGCAGACGACATACAATCTCTGAGCTTATCCCCCTGTACAGACGTTGTATTGGCGGAAGTTGCACACTGATGAAGCTACATGGTGAAGTGTCTTGTATAGTCATATTCTATCGTGGGAATGACGGCCTGAACAAACTTGAGGAAAATCAGAAGATACCTGAAAGTCACAGTTAAGAAAAACGGAGGAACGTGGAGGGAAGTTATCACAGGGAAGTTGTAACACAGTAGATGTGACGTTATGTTGTTGCTCAAAGCACATTGGCGGACAGAATGAAAAACTTCAAATGAAGTTGACACATTTAAATGAACAGTAGAAGGATGAGCAGAATCCTAGTAGTCAGCGGGGATATGATTAGAATTTGAATTTATCTAAAGCTCCAGTAATGACCCCTAGAGGCTGCAAAGTTACATTCCACAAACATGCTGAATAATACCATAACAATGCAGCATTAGAGGAAACGCCATGGGCTGAGGCCTGGGGCTGGTGTTACAGGAATGTTCATGGAGTACGCAGAGTTCATCCTAGACATAAAGATATATAGATACATACCGTATGTTCTGGTATCGTACATTTTTCTGGAAAATCTATTTAAGCTGTTCATTTTCACCTTAACTGGACAGTCCATAGTACAGAGCTAGAGAGGAAGCAAGACCAAAACAGGAAATTTTCAGAGGTGCCACTTTCAGCAAAAATCCTCAGTGGTCCTTTAGTAAATGAGGACACGCATTATGGCTGTTAAGTGCCTAAGAACAGGCCGAAAATCCTGGTTAATAACCTGAAAGGATACATATGCACGCCCAGCTCTCCTCCTCCTTCGGCCACAGTCTCAATGATCTTTTTCATCACTTCAGCATGTCTGAAAATAAAGATTAGGTCAGCCAAAGGCTCATATCAAAGTTTCCATGACGAAAGACTAAAATAACATTTTTTAAAACACTGTCATACTATCAAACAGCCCTTTACTAATCCTTTTAGACATCACTGCACAACAGAAAAACATTTAGCAGTACATTGCAGTGTGCGAACTGCTGATTGAAGTATCTCAACTTTGTAAAGATACAGATGAGTAGTACTGGGCAATATTTCAATGTTACACTTTATAGACTAGAGGAATGTGGTTTTTCCCCCCGTGTGGAGCCAGTTGATTGATTTTCAACCCGATATTCTTTCAACATTACATACTAGCAATTTCTCCACTTTCCAATGAGACACTTCAAACAGCTAGAGCCAACAGAAACAGGAGAGTTTGTCCTGTCATGCGCAATATAATATTAGTAACAGCGTTATAATACCTGTGTGATGACATGTAAAAATTGTTTGCTCCTTAGAATACAGGAAACATGCGGGATCTATATTAAACCCACAATAATGATGATGAATCTGAAATTGCTCTTCTTCCTCCGTTTGTCCCGCTCACCTGCAGGGGTGGACAGAGCACATGGCAGGTGGAGGAAGGTGAGGGTGGTTCTCAATGGTGACCGTCTTCTTCACGTGGTCCTGGCTGATGTCCTCGTACATCTGTTCTACGGTCAGTGGCTGCCGGTCCTGGGAGACACCACAACAGCCTGATGAGCTGATGGTTTATTAGTGCTGTGTCCACGGGATTTTGGTTTAGATCCCCTACTTGTCAAAAACCATGAACCGCTGCATTACTGGACATTACTTCAATGTTACGAAGAAGTGTAGTTGTATTGTACTGAATCTAAGATTCTCCTCTTCTATAGAGGAGATAACCACTTCCATGCTTATACTACTTCAGGCTTATTTAGAATAAAACAGCGAAGTCTTATGAAGTCCCATTTTGCCCAGGTACGTACTTCATCGTATCCGAACAGCCAGAGTCGAGGTGTCTGGTAGTATTTATCATATGTGATGTACAGGTCATATGTTCTGGTCTGAAGGATGGCATCCTCACTCCCAGGCTCTGCTTTGGCTTTAGTTTCTACTATTTTACTGGTGTCCAGGGTCGCCTAGAGACAGGAAAGAAGTGTCAAGTAGTAGTTGGATTGATGATTACAGATTTTAGATCACAAAAAAAATAAATATGCTGCAAAGCTTTGAGCCATCCACCTCATCTGTTTCCAATAGGCCACTTTCCTCGTACTCTGAAAAAAGACAGCATTAAGGACATCATGAGTTACACTGCAGACTGTTTGGAGGCTAAAAAAAATGACTGCTAGGATATGAGTAACATATGAATACCTTCCATATCTGCTGCTTCTCCATCTTCATCCTCATCTTCGTCGTCATCATCATCATCACATGCTGCAGATGTGGCATTCATATTCTTGTCCTAAGAAGGATTTCAGATTAAACAAAAACAAAAAACAAAAACAAAACAAAAAAACAACCAATTTGTAGATTTGTGTGACACAGAATGGTCACAATAGGACTTTATACAAGTTTCGCAAGGCATTCAATGAACATCAAAACCCTAAGCACTGTTTCAAATGGTTTTTGTTTTAAATGAACCTGCGGAGTGAAATGAAACCTGCTGAAGAAGGCCGTGAGATAATGCCAAAAGCTTCAGGAACAGTTCAGTAAGAGAACCCCGAGTTTACAAGTTTTATCATACCATGCGTGTTCCCGCCACACTAAAAACTGACCAGTGACTGTGGGATGAAAAAAAACGCACCTCTGAATCTGCGCAGCACAAACAAAATTCCTCTGACTTTGATTGCCACGTCCTGGCCGTTGTTTCGTAGGCAAACATGTGAAAACCAGGGCACATAAACCTGACATCACGTGAATGGCTACATAACACTAGTGGCAAGCGCGAAAACCATGTTTTTTGTAATTTGGGTGAACGGACCCTTTGACGGTAGGGGTATGTTGGGTGACTTTTCACACATGTTGGATGTAAACACATTTAAACCTGCAGTAACTGATTTTTTTGTCTACTAGGGCAGCAGAAACAAGTTGTGAACGCAACACTGGTATATCATCACCTTTTAAGTTAATATGGTGAATTGATAAACAGTTGCTTATTTACACATTCAGCTTTCACAGAGCAACAGTAGAGTTAATTTGGAGTGATGGTATTGTCTTCCCAATGAATGTTTTCTTTTGTTTGAGAAAAAGAAATCTCTGGTCTGATGAGACAACAGGAATAGCTCAAACCCTAGTACAGGGTGTATGGTCAATGTGAAACATTGAGGACGTAGTTTAAAACTGTTATGGAAACGCTGTAAACAACTACTTTCAATGGAACGTAGCTGAAGTCTGATCGGAAAGTAGCGAAATGTCGCAAATTAGCATATTCATGACATCTTATTATTTTTGCACTCTGCCTAGCGTCAGTGTCTTTCTCTCCTACTCTGTGCTCTCATATAAAGCAATTCTATACATCCAAATTCCCAATAAAGCCATTAATTTAAAATGTTTTTCTGTTTCTGTTGTCAGACAACGGAACAAGTATGAAAGGGTGACTGAGATGTGGCCCATTGAGACGACATGATAACCAGCAGTCACTTCCAAGCCATTTCCAAGCTGCTGCTCTGCTCTGCTAAAAACCCCGATTTTATAACCACGACGTCGTCTGACAGAATCAACATACACATAAGTTGAAGACAACGGCTGCGCTGGGATTTCATCTTTATTTACTTGTAAAATGATCAGAAAGTTAGAAGCTCCTTCATATCTGTGTCAGCTGCCACCTGGTCAATTGAATGAGACACAAAGAGGAGGTGTTTCCAGAGGGTTTCCAAAAACATGTTCTCACTTTGTCATTATGGGTTTTTCAAGTGTAGGACAGGCAGTAACAAATTTACAACACGAGGTGTGCAGAAAGTGAAGGGGTCTGAATAATGTACATTTGGAATTTTTGGATTTCACATTGTATTCAACCAAAATCAACACAAAACCAAAAAAAATATATATATAGGAAGCGTACCTTATTATTGTCCAGTGAAATTTCTCGTACTGCATCTGTGGCTCCTAACACACCTGCGGAAACACAGTCAGATCATCTTTAAATCACAGAATATTATAGATACATGAAATAGAACCGTTTTTTTTAAATTATTTATTTATTTATTTATTTATTTTTAATGTAAAAGATTATAGTGGGACCTTAATATGTGTCAAGGTACAATATAGTTTTTAAAGTGTGTTAGTAGACATGTGGTTGTTAGTGTAGAGACAGTGTCGAACCTGAGTTGTGGTAAGTGTCCACCCAGCCCCCATCTCCATCATCCTCCTCTATGATGGCTTCCAGCTCATCTGAATACTCCATCTGTTTACAACGCTTGTAACAGGGAACTGCAAGACCGCAAAACACACGGTCAGCACACAGAGAGGTGGGGATAAACACAAAACAGAGGAAGTGAAAAAAAGTTACAGACGCCATTGGTGACCCACATTAGCCGGTTCTGTTATCAAAAAGGCATAACATGGTAAAAGTGATTGTGGTGTTTCCCTGCAAAAAAATCTGTTTTTGTTGGCTGCCAAAATAAATTCACAGGATGCTTAGGAGGAGGAAAGAAGTCTGTATTACATGCAGCCGACGTGGCGGCAGCCAACAGCAGTATCTTGCAAAACAGGAAAATAAAGAGCTATTGCACAGCTGCAAAGTACTAAAGGGAAGTTCACTGGGAGGACAGAGAAGAAATTACATTAAAATGTGCTAATTTATAGATCAATTTCTTAAAAAACCGTTGCAAAAATGATTTTTAGGGCTATTAAGTCTTACTTTTCATTATTTACATGCATTACATTCCATCTCAAAATTACATTACAGTTCTTTTTCACACACACCGTAATTTAAAGATGCTTGTCTTGAATTTAACGGCATGCGGCCAACGTACCACGCCGTAAATGAAACTGAGTCAAACTGATTCTGAGCCGCTTCACGAGGGAACTGTTCCATTTGTAGGGGGCTGTTTGCGACCACAGACCGCCCTCTTACCGTTGCGTGTCAGGAGAAACTGTTTATCCTGGGGCAGGTATGGCTTCACTTTGACCTCTTCCCCAGTGGCCCTGAAGGGGGGGAGATGGAATCAGAAACATAAAAACATCAAAAGTCTTTTAAAATCAGGCCATGGGTTTTGTTCTCATTATATTGTTACTAAAAAGCACTAGTCCGACATGTCCTTACGTTAAACGTAAGTCACTTCAATATTTGGTGTTATAAGCTACTGTTTCGGGTTTGTATGTCTTTTACAGGAGGAAGACGAGCCGAATGTAATGGGCTTTATCCCACTCAGGGGCCAGAGGAGCAAAAGGTTTTGTATTCCAAGAGTTTATAATCCTATCACACATGTACGGGAACTTAATTCACGTGTGTGTTTGTGTGTGTGTGTGTGTGTGTGTGTGTGAGATTCAGCTCCAAGTGGACACTCACCATTTCCATGTTGGGCAATGGTGGACCAAGTGATCTCCAGCTGCTACAAACTACAACAGAAAGGAGAGGATTAAATATGAACTACATATTTACAGACAGGCTGTAGGATTTAGAGTCTTTGCATGAGGTGACCTAATAAAACTCCACATTTGTAAAATGGGGCCTTGAACTAATGTGTTCTCACCTCCTCCGGTGTAATGACTCCAGTCTCTTTGAATTTCGATTCCTGTGATCAATAACCAAACCAAAAACTGTGTCAGAGGGATATCGGAAGTTACAGCATTAAGCTCCAATAGTAAACAGAAGCTGTGTGTGTCGCACTGACGGAACTGTGCAGGGAAAATGTTTTTTTGGGGGGTTTTTTCGCGACGGGTCCCCGGTGTGGGAGAACACCGACAAAAACGCGACTGCTGTGCCGCCTGCCGCCTTAAGGCGCCGGGCGGCACGAGCGATTTCGAGCCATGCGTTCACGGCAACTCCCGCGAGCCGCCGCCGCCGCCGCCGCCTCACCAACAAGCTAACTCATGCAACTGTGTGTTTACCTTCAGCACTGGGGTGAGAAACTCCGCCACCCCGAGAGCCGTGCCTTTCACCGTGTTTATGACGTTCTGCATCTTTTGGAACCCCCCCCCACGGGAAAAACCTCGGCTTCTTCTAAGGGCGTCCAATGAAAGTGACCGAGTAATTATTTTGACATAGCTACCGCAGCGGAGTCCCAGCAAGAGTAAATCACATGACGCGTAATGAACACTTCCGGTATCAGACTCTCACGAGAAGTGCGGCGGCGACACGGACGCGCGTGACAGCAGACGGTGAAATAGCGCGCAGCTTTTGTCGAGCGCTCGAGGCGTCCCGTCGCTGCTGCGCTAACGTGGGACCCTGTCGGCCGCGTGGTCAGTGTTGCGAGCCGACCGAGGGGGCGCGTACGCCGCGTCCTCCACAGCGGGGTCTCGCCATGTGGAGGCACCCGGCGAGGTCGGTGTTACGGAAGGCGAAGGGCCACCGCGGGGCGCTCGACGCGGCCCGGCTGGTCGTCAAGGCCGGATCGTGTTGCGGGGTTCCGGGGAGGAGCTGGACGAGACCCAGCGGGGTCGACACGGGCGTGAAGACTTTCAACAGCCTGACCAAACAGAAGGAGCCTCTCATTCTAGCAAGGGAGGGGGTCGCTACCTGGTAGGGAACAGCGCTACGTGATGCGCATACGCACCGTCACGTTACCTTCATAGCGGCACAATAACCTCACTCAGTATTGTACACGTGTTGTGTCTCAGGTACAGCTGTGGACCCACCGTGTACGACCATGCCCACCTGGGTCATGCTTGGTAAAGATCCCGCACACACACACACACACACACACACACACACACACACACACACACACACACACACACACACAGACAGACATTTGCATGTACAAGCCAAAGGCCGTGAAAGGTGCCCGAGCTCAGTCGCTTTGCGTGTGTCTGTCCCAGCTCCTATGTCAGGTTCGACATCCTGCAGAGGATCTTGTCCAGGTTGTTCGGGATCACCGTCGTCCACGCGATGGTGATCACTGACATTGACGACAAAATAATCAAAAGAAGCCGGGAGGTAAGACCAGGAGAGCGCGCTCAGCCAAACACACCAGTGGTTCTGGTGACTCCTCGTTTTATCAGCTGTGTTGAAAGCGTGTTTCTCTTGCTCTGTAGGAAAATGTGTCTCCGGCCATCATATCCAGAAAGTATGAGGATGAATTCAAGAGGGATATGCTGTCCTTAAAGGTTCGTGATTAGGCAATGGCTGATGTTTTCATTCAAGTAGGCCATTTATTTACTGACCGCCATCAAGGCTGACACGAGGGGTAAATTCTTTTTAGATTGAGCTTTGTGAGCCGGTCCCACGCCAGCATGTTAAAAACATAACCCTGCAACACGGGGAACGTCCACGGCTTTTTGCTGAAATGGCACAGAAGTGAGTTTCAAATACAGAGTCGTAAAATGACACTGACAAAGAGACGGTTGTTCATGTCACAATCTGGCTGACACCACTGACCTGCTGGATCAGGTCAGTATCGACACCAACACCGATTCAGCAGGAACCAATACATCTCTGCGTTTAACTGGATTCACTAGCCCACTTTATACAAGTAGAGTCTG
Source organism: Xiphias gladius (assembly GCF_016859285.1). Taxonomy (NCBI): domain Eukaryota; kingdom Metazoa; phylum Chordata; class Actinopteri; order Istiophoriformes; family Xiphiidae; genus Xiphias; species Xiphias gladius. Next base: position 13,935,751 of record NC_053412.1, on the reverse strand, counting down.
AGCTCTGTCTCCACCAGACTCCCCTCGGCCTGGTTTCGGATGCTCCCCCAAGCAAGGTTTATTTCCGTAACTCAAATGTGATCACAGATACTTGTGAAGTGAAACAAGCGATTTTTGCCGTGGGAGGCACAAACTGGGGCTACCGTGAAGCGTGTTCATCCGTAAACACGTCTTTATTATTCCCTCGTTTGTCTTTCAGGTGATTCCCCCTGCAGCGTACTTAAGAGTCACAGAGAATGTGCATCACATTGTCGCCTTCATTAAGGGGATCCTCAAAAATGGACACGCCTATGCCACGAAAGAAGGTGAACATTGAGAACCTCCTGACTGTCATTTCACTTGAGAAGTAATGCCCGCACCTCCACAGCACCTGAGTCAACATCTGCGAACTGCTTTGGTTGCAGGCGACGTGTATTTTGATATTCAGTCCATTGGTGATCGTTATGGCAAGTTTGTGGGAGCTGTGGCTTCTCAGGGAGAACCCGGTAAGTCTCTCTGTCTGCTTCTTGACACAGTAACAACAAATTGTATTCTCAAGTTCTGAAATTTGGGCCTGAAAGCACAATGGGATTGCTGGCACTGCCATCTCTGCCGTGGGCAGGGCATGTGTTAGCATTACTAATGGACGGCAAACTGCTCTGCTCTCCAGGCGGCACGAGTAAACGAGACCCGAGGGATTTTGCTCTGTGGAAGCGGTCCAAACCTCAGGAACCGTACTGGGAATCTCCATGGGGCAGAGGGAGACCTGGCTGGCATATCGAATGCTCTACCATCGCTAGGTTTGGATTTACAGCAACCTACTGCTTAGCTAGCTAAAACTAATGCAGTCTAACACCAAAGATCCTCAGTAAATACTGCTCCATGAAGTATTTTAAATGTTCAGTTTTTGGTCTTAACCGTTTTAACCAAGCACGGTGTTGGTCCAACTGCACCGTCACTTTGGAGGCTGCAGTTTGTGCGGTTCTTGATACATGCTCCTCAGACTCAGTGTATGGTGCCGCTGTCTCTGCGGTGGTTTCAGCTGTGTGTTTGGGAGTCAGCTGGATATCCACTCCGGAGGTATTGACCTGGCCTTTCCCCACCACGAGAATGAGGTGGCTCAGAGTGAGGCCTATCACCAGTGTGGACAGTGGGGACACTACTTCCTCCACTCAGGTAAATCCACCATCCAAGCCAGGTTCTCCTCCTAAGGGTCTCCCAAACATGTTTGAAGCAGCTTTTAAATGTGTGGGAGTTATGTGAGTTCTGCCTTGTGGTTACACCTAATAGGGTTTGGGTCTCATTTGTCAACTTCGATTCTGAATGGGATTCTGTTTATAGAAATGGTTTTTATGAAAATCCTCTTTCAGTTTCTGTCATCTGAGCAACAAAATATGTTGAAAGCATGTGGTTTTTTTTTCCTTTTTCTTTTCAGCAGATTTAAACAGCCATTTACCGACAACATCTCAACCGCACCAAATGAAATTGATTATATTTTGCTGTGCGGCTTAGCCTCACCTCTTCTTTTTTTTTTTGTTTCCACTAATTTCATTTCTGGATTTCCAAGCCTTGTACCACAGTTTTGTCAGGATTGCCAAGCGCAGTGTTTCTGTTTTGGAACTTGTTGGTCTGATTGGCTGTTTATTGTTTTTAGGACACTTACACCTAAAAGGCAGCGCAGAGAAAATGTCTAAATCTTTAAAGAACTATATCACCATCAAGGTACCGCCATCTTGACTCATTCATCACCTTGCCTAGTAACGGTTTTGTGAGAATAGACTGTATCTTGCATATTGTGTGCTGCAGTTTGTGAAAGTAATAATTTGATCTTCTTTTGTCCTCCATTAGGATTTCCTGCAGTCTTACTCTGCCAATGAATTCCGGATGTTTTGTCTTTTGACAAAATACAGATCAGGTGGGGGGAAAGAATTATGTGGTCCTTTTTTTTTTTTTGTCTTTTGTTTGCATCAGACTTTTTTTTCCCCCACTTTGCACTTTTGCCAAGTCCCCCGTGGTATGTAGGTAAATCCAATAATTAAAAAAAGACATTTTGAATCCATATAAAAAAGTTAATGTATTTATAATTTAAAGCGAGAAGAAAATCAAATTATTGGCATATTTAACCCTTTAATGTAAAAGCCAAATTAATTGTCTTAGTAATTGTTTTTCTAGTAATGGATGTAAAGGAATGTAATCAACCAGTGAAAAAAGTAGCTTCCCAGCCTCCCAGTCCCCACCGTAATGAAGCATGATGCCTGTATGTTGACACATTCGTTGCAGTGAGACACTTAGTTTTCAGCAGTAAACGGAAGAATATTGACGATTCCCCATGGTGTCCCCCACAGCTATAGACTACAGTGACCGCAGCATGTCGGAGGCTCGGACCTCTCTGGGAACCATCTCCACCTTCGTCCGTGACACTCAGGCCTACATGAAGGGTCAGCTGCAGTGTTCACCTGTGCAGGAAGCTTTTCTCTGGGAGAGGTAGTGGCTTTCTCCTCCCTCTGATCAATTCATTCACGTGGTGGTCATCAGATTTAAACCTATGTCAGTGTCTCATTATTTCTCCCGTTTCGTGCTCCGCTACTTTGGTGTTTGTGCAGAGTGTCTGTCGGGTTCTCACAACTCGCGCGCATCTCGTATTCTCTGTTCTGTGTGTGAGAGTAAACCTAATTAAAAGTTGGGCTGTGTTTGAAACACAATGTTTTTCATGGTGGGAGGGCCACACCCACTCTATAGGTAAACCATCCCCTTAAAACTAAAAGAACGAAGAAATTATTATGCATTTCATATTTATTCAGGTCTCATAGAGAGAACTTGTTTCTTCAGGTTGGCTGAGACTAAATCCAGTGTGGTGAAAGCTCTGGCAGATGACTTTGATACCCCGAGAGCCATGGGAGCTGTGATGAATCTGGTCTATCATGGAAACTGCCAACTCCAGCCCGTTTCTACGGTAATTCACTGTTTCTTACCGCCCATCCGACTCTCGTGGGATTATGTGAACCGACTAAAGGTTCCAGCTCTGCTAATTCTGCAGGTAATTGAGTGGTCCTCACCCGTAGTGGAACAAAAATGTAATCCTCGTCCCAAAGGGAGTTGCTGGAAGAAAGACTATGGGGTTATTTTAATCAAAAAGTTGGATAGAAAGGCTCACCGTGTGACCAGCTAAATGCCAACCTCAGGCCAGCACTAGCAGGGAAATCTTTTTCTGGGCAGACTGTCTCAGTGGCAACATGCAGAAGCAGTTTAAAACCAAGACTTCATCCAGACCGAAACAGTTTGTGGCACAATACAATGAGGCAGCAGACATAAATGGTTGCAAATGTCAAATGATCCCTTCAAAGTGCTGTCAGTGCGTGACTGAAGTAAAGCATGGATACTGAAAAGTGTGTGTGTATGTGTGTGTGTTGTATTTCTGCTCAGTCTGAAGGAGTGGCCCGGAGCCCTGCAGTGTTCGGAGCGATGGTCAGCTACGTGAGAGACATCTTGGATGTGTTTGGGATCGATCTGCTGCACAATAAGGTCAGAACCTGTGAACTGAGAACGACGTATAAGATACACTCAGCAAGCATTAGGAACACCATACTAATACTGGGTAGCTCCTCTCTTTGATCTCAAAACAGCCTCAGTTCTTTGTGGCCTGGATTCCACAAGATGTTGGAAACTTTCCTTTGAGATTCTGCTCCATGTTGACATGAGTGCATCACATCATTTCTGCACAGTCATGCTTTCAATCTCCTGGTCTACAACATCCCAAAGGTGTTCTGTTGGATTCAGATCTGGTGCAATTGTGGGCCATGAGGGGATGCATAAACGTAAAGACTGGTTATCTGAGTTACCGTAGCCTTTCTTTCAGCTCCAAGCAGTCCGGCCTCTCATCAACAAGACGTTTCCATCCACAGAACTGTTGCTCACTGGATGTTTTTGGTTTTGGCAACATTCTGAGTAAAAACTGTAGATAGATCGAGAGATCGGCTGCTTCAGAAATACTCAAACCAGCCCGCCTGGCAGCAACAACCATGCCACAGTCAAAACCACTGAGTTCACATTTTGCCTTCATTCTGATCTTCGATGTGAACATTAACTGAAGCTCCTGACCTGTATCTGCAGGACTTTGTGCACTGCACTGCTGCCACGTGGTTGGCTGATTGGATAATTGCATGAATAAGAAGGTTTACAAGTGTTTCTAATAAAGTGCTTGTGAATATATATCACGATTTGGATACACTCACAAAACTTATTAGTAGGCTAGCATCAGTTTTAGTTTGAGCCTGCATGTGGGATTTGTTGACAAAAAGACAAAAACATCCCCAGACTTTTTCTTTAAATGGATTCCAGACGAGAAACTTTGTTCTCACACATCTCATCTCTCCGCTGTCCCACCGTCATGTGCAGCAGGCTGACGAGGTGAGTGGTTGTGGAAGACTACAGGGTGTCATTGAGCAGCTGACTCATTTCCGAAGTGAAGTCCGATCGTTCGCACTCGCCCATCTGAAAGGTCCGACCGCTGGATCCCCCGAAAACCAAGGACTCCTCGCAGAAAGAAACCGTCTCCTCAAAGCCTGCGACACCCTCAGAAACGACCTGGCATCGTTGGGGGTTTTGATAAAGGTATGCTGGGTTTTCTCATGTCAAAATGAAAACGGGTGCATAGTTTGAATACAGAAGTAATAGCTCCATGCAGCATTTACTGGGGTCAAATATTAAAGAGTTTACTGGGAGACTGGACTGATGTTTTTTCTTGTGTTTGCAGGATAGAGGAGCCGCCTCTACATGGGAGATAACTGAAGGAAAACAGAGTCCGAGAGGACAGAGTCTCCCTGATAAAGGCCAGGAGCCATCCAGCTGAAATCAGTCTCTACCTCTGAGACTGACTTTATTTTAAGCTTGTGGACTCAAAGTTCATCAGCTGAAAGACTTTTATGAAAACAAGACACCAAACCATCCTGATACATTACAGATACTAAGTTTAATTTAAATGTCTGATGTGCCTGTCAGTCTACAGACTCTAATATTCCGTGTTAAATAAGTCACAAGGTGTAATAAATGTTATGTTAATTGTATGTCCTTATGTTACAGATTTTGGTATGTTTAATGAAAGCTGTGTTTCTCCACCCTGTTTCTCTCTTTAAGCACTGGCTTAAGAAAAGCCTCTCTCTAATAATTTGAAATTTCTTTGAGCCGCTTCCGCAGTGTAGCGACGGGCCTCTTTGGTAAGACAGACTGTGACGATGTCAAAAGCGGGACTATACCGCTGCGTCACATTGTTCTACACAGTATGGAGACATGGGTTGACTTGATTTGCTAAACACTGAAGCAGCAGATTACTGACTGCAAATCCAGACAAAATTCTCAGCTGTCTCAGTGGCTGTAATGCACACCCCTTAATAACACTGCTACGGGTGTAAATGACGACGCTGGCAGACACCAGAAGTCATTCTGCTCATACGGCCCACATACATGACAAACTCCTGTTTATAGACGTGAGGTGTTCCTAAAGTGATAGTAATAAATTTAACAGGAAATGTGTGTAAAGCAGAGCTGTAGCAGCAGACCTGCATCTTGTAGAAAGATCATTTTAATTATGACAATCACCATAAAAGTTATGTTACACTAAACGAGACCAAACTCAGAATAGATGGAACAAAAACAGGAATCTCCAATTGTATTTTTTCATGTTGATGGGTTTGTTAATGTCTTACACTGTATATAGTGTGTTACTATAAGTTTATTTCAACTCTTAGTTGAATCAAACATAAGTCCTAGTCTATCTGAAGTCTGAGAACTGCTAGTGCATGAAGGGCATTGAGCCATGGTCTGCTCCGTACCTGAAGTACAACAGATAAAAACTTCAGGCACCACCGGCCAGCAAATAGCAAATGATTGGCGTAGCGCAGTACGTGCTTTTCACCGACAGCCGAGCTTGGTCGTCACGGAGATCTGGGGTCAGGTCATTCTTCAGCAGTCTCATGCGGACTCTCGTGGAGCTGTCCTGCAGCGGTCCGGGGTCCATCAGGCGGCGCTGCGGCTCTCGGGCATCAGATTGATCAGCGAGTTACTGGCCTGAGCCAGCTCTGTGATGGAGACTCTGCCTCTCTGTCTGATGAAACGAACCACCGAGTCCAGCTCTTCCGGAGTGATGGAGATGAATTTCCCTCTGTCGTCAATCACTCCTGCAGAAAATGTACAGCAAAATGCAGCATGTTTCTTAGATTGTATATAGATACACATACATACAAAAACAGTGGCATGAGGAAGTCTGGGCACTGCTGTTTAATATTTACTGTGAATAGTTAGTGAATAGAACATGACCTGGTTTTTCAAAAAGGCACAAAGTTAAAGATGACATGCCTTTAATATTTTAAACCTTTTTTTTTTACTTCCATCTTTTACAGTTTCAAACTAGCAGCAGGAAAAGGAGCTGAACAAAAGTTTGGGCACCCTACATGGTCAGGCCTTAGTAACGCCCCCCTTGGCAGGTATCACAGCTTGTAAACCCTTCTGTAGCAGCTAAGAGTCTTTCAGTTCTTGTTTGGGGGACTTTCGCCCAGTCTTCCAGCAAAAGGCTTCTAGTTCTGTGAGATTCTTGGGCCGTCTTAGATGCACTGCACTTTTGAGGTCTATCCACAGATTCTCAATGATGTTTGTTTATTTATATATCTATCTCTCTATCTATATCTATATATCTATCTATTAATATCTATCTATCTATCTATCTCTATATCTATCTATATCTATATATCTATATCTATATCTATCTATATCTATATATCTATATCTATATATCTATATCCAATTCATATCTATATCTATATATCTATATCTATATATATATACACGCAACACAGATATATCTATATATATCTATATATATCTATATATATATATATATATATATATATATATATATATATATACACGCGCAACACAGATACATAGTTAAATATGGTTAGATATAGATAAAAGTACCCACATTGCTTTTAGGGCTGCAGCTGTTGGTTATTTTCAATATCAATGAATCTGTGGATTAATTATTCCCATGTCTGAAAATAAAAAATTATCTAAAGCCCACAGTTACGTCTTCAAATGTCTTGTTTTGTCCAACCAAAAGATATATATTTACTACCATATACAGAATGAGAGAGTAAGACATTGAAATTTTCTAAAATCGATCATCAAAGTCTTTTTCAGATTATTCCACTAACCAACTCAGCACTTGTTTTGCTGACATTTTTGGAATTTTAGAGCATGGTTAGCACCTGTTTGCTGTTCATTTATGATCAGTGTGCCAACGGGTAGTTTACCAGTTTTACTGACTGGAGACAGCGCCCTCATAAGAGCTTCACTTTGTATCTGTATTTCCTGAATAGTAAATATTACCCGCAGGAAATCTGCAGAATTCCCTTCACCTGCTTCACAGACTTCAGATGAGAGAGGCATTTATATACCTTCACGGTAAATTTCAGGTTTCAGAGATGCGAGTTGCTTTGGCTAAAATGGATCTGGAGTAGAGCGAAGAGCCAACAGTGAGATGCTCTGCTCACATGCTGGGAGGACAGGATTCCCTCTCTCCAGCTCCAAAATCATTCAGGAGCCGAGACAAAGGAACAGGTCCGCGTGTCATTTATTCCTAATTCAGAGAATAAGAGCTCATGTTTCTATCTTTACTCTGAGCAGCCACATCCATACCAGTCCCGGTCACACCAACCTGTGAGGGAGCCTTCGGCCAACAGGTCCTGAAGTCTGGCGATAGCGTCCTGAGTCCTCATCCCAAAATGAGAAGCCAAGTCCTCCAAGAGAACCACCTTAGAGCTCTGCAGGACAGAGGGACACAGTTTAATACGGTGCATTCCTGTGCTCCAGTATAGGCTGGAAGGTGAAGGGGTCTGTCAGTCTCACCTCAATGTACTGGATGAATTCTTGAAGCCGGTTGTGTGACTGGGAGTAAAGAACACAAACGTTTCTTAGATTTTAAATGTATGATATCAAAAGACAAACAGCACTGAATGTTAAAAATTGTGTTGTGTTGATATCGAACTGACCTGGTCCTCAGAGAGCTGTTCCTCCTCTCCCTGGTCTTCTATGGTGAAGGAAGCTTTGAGTCTTAAGTACTCCTCCTCTTCCCGTCTCTCCTGCTCCTCTTTGGCGCGACGCTCCTCCTCCTCCTAAATAAACAGCAGCACAGAGTCTCAGCATCTCCTCTGCGTATCAACACACAGGGAAGCAAAGGGTTGGTGAGGGGATTTGTGTGTGTGTGTGTGTGTGTGTAACCTGTTTCTGTTCCAGCAGTCGTTCTCTCTCCTCCTCCTGCCGTCTCTCATGCTCTCGGAGCTCCTGCATCCTCTTCCTCTCCTCCCTCTCCTCCATCTCCGCCTGAAAAGAAAACACAACACGATGCAATACGAGCCGACAGGACACTGGCCGCTACTGTTTAAACTCAGGCCAGTCCAACGGCGGCGTTTTAAAACCTCAACCATGAGCTGGAGACATTTGTGGGTTGCCACGAGACAGCGTCTCAATCAAACAGAGTATCTTCAAGCCATTTTTGAAATCTGAAACCACATGAACAAGACTGAGTGCTTATTATGTGTTGTTACTTTTATCGTTGAAGAGGCTAATCTGAACGTACAAGCGCTTGCTTTTTTTTAAATTTTCTTTTTTTTTTTTTAAATTTAATTTAGGATCATTAAGTGACCTGAAGCACCTCCCACGCCCATGTTGTGTTCAGCCAGTATGCCAAAGGCTGCAACGCTGCGTCCCTGGTCCATCCCAGAGTACATATTACAGTCATCGTCATGGTACACTGTTTATACAATACATGTGACTCTGGACGTCAAACAAACTGCGATTTCATTTTCGTTTGCCAAGATCTTTCTGGAGATTGTCTCGCTGCCATCCACAATTGATTTTTTTGGCAGATGTGTGCAGCTGCTTCCACTGCACACTGCATTGCTGGTGAACAGCGTTCATCAACAAAATCTGCCGCATTTAGTCTTCAAACCGCTTTTGAGGTGAGGTGATTTTGTCGTTTTCCCACTGCGGCGACACACTCAGAGGCCCAGCTCAGAATTAGGGTGCCGTACGTCTCTCTCACCTCTCGCTGGGCTTTCTTGGCCTGCTTCTCCTCCAGCTTCTTCTGCTTCTTGGCTCCAACTTTTGCCGTCGGCTGGAAGTCCTGCTGCTCCAGCTCTTCTTCCTCCACATGTTCCTCCTCTGAAATAAAAACAGCACCTTTCTCACATGTTCTTTACTCCACACATTATATAGATCACAAGACTCACATCTAGTAATAATTGTGAATTATTAAAGCCAATTGTTTGAAGGATTGCTCCCCCCCCAATATAGTGGTAAACTGCACTCGCCAGAGAGGGAAGTGGAATCTTATAGTCCATGTGGTTGCAAAATGTTGACATACAAAATCCTGAAGAGTTTCAGGACCAACAGATTCTGGCTCATAAAAACTTAATGAACTCCTGTTGATCGTAGACACGTCCATAGTTTGTTCCACTGATATAACAGTGCATAAGAGTGAACTAAAGCAGTTCTGTGATGATCCCTCAGTTCATCTTTTTCTGGATGACCCATGACAGCAGTCTAGTATGAGCTGCTCAAACAAGCTGAGCAGAAGCTCATTAAACACGGGGTTTATGTATTAATATTCAACATGCTGTATTTCACGTGATGACTTTATCTCAATCTTGGGCATTAACAGCCGCATTACACACGTGAACAAAGTTATAAGAGACCGCGTTTACCATGTTCCACAGCTTCTCTCTGCGGTCGTCTGTTCGCCATCACCGCGGCGAGGTTCCTCCTCCTGCGAGGCATACCAGCTCCTCGCTCCTCCGCTGCCTGCTGAGGGGGCCGTGCCGCCCGGACCACATCCCGCCGCTGCTCCTCATCCGCTGAGCATGCAACATATCACACCAGTGTCTATGCAATACCATTCGCACATATATATATATATTAAGACTGCAGAGATTTTCGAATGGAAGAGGAAATAAGAGACATTGATATCAGATCAGTGCATGGTATCAGAAACAGGGCCCAGCTAAGGATGTCCTGATTAGGACTTTTCTGCCCCCAACGCTGACCTGAAGTCAGTTCATACTGATTATGAGCACACTCTAAGGCTTGATCAGGTATGTGTGTTCTCCGTCCAAATGTGGCAGCAGAGTACTTTCCTTTTAGGTACCATAGTCATAAGTCAGAACAGCTTGACATCGTATTACCTGGCCTGCGATGAGGCTTTCAGATAACTGCTTTTAAAATCTGAGCAAAGTAAACAACGTTTTAATTTACTGCAATTAATGAGTTGCATCGCAGATTTTACAAGTATAGACAGAGACAGAGACAAACTAGATAGAATATAAACCCAACGTAACACAAAAAGAGACTCAATTACTTCCTACTTTCCTGTCTCCAGTACAATTGTTTTACTTTTTTTTTTACGTACTGGCTTCACCAAGAGCTGACGAGGTATTCCAGGCTTAGCTGGGCCCACTGCGGCTTCCGTAGTTTGATAGAGGCGAGCCGTGAGCTGACGTTGCCTGAAATCGCTGTAAAGTCAGGCACGGCCGATAAGTTAGCAGCTTTAACCCTCGCTCTTTCCTTTCACTGCTGAAATATTTACTAGAAAGTTAAAAAAAAATGGCCCCTTGTCGAAAAGTTTAACGTCCAAGTCTTACCAACATTACGTTTAAAGCAACAGCTTGCTAAAGGCTATGCTAACGCTTCGCATTCGCTCGGCTGTTTTCCAACCACGGCTCCAAAGCTGCTCACCTTCCTGCGTCTTCCTCCGCACCTTCAGCACAAACAAAATCAGGACAGCGAGGAGAGCAGCAGCCACCAGGTACAGCGCCGCGTCCATATCTGCTCGTAGGACGCCCTTTCCCTTACTGTAAGCGGTCCTCCGCGTCTTTCCCAGTCCCCAGCGCACGACAACAATGCGGAGGCACGTATTTCTCTTCTTCGCTGTGTTTATTGGCGGCTCGTAAAGCCATGGTAGAGGGTGCATACTGCCATCTGCTGTATCGGAGTGCGAGGAATCATGATTAAACCATCTGATATTTGACTATTTTCAATAAATAAATACATGTAAACTGTCTGAATATGGAGAAAGACGAAAAAAAAACCTTGCTTCTTCGAAAGATTTAATTTTTTTAGAAGCGTTTCGGGCTGTACATTAGCAATTTTTTTTTTATTCATATAGAAAAAGTGCTTAGGTAGCCAGAACGAATGCCACCGTTGCAGATCTGAGACATTATTCAGCGAGCAGAGCAGTCTTCCTGCCTCCAGGTAACAGGCAGAGTAGTCTGACACTCACTAGGTGGCAGGCTGCCCCTGCAGGCATCCCCTCGACTGCTGACACGCTTACCAAGGCTGTGTGTATAAATAGGTGTGAATAGGCCTTAAGAAACATTCTCTCTCTGTCTCCAACACACACACACATATGCACGGGCATCCTTCAATGAACCTGCTGAATCCGTCAAGTCATAACGAATCACACCAGAGCGCATCACCCACTACTCCATAGTGAGTATAAGAAATCGCCACACTAAATACTTTTACAAAGCTGCAGCCATAAAAAAAAACAAAATCGACGTGGCTCTGTTCAAACCCAGGACCCCACTCTGAGATTTGGTGGCCCCTAGGGAAAGCAAGCATGGGGCCCCCTGTGTGTGAACCAGGAGCTTTTTAAATCCTTTGTGAACATTATGATCACAGGGGCCGGCTCACACCTTAGAATCAAGTGGACACGAATCCCCCCCTGTCCTCCCTGCTCTATGTGAGGTGCATGCAATTGTGTATGCACTCATTGTTTGGAATTTTTGGCTGTTGCGCAACTTTTTTTTAGACATCAGAAACATCGACCAGGAGCTCTCCGACTACACACTGATTTCACAACACAAAAAGAGCCGGTTTAATCTTTAACAGCGGATTGTATTTTATACGCTTATCGAATGCTTCCATGTAAAACCTATATTTGAAAAGTGTCCAGTAACTACAGCTGCCAAATAAATGTAGCGGAATAAGGAAATGCAATATTTCCCTCTGAAATGTTAGAGTGGAAGTATGAAGTTGCATATAGAAGTATAAAGCATGAAATTAAAGTAACTGAAATGCTAGTAACTGAAAATACAGTATACATATACAGTACTTGAGAAAATGTACTCAGTTACTCTCTACCGCTGTAATAAGGCCCTCGTGATGTCAGCTGATATTGGGCTCTGGTGTTGCACACATTTTCAATTTAATTAGCACAAACAGTTGACTCACTAAAAGCCTGGAGCTCTCAGGGCCTCCGGAGCTCCGGGGCCTGGTTAGTACTGAAGAAGCCTTTAATGAAGGGAGTTGCCATGTATCAACAATGTAATATATTTTCATGTAGTAAGGAGAAGGACTTTTTTTTAACTATTTATCTTCTACACTGACGAAAAAACAAGCGTATGGTCGAAGGCGGCTCAGCTGTTACTGAAGTTGGCGTGACAACCGAATGACTCCAGTCCACTGATAAAAATGCCCTGGGACGGGGCTTAAAGCGCCTGAAAGGGCCTGTGAGTGAACCGTGAGTTAAAGGGACACTTCGCCAGTTTTAGACACAACGATGACATTATTTTGTCACGCGGGGTCCTTCTCAGCCTGTGTAAACAGTTTACCAGTGTCTTGTGTGGAAGAACCGGGAGGAGGTTTGTCAAGTCCGAGAAAATAACCCGGACGATGTCACAGTGATTTCACCAGGTGTATCTTAACTCGGCCCGAGACTTCAAGATGTACAACACGAAAACCTATGTTGCAAACTCCAAAGTGTCCGTTTACCCGACAGGGACAGTCCAACAAAATCATACTGTTGAGTTGCATTATGGGAAGTGTAGGATCCAGAGTTTTTAGAGCTTCACCCATACTAAGGACTAAGAGGCAGGATGTTTTGATCCCTGTTGAAGAGATGTTTTCCTTTTTTAATCTGAATCTAACATTCTGAAAGTGTAATGGGGAATCACTGGAGCCCTTTAATGACGGTGCTCTCTATACAAACACATGGAGTCACCTGTGTTTATGAAGAGACGTGTGCACAGTCTTTTTTTTTTTTAAATGGTGAGAGAAATGCGACGTTTGAGTGGATAGAGACAAATGGTGTTTGATACGAATAGTCCTTTGGCAGCCATTGTGACCTGTCATACGTGTAACACTGTAATGAGTTCATCGTGGCACATAATGTCTGAATGTGGGATGGTGAAGTGCAGCGAACTCTTTTCTCTGCTCGTGCAGCAGGAGCTAAAAAGAATGTGCCAGTCAGCAGTTTTCTCAGTCAGAGAACAGCAGAAGAGAGCAAATGAAAGTGAGGACGGGCTAATCGTTTAATCCCTTCTCCCAGAGAAGGATGTGAGGCTCCACTGGCGGTGGCGGTACTTTTCCATCAGCGGTGACATCTGGAGGACACAGCCTCTTGCTGGAGCGCCCGCTGCAATCCGACACTCCCTCTCTCTCCCTCCGTCTTCTCCCGTGTTCTTTCTTGTACATGGAAATGTTCTGTTGCTACTAATAACACTTTTCGTGATGCTGGTAAAAGAAGAGTGGGTATATCTGTGTCTGTGTGTGTGTGTGTGTGTGTGTGTGTGTGTGTGTGTGTGTGTGTGTGTGTGTGTGTGTGTGTGTGTGTGTGTGTGTGTGTCAGTGTGTGGGTTTGTGTGTGCTGCAGGGGGAACTTACTGCCCGAGCAGACATGTCAGAATGATGAGTGTGTGCGTTTCCCAGCAGACCTCTGCTGTGAGTTATAAATGTGTGTCTGTTTGAAGATAATCATTAACGTATTTGGCCAGTGCACTGATCCTCATTATAATCTACCTGTCATATGCTATTTTATGGTATGCAAAGAACAAACGCACAGTCTAAAGTTGAAGGTGAGCACTCGAAGGACACTACATTTGCCGCAGTCCGTATTTCCTGGTTCTCCGCTCAGGTGATCTGCAGGGGCCAGGGATGATTTCGCTCCTCTCGTGGGACGGCCTTGCGGAGGAGAGCTGCAACATGCAGCACAGTAGCGAAGTACTAATGTCCCCCTCTTCTACGTCAAACCTCCAGAGGTCAGTGTGGCCTCAGTCCCGCATGAGAGGAGCCAGGGTCAGCTCTGCCAGTCAGCAGGCTGTGCAGGTGTAGTGGTGTGGATGTGGCTGAGCAGATATAAAGAGGAGGTAGTAGTAAGTAGGGGGCAGGACAGAGAGGCAGGAAGAGGAAGACAGGAAGAGCTGCCGGGACAAGGTGACTCCTCTGCTGGAAAGGTCTCTTAATGAGTGAAACCTGAACAAAGTCCCAGGGAATGTTTGTATCACACATCCCACACAGTTTTGAACAGCTGGCCGCGTCATTTAGCCGTTTCTTCGCAGAACAGAATGCAACATAGAAGGCTCGGGTGAAACACAAAATAAATACATCAGCTCCTTATATATTTTACCGCTGGTGTTTCATACCTCATGATGTGATTGGCTGTCTGGCCTTTTAATAGATGACAGTAACCCCCCCCCCACTCACTACAAGGGACAAAGACGTCTGATAGTATTTTATGTTTTTCGTATTGTCAGGAAATCCCATGTGCAGACTCACCCCAACGCTGAATGTATCCCATTATCAAGGACTGCGTGTGTGTATCCGACACCTGACATATCTTGTTCCTCTGGGCCACGTTAGCTCCACAAACGATTAACACACGCCAGTGAGTCACACTGTTGCCCCGAGTGACATGCTCATTCATTACCATGAGCACACACACTGTAGTTTATTTTGACTCAGTTCCACATGCACCATCCTGCTGCCTCAAATACTCTAGCGAGCGGCAAATGGGGATTAAACTGCCACTGAAAATAGTCCCCAACCAATGCGCTGTTTCTTCCAGCTTGAGTAACATTTGTAAACAGCTACGGTGAGCAGCTGTTTTGGGCAATTTCTGAGCCCCTTTCTTAAAAAAAAAAAAAAAAATTTTAAAAAGAAGTTGTATATTTGCAAACTGTTTTTTTTTAAGCTTTATGCCTGAAGTGGGAACCAGTGGGCTGTAGGCTGAGAGCGGCAGACAGGGTAGGCAATTGTTGGGAGACGGAATAACACATTTTTGGTTGTGGTCTGTTCATTGGATTCGTTGAATGTACCATCAGCTCTAATGCTTATTGATCAACACATTGTATCTTTGTTTAATTTTGAAAAAAACCCTTTCTGGTTTTAGAGGGAGTCAGTTGCTGGACGTATTTATGGTTGAGCAGCAGCCCGAGTGCAGGGACCGGTATGAAAATGTGCTTATGCGTCCCCTTTCATACCTTTTTATACCCCTTGGCTGTGTTGGGCCGATTGTAGCCATATTGTACGTTCTGTATTCTGCATGGAGGCAAATATCCTGACTTTAGGTAGACGTAGATGTGAAGCACCCTCCAAGTGTCACTGTGGAGTACGCAAACAGGAAGATATTAAGCATTATTTTTTTCACCTCATACTGAGTAGGGTCTCAGTCCCATTGAGAATTTTGAATCCGAACTACTAAGTTTTGTGTTCCCTTGCAATACTTTTGTGTTACTTTGCAATAAGGTTTGAATGCTTTCGCAGTAACTCGTGTTGAGTGGTTTTTTTTTTGCATTCCCACTGTTCCTGTCCAGTGTTATCACAGTGCCAGTTTAAGGAAATGCTGTCTGCGGATGCTACGGGGGAGCAGAGATCATGCATTTATCGCTCATTACTCCTTTCAAAAGGCAGCGCTCCAACAGTGTACAGCCACTGACTGTGAGCCTGTGAGACTAAGTCTGCAGCTGCGGTGAATCAATGATGCTACGGACACAGCTACAGTAGCTGTACTGTGACTGCTCTTCACTGCTCCTATTCACATTAGAGGAGAAAGCGCTGCTGAGGCGAATGGGATCGGAACCTACGGTGCTCCTATCAAATTTGACGCATTTGTGTTACCGATATACCACGGGAGTTCAGGAATACAGTAGCTCCGATACAACGGTGAGGAAGCACAACCATGCAATGCCAAGCTTATTGCAGATAAATTCTCACCATGGCCCCTGGGGAGCTCTGTAGTTCATGGAATTTGCCTAATTTGTAGGGCAGTTTTCGGTTATATATATTTAATAACATTAGTTATCATGAGCATCGCTTTGGTCGTTTTTGCCTTTATTTGACAGTGATAGCAGAGAGACAAAAGGAAATGATGGGAGAGAGAGGAGGGGGGGATATGCAACAAAGGCTCCAGCCAGACTTGACCCGGGGGTGTTGTGATTACATGGTCAGCGCCATAATTTCTTTGGCCCCAAGGACGCCGTGGAACTGTTTTTCTAAGCAGAATCTTGGCAAGGCAACTGTATTTGTATAGCACATTTCATACACAAAGGCGATTCGACGTGCTTCACATAACGCATTAAAAACTTTAAACAGGAAGCTCCGCGCAGAACACAGAAACGCAAATCAAAAGGATGGAAAGCCTTTTTACAATAAAACCAAAGATAAAAACTGAGAAATAAAAAGGTGAAGGTGTAAGTGTGTCAGGTTCAGGCAAAGGCAGGGGGAAACATTCACGTTGGATTTAAAGCTAATAAAAGTCAGGGACTGTATGAACATTATTGGGGTGCGTTTAAAAAGTCAAAGCCTTCCCAGCATTATTATAATTATTTTGAACGGTGCCTATGAGAAAAAATGGAACTCTCTCTTCCCCAGTATCTCAGAATGCAATTCACTTTGCCGCTGATAACGCACGGTCTCGGACTAAATGCTGCTTCTCTCATAAACCTCAGATCTAAATATACTGCCCGCAATATAGTCCACATTTGGTTTGTAATAATAATATTCACTACCTGCTGCTATTGAGCTGAAATAACGTCCCAGAGAGACTCAGAGTGGAGCAATCAAATGTTTCCTTCTCTTCTTTTCCTTCTTTTCTTTGTGCGTATAGGGACGAAGGGAATCTCTAGCAACGAGACTCCATGTTTTCAGCAGATTACATCATGAGGTAAATATGATTGCTTAGGAAACAAACCCATTGTCTGCCTCTCTGTGGTCTGGTTCAATGATGTGCAGGGAGCTTGCCGAAGATCAAAGCTGAGGGTTTGCTCCGGTGTGATGGAGAAGTGTTTTGAGTATGGTGTCAGAGCCTCACCACAGACAATCAGTCACAGCAGATTGGCCAGAGCATGCTAGGAACCTCTCTCTTCCCTCTGCGCACGTGAAACCCTGACAGACCATCGTATGCCTGATCTGAGCTTGGCACTGAAGACGGTCTGTGAACACACTGGTTAAATATATACTGTAGAGGTCACACACCAGAGTATGTGTGAAATAATCCAGATATCAACAAACATATTGTGCTGCTACGTCAGCTCTGTGATGCCAGCAGGCTTTTGTCAGGATACTCAGTTATTGGTTTCTTATTCTGTATAATGAAATGTAAAAATAATGTACAGTATTAGGTAGTTTTCCATATTACCGCTTTATTACAAGGAATATTAGAAGCAATTTGATTGTAAAGGATCTGCTTGCTTTATATTTCCACTTTTGACATTTTGCCCATGGGGCAGATTAACAAATACTTCAGCCATGTGAAAAAGTAAGTGTCGGAGCCCTGGCCCAAAGCCGCCGTCTATTGGCAACGCTCCAGCTTTTTCTCTTGCGATGCAGGCTCTGATATCTCAATCCCAGAGCCCAACCCAATACCAGTGCTCTCGTTTTTCCGAATGTACTGTTGTCATGGAATCATCTTGATTTGCAGGAGTAAGATACATTAGTTTCCAACAAGTGCTAGGCCAGACCCCTGCACTTTTTGCAGACTTTGTTTTGTTGATTAAATTGTAAATGGACGAAACCACCATTTGTGACCATCAATCTACACTCATTTACCCATAGTGACAAGGGAAGACACGTTTTTAGAATTTTTTTGCTGATGTATTAAAAAACTAAAACCTCTTCTTCCCCCTCTTTTGCCTGCTCCTGTTAGGGGTCACCACAGAGGATCAACACCTGCATGTTTGATTTAGCATTGGCTCTTTTTTTTTTTTTACGGTTTTATGCCCTTCCTGATGCAACCGTCCCATTGATCTGGGCTTGGGACCTGCACTAAGAATGAACTGGCTTGTGCTGGGTTCAAGGAGCAAGGGTTCGAACCGCCAACCCGTAGATCAGCAGACAACCGGGATCGCTGGGAATCGCTTTCACGTAAGGTAACATGAGTGTACCCAAAAACCGGGTGGTTGGCCCACTGCGACTATTTGATTCTCTGCTCATTGGAGTTTGTCAGCTTTTAGAGTCCCCCTCCACTCAAATATGTGTTTTGGTCATTGCTAATTCTCTTGGATGTTTGACCTTCACTGTGCAGAATGATGTATGTTCAAAGGCTGTTCTTATTGACATCTGCTGAAGAACGAAAGTTTCTCACCTAAAATCTGAGTTTAAAGTGTGTACCTATGGGCCATGATTTGTGGCGGCACAACTAGTTTGGAAGCCAATCCCGCTCAACGTTGTGACTCAATCTGTCTCTCATGAATTGCCCAACTCTTTGGAAGTGAAATACTAAATCATCTGATTTCCCCTTTAGCTGCAAATACCTGACGACTTATCCAACCACATGCTGCCATTTTTAACAGCAGACAGGTGAAGGGCAGGCCGGAGGCAGATTGTCCTCCTCTAAAAACAGACTTTGTTGACACTGTGTGCAACTGACTGGTGATCCGTAACAGCGAGTTTGTTGTCGTCACAATAGAAGCTGACGATGTCACCCCCCCCCAATCTGATTTATCTACAAATCTTCCCTTGGTTAAACAGATAAAGCTCTGATACGGTAAATCATCACTACAGGATTTCACGGAGAGAAACTTGATGCAAAAGCTTTTTCAGACTGATACCATGGCAGCTTCGGTTGTGCTGCCTTATGATAAAAAACATCCCCAACATGTTTTTAATTGTAATAAACAACAGTGATTCCAGGATTGTATGGAAACGAGCACTAAAGGGCTATGAGTGAGCAGGAATCAGAAGTTTTACTGCTCTCTTATTTATAGTATATGATCCTCTTATCAATCTACCAGAGAGTCTGTTAATGGTTGTGTGTTTTATGACTGCAGGTCAGAGCAGCTGTGACAGGGTGGGTTGTGCTACTTTCACCTTGTGCTTCAAGGACATCATGGCTGCAGGTAGACCCACAGTGTTTCTGTTGTCTCTCATGCTCAGCCAAATACTCCGTTCTACCTTTCAACAGGCGTTAATATGAAGTCAAACTGCTCCTCCATGGGACCGGAGCTCTGCCAAAGACACACCCAGGGACTGGGATCACTCTGCGTTACCCGTATGAGACACCGAGGAAACATTCCGAACAATGTCATGAAGTCAAGGGTAGGACTTCATAATCCACCCGTGGTCCCACTGTCTTCATGAAAACAAATCAAATACATTTAAAAAATGGAATAAAAGCAATACAGAAATTTGAAATGATGTAATATGCAGTGCTGTCTTTGTAGACCCGACTCACTCATCTGTGTTTTGGTGCAACAGTTTTTGGATGATCACCTGACACCTGCTACTCCCAGTCATCACAGTGAGGTGGTCAATGCCAACAACTGTTATGGTGCTTTAATTAATGTTTACGTTCTCATTACTGGCAATGTTAGCAGCATAACTGGGGATTTAATTGGTTACCGACCGTATCATTGACTCAAACATACAAACGCATACAGCACAATAAGGAGAGCCTCATGATGCAGACAGAGCTCAATCCCTGACGACAGCACTATGAGGACGAGAGTTTTGAGCTGCTGCTTGCAGTCTCCGAACCACGTTATTGTTGGTCAACAAATAGCTCCGACGCCAACCGCTGCTACAACCACAAAAAAACTGACTTTAGGTAAGACTGCAAAAGAGCAGATCATCCAGAATGCTTAAAAGAAGAGTGTCCTCTTTGAAACTTAACTGAGATTCCACACTGGGCCTTCATCTGAAAAAGGGAAGTTTCACAACCTCTATAGTGTGACCATGCAGTGCTAAATTGTTCCCGGTTCAAAGAGTCGGAGTCAAAATCTGTAGATCAGGTTATCTATCTGGCTCAAATATTAACCATTACATGAATTATTGGAAGGAACGAGTACTAAACTTTGTACTGGGGTAAGGCAGCAGCAAAATATGAGTGAGATGTGGATTAATTTGTAACCAGCGCAACGTTTCACAAGAGCATATATTTCACCACAGCGTCGGGAGAGTGACCATTCAGGATGTGTGATCTGCACTGAACAGGTTTGGAGATCAGTGGCGGGGCAGACAAGAGGGAAAAACAATGAAAGTTTAATAGGGAGGGTGTTATTACACAGTGGACACCAGCGGCTGGCCATATGAACCTTCTGCTGTATACTGTACTGGCGGAAGCTACTGGCGCATGACCACGAGCTAAAACTTTGAATAAGACACTGTATAACTGAATAAGACAAAAAAAAAAGAGATTCAGTTAGATTGCTTTTTGTTTTATTTGATTGTTTGTCATAAAGGCAAACTCACTTCTAGCTTTTCCTTTGCACAGGCTTCACTTCCCAACGTTACCCCCCCCCGCCCAGTACAATTATTCGTCTGTATCCACCATTTATATGCAAATGTGCATGTTGATGACAGAGACGGACCTGATGAAATGTGACCAGCCCCACCGTGTCTACTTCCCACCTTCACTCTGTCGTGACATCATGTCCTGCCTTCAGGGTGATTGGGTAACAGAGTCCCTACAAAGAAAAACACTCACTTGGCTCAGTGTATCAGCAACAGAGCCACTCAAATGCAGGCATATCAGTGATACAGCGTGTTTTTTTATTGAAACAGCTCATGTGTGCTTTTTGGCGAAAGATCAGACTCAGGAACGTTCGCTTACAGCAGCGGATGAATCCACATGTGTTGCCCTAGTGAGTATTTTCAGCAGCAGGACGGTGTGTGCGTGGGATCGAATCAAAATAAACTACAGTGTGTGTTCATTGTAATGAAGGAGCATGTCGCCCAGCGGAACGATGTGAATCACTGATGTGTTTTTAATAGTTGTTGGTCAACATTGGAGCTTTATGGCTCAGATGAATAATATATATATCAGGCTTTGGATACAAACATAATGTTTGGTAGTAGGAGACGTTCACTGTTGGTTTGAGTCTACACATGGGATTTGTTGACAAGAAGAAGAATATAGAATATCACCAGATTTATCCTAACACAGGCGTCAGATTCAGGATTTACATTGTTTACAATTATCATAACTCTGCACTTTGCTGAAAGCATCGAGGTTTTGCTCCCTTTTTTTTTTTTTCCTAGGCCTCTTGCAGTCAGTGAGTCAGTCCAGCCATCCAGCACTTCGCAGCACGGTGTACATTTGGGATGGTTACTCATGGCCACACCTGACCTTTCATTCAGCATTACCATCTGGTCAAATGTTGCTCTTGAGCAAAACTTTGAGCCAGCACTCAAAAGAAACTCTCTTTGGTGGATGAGGCTGCCGATGTCTACCTTCATTGCTTGTGTTTACGATCAGCCAGTAGTCAGGGAATATGTTCCACTTTTCCACTGCACTCCAGCGACATCAAGATGAAATCATTCCACAAACACACTTGATATCTGTCCTCTTTGCTGCAGACCTGGACTTTATACTGTTAATTACCATTATTGGGTTTTTTTTACTGCTTTTATCCTTTCATGGTTCACAAGAGTACAAATGCTTTTTGTCTTTTTCTTCACTTCACTTATGAATGGTGAGGTTCCAGCAGTCTGGGTTAGGGTTCAGGTTAGTTAAATGTAACCACGGATTCTTTTCACATCTCTACACATTAACCGGTGCCTTTGAGAGAAGACATTTAAACTTTCCATAATGATCCTCTGTCAATTATTGACCTTGGGGCATTGTGGTTTGGCCTTGGGTTGTGACTGACAAAAGGACTTCAGACACTCTATACAGGGAAGTGAAAGGGACGCACAGAGTGGCTTTAGCATCAACATGTTCCTGTATTTATCTTAAAGAGGGGCAGCAGGAAAAACATTACCACCGTTTAGGTACTGTGCCAGTATGTGTCCCTTCCCTTCGATGTTCATTCACCTCCAGTTTCCTCTGTAGGCCCCAGTCCTATATGCTTCTCCATCCAGTTTGTCCAGTTTGCTCCAGATACGTGAACGTCGCTTCTCCATGTTTAGTTTTGACTCTGGAGAGAGTAAGGAGACCTGTCCCAGACGATCTGAGAGGTCTGGACAGTTCATAACGTAGCAGCAGATCGGATATGTGTTTTGGACCTAAACCATTCAGTGCTTTATAAACCAACAGCAGTAGTTTAAAGTTGATTCTTTGAAAAACAGGAAGCCAGGGTGGAGATCTGAGAACTTTACTGATATGATCCACTTTCCTGGACTTAGCGAAGAATCTAGAAGCAGCGTTCTGAATCAGCTGCAGTTGTCTGATCGACTTTTTTAGAAAAAACCCGTAAACCCCTCCATTACAGTAGTCGGGCCTACTGAGGATAAACGGATGGACAAGCTTTTCTAAATCCTGCTGAGACACAAATCCTTTAATTCTATATTTATTCTTAAGGTAATAGGTGGCTGATTTTGTATTTGTCTTAATGTGAATGAATGAAATTTCACTCTGAGCCCATGACTACACCAAGATTTCTGGCTTGGTTTTTGGTCTTCAACGTTAGACTTTTAATCGTTCTTCTTTGGATCCAAAGACGGTCATTTCAGTTTTATCTACGTTTCACCGGAGAAGGCATCTGTCCTGCTCTTACTTTCGTTTCTGTTGGCCACTGCCACTCCCAGTGTATCCAGTTCCTCCCCTCAACTCTGCACTCCTGCTGAAATGCCATGCACCAATATCCTGCAACAAAACGTACGATGGCATTCCTCCCAATGTTTCACCTATACACAGCTGCAGAGTACACTCTACCATTAAAGTAAACAATACGGTCAAGGTCAGGAGCTTACAAGTGAAAATGACATGATCCCGTAGTGTTGTGTCTATATTCTAAACTATGACTCTCTGCTACTGCATTTGTAAGTAGAATTAAAAACAGGAGATCAGAGGATGTATCAAGAATCACCAGTCACAGTGAATCTGAGCCTCCAAATGTAACTGCTAGTTATAGTAGAGATAAAATAATAATGAACAGAAGAATATGACACAAACAAGCAATTTATAATATGAAAGTAATGAGTAATACTGGCAACATACTAACAAAGTTCATACTGAAGCGGCATGAGTAATGTGTTTTGCAAGTGACAGTTATTAAAGCCAACTCTATAGTAGAATGTTATAATCCACAGCTTCATTTTAATTAATTAGTAATTAGCCTCTTTGACCCCGCCAGGCCCAGTAGTGGATCAGTTTTTGCAACCTCATGTGAGGGGGACAAATCCACCTATTTTACATTTCAGTGGATAGTGAGGGAATAAATGCACACAGTGATGCACAAGACATGTAGAATATTTCTCTTGGATGTAAGTGTGAGGCCAAATAACCAATTGTGTTTTGGGTTTGAATTTCCAGCAGGCAACAGAATGTAATAATCTATAGCACTTGAATTAATCGCGAATTACCTCATTCATTTTCTGCATGTGCCCTTGGCCATCATAACTATGGTCTTCACTTACCAATGTTGGGATTCTTTAGTTCATTTACTACATCATTACTAGCCATTTTCTGAAGCCCTCATAAGGTGTTTTTCCGTACACCTGTTTTTTACATACGGCGCAGGCTCCACCCAGTTGGCTCTAATTACATTTGATGACGCTGCAGAAAATAATGGTAAACATTTAATGTGTTGTGTATTTATGCAAACCCGTCTTGAAAATCTACTACACCCTTCAGGGAACCTGCCCTCTGACTGGACCCTGCTTTGTGATTGGATTGTCATTGACCAGTCAGATTCAGGTGCCAAGACAGGTCCAAAATTCATACTAGCAACTTCACTGTCACGCAAAGAGTGGGAACTTTGAGCACGGAGTTTGACACACAGTTTTCTGCTTTGTATTTGTACACACATGTTCGCAAAGGCACCTTTTTTTAACAAATACAAATCTTTTCTACACATGCACAAACTTGAATTTCTCATGCAGACTTATTTTACAGGTTTGCAAAGGTTGATTTACAACTACAAACTCACAAATCACAAAGTGATTTGTGAACATCACTTTACAACCTGGGGATGGCACTGTCAGAAATATCTCTACAGCTTTTGGAGGAGTTGCCATGGAAAATTGTACACACATTCATGGTCCCCAGAGGACGAATCGTACGCCTTTTGGGAGTTACCACATGAATTGTAGCACATTTTCAAAGAAAAAAGAAATACCAGGATGCTCCTTTAAAGTCAACTTTGACGGCAAATTTCCAGTTTCTTCCAGCAGGAAGATACTGCAGAATTGTGACATTGAAGTGAGACTGATCTGTGTGTTTTCCTTAGACAGGATGTTTATGAGGGGAGCAGCTACAACCCAGTTTCATCAGCGTCACACACCGATGTCAATCATAAATATTACTGAAGGCCAGATACAGAAGCTTGCATTTGAGTAAACGGTAGCCTGCGACCAGTGCAGGCCTCAAATAGGAAGACTCACTTTCACCTTGAGTCCACCCTCCCCCACTCAACCTTACACTGTACACATGTTTATTGTGTACACAAGCTGACAAAAGGCACCAGTTGGCTAGGTGTGGTTGCTGTCAGACACCCGACTGTATCATTAGAAAAATGGCAGGCTTTATCTTACTGGGTTCTCCACAAACCCGGCCTCTGTTGTTCCAGCCTAATGGTTACCGTCACAGGAGCTTCATCATGTAAACACAGGAAATGAGCATTGTAGTTGTGCAAATTACGACCAGTTTTGGATCAGGACAGACATACAGTAGCAGCATGGTTCTCAGCAATTATAAGAGTTTCTCTCATCATGTTCGGGCAGCAGATGAGTGGGACTATGACTGATAGAAAGTTAAAATAGCCACAGGAAATAACTAAAAATAGGTGTAGCTCTAAATAAAATGTATCTGTTGTAGTAGACTCCACAGTCCTCATACTCTGATCAGATTAACACTGCATTCTCAAATGAGTTGCAGCTGCATGACCAATATGTAAATGCAGTGCAACAGTAATTGCACCTGGGAAATATTTGCAGTTATTAAGAAAACATTTTGCACTTGTATTTGTAAAGTATGTTTTGAAGGTTATTCAATGTCACATGGATGGCTTTTGTCTCCAGTATATCGCACACAGCGTTTTCATATGAAAACACTGACTGCAATTGTTTTGCACTTGGGTTTTCCTTCCTTCAGTATCCACTCACAGCAAATGAACTATGGTTAAAGGATAAGTCTGGAGATATTCTAGCCTGTATTTTTCTTATTGTCAACAAATCCCATGAAAAGGCCAAAACTAACACGTTGGCCCATGTCTCAATACTTTATCTGCGCTCTGAGCCCCAGCTAAAAAAGGACTAAAAACCTCAGCAGAGCAGAGGGGAACTGCAGAGCTGGTGATACAGTAATTCTCTATAAGTTCTTCACTACAAGCACTTCACAAAAGGCACTAAATAATATGAAATGATGATAAGCAGGATTCTTTACAATTCTTTATACTTTTTCAAAGCTCTTCACACAGTCAGCTCAACAGCAGCCAGTGAGAACTAAACTGTGAATCACTTTTCATGGCTTTGACACAAAATACATTTAGTGACCACATCTTTCAAAATTCATGAACTGTTCTCTCCCTCAACCTCAACCGCCACCAAAACTCTGTGTATTTACACTCCATTTTGCACATGCTTGCATACTGTCGTAAAAACTGTTACATTTACTTTCTAAAGCTAACGTAACATGAAATTAGTGTAAATTAGACTGCGATTTGCTATATTCTGCTACATCTACATCTGAATAGAAATTAAAATACATAGAAACGCGTCAACTCCTAATTGGGCCGTGTAAAAATCTAAGATTCTCATTTCATTCCTTTGATTAACTCTATGGAAGACATGTGCCAGGGTACAGGTGAGGTGGAATCCGGAACATTTTCCAATTGTATGCCATGATATGGTGTTCCACCCTTTGCTCCCGGTCACAGACTGGTTTACAGCCCATAGGCAACATATTTTTCGAATGAATGGAGCGCCACATTCATTAACAGCAGCAGAGACACTACAGTTAAGATAACGCGAGAACGGCACTTTTGTTAACCTTAGGGAAAGATGGTGGGTTTTGTTAAATGTAAATGAACAGGTTGTTTCTGACGTCATGTGAACATTTTTTGTATCAAACCAGACCAGGATCTTTCCCGAACCTTAACCAAATGCTGCCAGTTCCCAAACATAACCATAAAAAAGTTTAATCATGCTGGAGTCACTAAGTGGATATTGTAACATATGATCTGATATTTTGGCGGAAAACAAATACAGTGCATTGTCGGTGAACAATTTTACTGATACGTTCACTATCATCCTATTTGCAACTTGCCAGATACATAAATTAACATGACCTCATTGTGTCTATAGAAAACATAATCCGGTCCAAAATGGCCTACCTTTCCTACAAAATGTATTTGCTGTTGCAGTCAGGTTGTATAGAAAGGTCATCTCCAGGAGACAGCGTTGCACATGGACAAGGGTGTCTAGAAATGGCATCCATGGTGATGTTATTAAAGTCTCCATGCCGGAGCGGTGCACTTTGGTCAAAATGTTGTCCACATTCCTGTACCACATGTCAGGTGGGTAGAAGCTGTTGTTAAGCTCTTGAAAATATTTAATGAACAAGTTCCATGTACAAGTTGTATCAGGACAAAATTTCTGCTGATATTTTTTTTTGCGCAACTGCTACTTCCAAGGTCAATAATGACCCTTCAAGCTCAACCTACATATATGCTAAATATCCATACTTGATTTAAATCCTGCTCTGCCTTTTTTCATCCATATGTACACAGATATCAGCACCTAAAGTGATCCTCTGTGTGCAACTGGATGTGAAGACTATCACAGGCAATTAATCGGGGGGGGGGGGGGGGGCTGAAGGATGGTTTGCTTCAGTTCCTGTATGTAATATTGGGCTTATGTTTGCTTAGGTTTAGAGTCTCAAGACATGTGGGACGATGGGACTTGATTGTGAGCAGAAGATCAGTCTTTCCTTCGTGATGAGGTCACACAGTGCTGGACAACATTAGTGATTTGACTCGTCTTGTCCTTGGGGTGATATTTAAAGGTCAAAACCCCCATGTGTCTAATCCCGACCAACCACACCTATGTGCACACGTTTACATTCAAACAAATGTACACAGATCACGAAGCCCAGATGGCAGCACATTGCTGAGCGATTGCACACATGCATGCATGAACACACGCATTACACACAGCTCACACAGCCAGACAAGAATGTGAAGTTGAATGGGGTCTACATGCGTCTGTGTAGCCAGCGTGTGTAAGTGTGTACCGCGTGGGCGAGGGGCAGGTTGGCTTAGGCGGCGCTGGTTCTAGTCGTTTCTTGCAAATCAAATTTTGAACCATTTTCAGAATTAATTCATTTTAGGTATTTGCTGCACAGTACTAGGCAACACAGCATAAATTAAAAAGCTTCTTATTTCGAGCTCAGATAGAAAATTGGGTCATCATGTGGCCCCTGGTACTGGCAGCAGAAATGCCCTTGGGGCTGGCTTTAGAGAGGGGTTAAAGGATGTAGAAGGCAGGATATATATTCAGGTTTCAACTATGTGTATACTTGGCAATGCTGTGTAACAAGAGCTTATTATCCCTGTGGTGTGAGGGGGGTGGCTGTGAGGAGGGATCCACTGCACACAACAACATAGGACACCCACCAAGTTAAAGTGGGAACAGATACTAGTGTGAGCCACAAGGGCTTCAGCTAAACCAGCTCAGTTCTGAGTGAGGGGGGATGAAATGACTGCCATAATGACTGTTTTAGAGGAACCGACCTAATTCAGAATTGTAGGTTGGTGCACTGTAATCCGGCATTCTGCGTGTGCCTTGTTGTGATTGTTGGCGATGCAGTGACTTAACCTGAGCAGTCATGCTGAATTACAAGCCTTCAGCCTCCGCTCTGTCAAATGAAAAAATGGACCCCGTTAGCCAAATAGGCTGTTGACCAGTAGGACGTATGTTGCTTTGTTTTCCTCCGTAAACTATCTCGTCAGTCACACCAACAAGTGGACATGTCATCGCACCCGAACCCTACTCTGTGCTGAAGTTTGTAAGATAAGAACAAATCTGGGCTAAAGTACAAAGCCCACCATCCAGTTTCTACTGGCACGGCTGGTATATGAAGTTGAAACCTTACTGTTTCACTTCTCAGGGGACGCTCCTGGAAATGCCTTTTACTGACAGACGCTAGCTTCACAGGAAAATTCTGACCGGCTTATCGTCCCTCTGTGGTGTCTGACACGAGACGGCTGTATGTCCTGGAATATCTCGGTTCGGAGTCATCGTACTTATCTGCACTCAGTATTCAGGACAAGTGGCTGCTGGATCCCCGGAAGAGGGGTGCTGTTTGGGGACAGGGTATGAGGAGTGGGGGGGGTGTGGGGAAGAGAATAATTCCAAGGACCAAGAGCTTTATCAATATTCACCACGTGAGGGCTGTTTAGCGCATCTGCCAGGACCCAGGCTTTCCAGCAGGGACTCCTGACTGACGCGAGAGATCAGTTACACTGCTCAAATTATACACCACAATACCGACTGAAATACCGAGACCTTGTCCTTACATGGTGCACGTATTGATGTTGTCACATGTAGTCTGCAGTGTGCACATCTTGGGTTTTTGGGAGGTGAGGCTGTACGCGTACAGTGCGCCTTGAACAGAAGAACCAGGGGGCGAAAAGAGACCCAGAAGCTTATTTTATCAATATTCATGGTCACCTTTGACCATTGTCTTTTGAATAATACCCTTCAGTAACCTTTGTGTATTTATGTACGTATGCATGCATGTAGGGAAATGTATATGAACATGTGTATACATACACTGTACAGCTATTATAGTTTATTAGGAACACCCAGCTAAAAACTCCTGAGATAAACCCTCCTTGGTGGGGGTTCTAGGGTTCAGCTTGTACCGGACCTGTTTTAGAGAGGCGATGATTCATCTCTATGGTCCCCTGGGAGGCTGCAGTTTGTGGTGCCGTCGAACTGTGTCGTGGCTATAGGTGTTTCTATCCCTTTTTATGTCAGCGAAGGCAGGCTACACAGCAGCAACACCTCTCCGTACACTGGGATGCGGCTCAACAGCACCACAAACCAGATGCTGTCTAATGCAATTTCGGATGAAAGCGGGACATTATAACCTTCACGGGGGGAGGATTTATTGCGGGACCGTCGCATTGGACTGGGTTAGTTTTAGCTCGGGGTTCCTAACAAACCGCCAGCCGACCCTTTGCGGAGCACTTCTTTTGTGAGGACGGACGGCGCAGGCGGAGGTGTGTGTGTGTGTGTGTGTGTGTGTGTGTGTGTGTGTGTGTGTGTGTGTGTGTGTGTGCGCGCGCGTGTTCTGCCGCCATACCTGAAGACAGCGACTAACTTTCTGCCTAAAACGGACCCATCCTGCAGGGCTCAGCCAGGAAATCCGCGGCGCTGGACGTCCGCCTCTATAGGTTGTTCTGTCCGTCTTCCTCACGTCAGAGCTACGCACGGCTTCTCCGCTCCCTAATTAGCCGCCGCCGTCCCGCCCTCCTACTAGGTAACTTGTTGAGAGTTTCGGGCGGAGTCGAGGAGGGACGGTTTATATTGGGGAGCCTTCCAGCGGACGGGGCTGGGTACCTCTGCGACGGGGCTGGGACTCGGTTGACACACGGAGGGAGTCCGCCGAAGAACGACCGAAGGGGACAACTTTTTACGGGGGAATACGTCGACATGCCTTCAAATAAAGACGATGGCGGATGGAAGAAGTTCCTGTGGGATTCGGAGAAAGGGGAGCTGCTGGGTCGCACCGGAGGCAGTTGGTGTAAGTATGGTTGCTCACTGTGTTCGTGGTGAAGCGGTAGGCGCGCGCTCCGGGCTGTAGGAGCGCGCGCCGGTCGCCTGGTGTTTCTTTGCCACCTGTTTGATTTGACTTTGCTGCATTCAGGAGCAAACCGGCAACACCGTAATTTTTTTTTTTTTTTTTTTTTTTTGCTTCGTTGTAGCTAATATACCTACCAAGTTTCACTCGATTCTTACACCCCACCCCCCCTCCACACACACACACACACACACACACACTTTTTGTGATGCGAAACGCACGAGCCCACAAATTGAACTGGCTTTGGTTCACTGATTAAGCTTCGTAACGCGTGAAGAAAAGGTCGCGATGTTCACGGGGCTCTTTTGTTTGTTTGTTCTTCGCTAGCTCGTCAGTCGGAATCCCGAGTTCTTATTGCAGATTCAGAGAGCGTAGACGCTGCGGTGCAGCCGCGGCGGTGGAGAGCGAGTTAATGATTGGACCCCAGTCGGGTCCACATTGGCTGGTTGTTGTTGTTGTTGTTGTTGGGGGGAAAAAACGTCAAGTTGTCTCTCAGCCGTTTTGGAATGGGCAGTCGAAGGGTTAAAAATGCATCATAGTCCAAGGTGAGTCAAGGTGATAGGGCCTACTCGGAAATAGAGAGAGGACTATCGATCCGTGTCGGGTTCCTCTGATCAGATGTCAATGTAATCTAACGAACAACACAACTGATTAACTTCGACCTTTCTTCTCCCGTTTCTCAAGCGGCGGCAGTGCGCATGTCCTTGTACCCCCCACCCCTCTCAATGTCAAGCGGCTCCCCGGTCCTGTCTAGACACCCAACACCTGGGTAGGACGTTGTATCCACCGACACGATGCCGGCTCGGCTTAGATCGGGGCCGGAGGAGGCGCGAGGCGGCCGGCGTGCCGCGGGGAGCCGCCGCTGAGTGAGGTTCGATGTGTGCGGCGGCACCCGGGGGCTCGCGTTCGTCCTTCTGAGGTCATCTGAAATTTGCTGATGCGTTTGGAGGCGTGCCATGCGCAGTGCTGTGCTGAAGGGGTTTCTGATGAGAGGACATCCGGACAATGTGGGACCACCTTTGTATAAAAAAAAAAAAAAAATTATGAGTTTGAAACAGTAGAAATCAGATCTGTTCTTACTGATTCATACAGTTTCACGCACATGAGTGGAATGTACCTTGTCCTTATGCTGCGGCTCATCTGTAGCTGAGATAAGGTGCTACAGATATCTAGGAATGTCAGGTTTACAATGCCCATAGGGCCCGAGCTTTGATTGGATGCCCTTGCATCTAGCAGGGCCCACCTAATGTGTCATGTATTAATTGGTTTCGGGCTGCCGTGACCTTTTTGTCATTGCCTCATGCAGCAAAGGGACTGACAGGATGAATGTATAGCCTGCTAGCTGCGGGGTTAACTCCAGCCGCGCTTTATTTATTGCTCCAGAGCACAGATAATGGCCTTGCAACGCTCTGCTGCATGTAATTCCACAGCATCTTCCACGCTAAAAATTGATTAGACTGAGGAGCCCACAGTGTGTTTGGTAATTACGATCCAGTACGTGCGGGCTTTGCAGTTGAATTCCTCTAAATCTGTAAAGACAATGGCTGCCACTGTGGGACTGTTTTTTTCGAATGAATGCTGGCTTTGTGCGTCCTTGCATGGATGGCGGAGACATTGGCGCTAATAGCATGTTTGTGTCTGACAGACATCCCTGGAGCTGGAGCATCTGATGAAAGATTCCTTCATGTTGAAGAGACTTAAGTAATGTTAATATTCAATTGATGCCCCGCTTGCAGCGTTTATAATGCTGGATCTGTATGAGCCGTGCAGTTTTTCCTACATCTTGTCTCTGCATAATCATTCAAGCTCTTGTCAGGGTACCTGGGGACTGTGAGCGAACAGCCATATTTCAAGTCC
The DNA here is from genome assembly GCF_016859285.1 of Xiphias gladius. NCBI lineage: Eukaryota > Metazoa > Chordata > Actinopteri > Istiophoriformes > Xiphiidae > Xiphias > Xiphias gladius. The sequence continues at coordinate 13,903,908 of NC_053412.1, read as the reverse complement.
AGCTACAAATACTGGATCGGAAGTGGGTCTGCGCTCTCTGCGCTTGAAGCGGTTCCTGTGTGGCTCCGGCTTTACGTGTGGGTTGGTTCCCCTCGCAGGGTGCTCGAGGTTTTTCAGCAGTAGCTCCATCTTTGTCACTCCGCCATACAGCCGTGATGGCAAAGCACATGTGGCACTTCCTTTTTCTCCCATCGCAGCCACGGGGCTCAACAAGGGAGACAGACGTCTCGGAGGCCTCCCTCAACACTCCTCTCAGCACAGACGATGGCTAGTTTGTTGGGTCATTAGTGGACGAACAAACTGTATTTTATTTATTTATTTATTTATTTATTTATTTTAAAACATGGCATGACCTTTCACATCTTAAGTACACACAGGTGATCTCCAACTTCTTATGTGACTTCTAAAACAACTGACTGCAGCACTGGTGACTAGACCAAAGGTGTTCAGGCAATTGTAGGCAGTTATTTGTTTTGTGTTTGTTTTCACTTTGGTATGAAAGAGTTCAGCGTTGGGGGGGGCGGGTTCACAAACACCTGGCATGAAAAAGTTTTATAGACACTGTATCCCTCCACAATTGTGTAACTGTTACCGGGTGTCATGGTGGTAATGTTGGTCTTGCAAAGTTGACCTGTTTGCAGAGGGAATATTTCGGTTTCGGTTTCTTTCCAGTTTGACAACTCCTCACAGTGAGAACAAGTGGTCGGCGCAGTGCAAACTCTAGAGACACCATCCAGGCTTGGGCCTAGGCGGCAATGCTTTGCCTCCGTCTTTTTAGTGGAATGGTAACAGTATGATATGATCGTGCTGTCTTATTGTTTTACAAAATGTGTAGGACAGGTAAATGATACCAAGCTAACTGAAAGTTATAGAACCAAATAATATATATATATTTTTTTATTTATATGTTTACATATGTGCAAAGATTTCTATGAAGTGATGTCAACAGTGGAAACCAATTCCTTGCATTGAATATCAAACTGATTCTTTTATGTGATTTTTGCATTCTGCTAGATATTGATTTCAACCTTATGGCCCAGTCGTGCCCTAAAGTCCTGTCCTTGTCCTTTCCCTCATGGCAGTAGAAAAAACCTTCCATCTCTGTCTCTGCTCAGCTGTACTGACACATTCATCCTTTTTTTTTTTTTTTTTTTTTTTTCTCCTCCACAGTCAAAATTCTCTTGTTCTATGTAATTTTCTACGGCTGCTTGGCTGGGATCTTCATCGGCACCATCCAAGCCATGCTGCTCACCCTGAGCAGCTACAAGCCCACCTGGCAGGACAGAGTCGCCCCCCCTGGTAAGAAGTGACACCCACTTCCGGTCTGTCCGGATGCCATGACGCAGATCTGCCCCTGAGTCTAGAGGTCAAAATAATCACATCGCTTAGTAATAGTTCAATGAGTAAATACACAAATGGGGTCATGTTATGCCCAGAGGAGGATCTTGTGACAGTTTTTTCCAAATACAGATGTTTTTTGTGGGACCAGTTCCTTAGTTTTGTCTATTTTCAGATCCGCTCTGACCTCTTGGTGCTTACCGATTGGATCACTAGCTGCCCTCTCACTGACCTTGTTGACATGACAAGATTGTTTTGCAATCACCGTCCCAGGATGAGTGCATGTGTAAAATATTTTGTCGAAGTGACTGTATTATTATGTATGACATTGAGTTCCAAAACAAGGTTAGACGTGGGACGTCATTTCTTTCTCTTGATACAACTACACAAATGACACTATTTATTTTGGCAGCACACCTAAATAGATTTGACCAGTCCAAAACACTTCATTGTATTTTTCTCTATCTTTCTACAAAAGTCTGCCTGAGTAATGCACTTGTGTACAGTCAGACTGATTCTTCATTCAGAAATTATGCACACTTAAGTTATCTCCTTAGTATAATTAAGATGGAAAATCTAAAGATTAGATATTAGAAATAACAAAGATTCATCATCACATTGTTTATCATCCTTTTTACTGACACTCTACAAGGTGACCTGGTCACAGACAGCGATCCGAAATGCTACATGCTACAGTGTCACTGATTCCTTGACAGGCCTTATCGAGGTTTCCAAAACTACACGCTTATAAACCGGGTTCTCCAAATCTGATAGTAGCGGTAGCAGAAGTGTTCCGCCTTTTAAAACATGTGATCTGTGTCAGTGTTAGTACATGGCCTTATGTAACATGGCTGCATATTGTTTTGGAAATTGAATCTTCACACATCTACACATCATGGTCCCTGCGCAGCCTCCTGTGTGTATACACTGCCGCCCGGTTTCCATGGAGGGGGAGGCCAGCCGGGGTTCACCAGGCCACACTGCGCGTGTGCGGAATACAGTTCGATAGAGCTACTGTTTGACAGAACGAATGCTGGCGGCACTCGGCTACTGTCCGACTCAGAGTTCCAAAGTAAAGCCGTAAAGCTTCCAATAGGAGACGCATCTCCTCGCGCATTGTGTTCATGATGTCACAATGCAAGGTTGTCCAAACACAGTTGTGTCCAAAGGCTACATACTGTCAATGACCTGATCTCTGGTCAGCTGATTAGAGTTGACTCAGTGCTCTAAACATTCAGCTAATGGATTGAGTCGAAACTACACATGTCAGCAGATGAAATGAGTTCCTTAAAATGCTGGCTCACTGGCCTAGAGGACCGCTCTGACATTCTTATGAAGCACGCGTTACCTTGCTTACCCCGAGTCACATGAGATCTATCAGTTTCGTCTGAGTCCGGGGCAGTGGCACTGCAGGTCTGGAGCGTATTCAGCTTGTCCTGGCACAGGAAATTGGAGGCAGGAGGAAGAACTATCTGTATGTATCGACATGATATTGATCATCCTGTCTGAATCTGCAGTATTTGGCAAAAATGTGCATTTCCCACATAGTTGGGGTTCCTGAATGTGTCACAGTCGTTCTGAGACATCTAAACTCACATTTAAAATTGTCACATTTTCAAAGTTAATGTAATTTTCTGCTTTTATAAAAGATATGAGGTTTATATTTATGACTTTTTTAAATTGATTTATTCTCTGGGATCACAATGCACACATTTTATTTATATGACTGTGTACAAACCTGTCGTTTTCACAGAAGATGATGAGTCTTGTGTAAAACAAGAGTTTAGTGTGTGTACTGGACTGTAGTTTAGGACAAAGAATATAAATAATATAGTATTACTGTTAATATCAAGCGACTGATCTGTTGTTCCTGCAGGCCTTACGCACACCCCACGATCAGACAAATCTGAAGTGTCCTTCAGCCTCAGCGACGTGGAGACCTACCTGCCTTACACCAAGGCCTTGAGGGAATTCCTGGCAAAGTATGATGATGACAACCAGAAGGACCAGATGAAATATGAGGACTGTGGAGGTAGGTTTTACTCAAGGTCCCTTTTGGCTTTTTCTACTTTCTTTTAGAAAACAAGCCATTATTTCATAGCTTCACATGAAGCCTCATCATGCTACATGGTAAGACACATAAAATCCAAGAGGCCATGTTTTTTTAATGGCTGCAACAGAAACGTCCAATACAGATATTCCAGACAGATATTCCTGTGCATCATTCCCCAAACTTCATTCTGACAGTTTAGTATTAAAGATTTTGGTATTAAAGATTACCATTCTCTGCTCTGGGCAAACATGTACATGACACTAGAAAGATCTTGGCTGAGCTCTAATCTAAATCTAAATCTGATCGTGGACAGAATGTAATATTGTTGTATTTTCAAGCGAAGGCACGTCGGCAGACATCAGAATACTGGCGTTCTTTAACTGCCCGTCAGGGTTTCACCACAGGTGTTAAGGGACGCTCCCAGGTTTGACAGGCAGGACTTTGGGACACTCTTAATAATGAGTCCAAACCAAGTTAACCCTTCACTCCCACCTCCAGATGAGCCCGCAGAATACAAGAACCGGGGCGACTTGGAGAGCGAGGTGGGCATCAGGAAGGCCTGTCGTTTCTCCAGGAGCCTGCTCGGACCCTGCTCCGGCATCAAGGACCCTGATTTCGGCTTCAAGGAGGGAAAGCCCTGCCTGATTGTAAAGCTTAACAGGATCGTCAACTTCCGTCCAAGGGTAATGTCTTTTCGCAAATGGAATCGCGTTTTGTTGGAGACAAAAAAAAAAAAGTTGAACTGTGTTCAATCGTAAATTGTTGGTTGCTGCAATTGAGCACCAGACTGAAAATGACATTTGATTATTATTAGTCCACAAGTTGATATAGACCATCAGCAGTGCTCGTTAGACTCTGAGTGTACGTCAGTCATGATGTCAGTGACTAATCTAGTGTTAAACAAGAGGCTGGCTGGAGCTTTTTCTTGCTGCCATATGAGGAGAGCTACTCACTCTTACAGTGCTATCTCATGGCCGGGGCCTCCTACCCAACTTCCATCTGGTATTTCCAGTGGCAGCACTTGAGTGTAGTACTGTGTACTGTGATAATGGCACGCGCTCAATCTATAAAATATATACTGTGCTGCTTGCAATATGAGGGCAGCGAGGGACGGCTGACTCTCGTGCCTGCAGTCCCTCGGTTTGATGTGAAAGAGCAGCCTAGTCTTCGAGAAATTTATTTTACATAGTACTAAATTTTTTTACCAATTACATTGCGATGGCAGACGTAATCGGTGGCTGAATTTTCTTTAGAAGCAATGTGATTTTGGAATAGATGATGCAGTGCATTTTCTAAACGGCGGTGGATTCGCCTGGAGGCGGATGGCGAGCGCACGAATTGCAGGGCTGTGGCCCTGTGGCGAGAGCAGCGGCCTCCTCCCTGGTGCCCCGGCATGGACGCTGTGCTCCCTTCAGCCATGCACCATGATCTGTGCATAGTAGACTCATGCACAGAGCTGTTAACCAGCTCCAATTTTTCCTCTTAACCTTTAGCTGTTACTCTGTTACTCATTGAGAATTCTGCGTCAACTGTGTTTAACCATGTTTATACAGTAGATGGATTTTGACTGAGTGTCGGAAAACCCTGTGTATAAAGAAAAAAAAAAAAAAAAAAAAAAAGATAATGGTTGCTTATTCAGTGCAGCCCCTGCATGATATGAAATACAGTGAGACAACTCACAAGCTGCTTTGGGTCTGCTCTCTGCATCCACAAAGAGCAGCGAGGAGAGCGCTGTCATGCAACACACTCTTAGCGGTAAAGAGAACAGCATGTTGGATTTTTACGATGCTCGAGCAGAGTCCGAGGACTGCAGTTACTTACTGCAGTTATCCAGCAGGGGGGCTGCAAACACACCGTGGTGGGAAAGCAAAGTGCTGCCACTGTACCTGTGATCCGTATCTCTGGATTTGTTGTCTGGATCGTGACATCTGATCACAGGCCTCTGCCTGCATTGTCATCAGCCGTCAGCATCTCCAGACGAGCAGCTGAAGCCGGCCGCCGGCTACCCTGTGTGTTACACATGGAAATATATGCTCTAAACAATCCCGCTGTATGGGCTCTACTTATTTTCCTCTGCAGAGGAAGAGCTCAGCTTGTCTGCAGCTTTTTGATGGGCAGCTTGACATAATGGGAAGAGGCGGAGTCAGGTGACCTTTTAACCTGGCGGTTGGAGGTTGTTGTTTTTTGTTTTGTTTTTTTTGCAATGAGTCCAAATCGTATAGATGTTATTAACCATTCACCATTTCATTTACATTAATAAATGAATGTGACATTAATAGCGATATTTTTTATTTATTTTTTTGATGATCCAGTATCTATTCTTAAAATCCCAGGATCGATGGTTGCATGTTCGCCCTTTCTCAGCAAACATGTACATCTGCGCTAAACCTTATGTGTAGGCAGTATAAAGTGCCGTAGATGGTAGCCTGCTATATGAACCGCCGTGAGTCACGGAAGTCCTTTGTACTCTTGTTGTACAGTAAATGCGTAAATACGTTATAGTCTCAGTCTCTGTGGACCTGCTGAAGTTTCCGTGACAATCGTGAATCAAGATGTCAGCTGACTCTGGCCATCTCGTCGCGAATCTAGAGATGGCATTTGCTGGAGGGACAGACTGATTAAAAAGACTCTGCACACTGATCTGGACTCGGTTTGGGTTTTGTTGAAGACGTTATCATCTCTGACAATGAGATTTGAGGCCGTGGAAGTCGAAGGATAAGCGTACGGATTCTACTTTATCCAGTCTGTCCCTGACGGGGAGCGAACACCAGCTAACAGCTGTCTGCAGGTATCAGGTTGATGTCTTGTCAGCACAAACAGTTCAGATGAATTAGTGAGCAGACTTTCAGTTTCTCTCCTGTCTGTTCTCACAGTGATCATTAAAGGGGATGTGCTGTTCTTAGTTGAAGCATCTATGGGACAGCATTTATTTTTAAAAATAAGCAGAATGATGATGCTCTTGTAAGTGTTGCAGGTTTTTTTTATTCTTCTTACTCAACTGTTTTACACAGTCATTTTGCATTTGCCAAGCAAAATAAACCCTTGCTCCACAGTTTTACAACCAGGAAATATGTTAACTATTTAGCCAATAATGTGGACTTTGCACAATTTTATATTCAAGGAACAAACAGTGTTGTTCACTTGTTGAATGTACAAGAAATTTAAGTTTCCAGGATAAGTGCTCCTACATTGGTATTTATCTGATGTTATCAGAATGATCAAGAATTGAATTGAATAGAATCAAAAGGAATCTCTTCTGGACTGGATTGATAACGAATCGGGAGCTCAGTGCTGATATTAACCGCAATACATCCTGCGTTCATCTACACCTGTGACATGTGTTTTTTTTTTTTGTTTTTTTTTATTGAACCAGACACAGATCACATGTTAGTACCAGGTAGAAATGGAGTCTCTCCATGGAAAAACAGAGTAGTCCTTGTATCCCGTCCACTTGCTAACTGGTCTTTTGTGTTCAGCCTCCTACCTCGAATGAAAGTATCCCCGAAGAGGCTCAACCCAAGGTGCAGCCCAATGTGATCCCCATCTACTGCACCAACAAGGTACACAGTTTTTTTTCATTTGTTTCTTTAGTTTTTGTTGTTGTTTTCCACTTTAGACCTCAGTACAAATGTGTGTGGGATTTCCTTTGGCTGTTCACAGAATTAATTCTGCATGTGACAAATCTGTCCCAATTCTTTGAAACATTTGTGCTTGCTCTGTAGTTTTGTCCTTCCATACATGTGCCTCATTTCATCCTTTCAGAAAGAGGAGGATGCTGATAAAATTGGGGAGATTAAGTACTTCGGTATCGGCGGTGGCTTCCCCCTGCAGTATTACCCGTACTACGGCAAGCTGTTGCACCCTCAGTACTTGCAACCGTTGGTGGCGTTGCAGTTCAGCAACCTGACCCTGAACACCGAGGTGCGCATCGAGTGCAAAGTGTTCGGAGACAACATCCACTACAGCGACAAGGACCGCTACCAGGGACGCTTTGACGTCAAGATCCAGGTTAACAGTTTATGACTGTCATCAAAACCATAGCACTTTGTCTGACCACCATCACCACCACCAACACCACCACCCCCTCCACCCCTTTTGTCCTTAACCAAATACCGATCTAATGCAGGAGATGATAAGTGAGGGGGGTAGGTCGTAGCGGTTAAGTCGATCACAACTAGTCTTGAATGAAAAAAAACTGATAGAGGACCGATTTCGTAATCTGTCTGCTTTCATCGCTAGCTTCTACACTTCTGTCTAGCATTAGAATGTAATTTAGAGGAAGAGTAGCAATAGGCCTAATAAAAATATTTATTCTGCTGTAAATGAGACTTTTCCACAAGCCATGGGACATTGTTCATTGATGACTGTAAAGTGTAATTCCATCTCTGATGTGTAGCGAGCTGTGTTTGTCCCCTCTGCCTATCGCTGCCATGTGTGGCTTCAGTAGATATATTTGGAGTGTGCAGTAGTTGAAACATCTGGTCCTTCGAAACCACGTTGTTCTCATGTTCTTCTCTGAGCAAGCTTTAGCAGTTCTAGGCAAGTGTGTGTCAGACGTGAACACACACACTCCCACTTACTTAATGATTTGAAATAGTTAAACATGGTACACTCTTCTGATCTGTGTAAGGAAAAGGCTGCACTCCAGGGAATTTCTTTCCTCTTTTTATTTGTGTTTTTACACCTGATCAAGGGAGACTCTTTTTACTTTGCCTTTTTTTCTTTTTGTGCTTTGTTAAATCACTTAAATGTGTGACGGGGTTTTATCACTTGGTTTCATGCCTTTTACTTCTGATTTTTGCCTTGAATGTAGAGTTGTGTGTCCAGCCTGTTAGACACGTTGGCCTGCTGTAAGGGCAATGGTGCTAACCCAAGATTTTGTTTTATTTTTTTATTTTTTCTTGTTTTTTTTTTTTTTGTTTTGTTTTGTTTTTTTTTTTCTTTTCTGGATTCATCACTGCATTGTGGTGTAACTCCCTGAATGTTTAAGCCATTAAACATGGTGGAAGAATTTTATATTTATGCAGTTGTACATTTTGTTCCTTTGCAGAATATTGTAATGTACAAATGCAAAACCAAAGTGACAACTTGAAGAAAGTCTTTACCAGAAGCAATGGAGTACTTGTTTTTTTTTGTTCTGTTTTTTTTTTTTTAGGATCTCATCATGTTAAGTGCTAAAGTCAATGTCTCGTCTTGCAACTTTTTAATGGTTAACTCTTGATTTGTGTTTTAGCCATGAATGTAGTTAGATGTAGAATGAACAGGTAACAGGCAGTTTAATTCTACAATGACCTGACCTTCATGCATTTCAAAAAAAGATGGTTCTTACAGAGCTCCAGGCTTTAGATGACTAATGATGTTGGCTTTAATATTCCATGGGATCTGTTCATCCACAACAGTTCATCCACCTGTGTCATTCAAAGATAGAAACAAATAAAATCATAATGGACCTTTCTTGTGTTTTCTTTTTCTTCCATGTTGTGACATTCTCTCAAATTCTGAACTACAACAGCTGATCATAATGTGTTTGTCCAGTACCCAGCCATACATTGCGTGGCTGGGTGTTTTTAAATCCTTCCCTGTTAACTGTGTAGCGCTCTATATTTATTGTCTTGCATTTTATTATAGACAGTTACAGTCATGTGAGACTACATCTGTCAGTAATGAAGCAATCTCAGGTTACTGCTAAACTAAAGAGCATCTACTCTACAGTGGCGCACACAGCCTTAATGTTGCTGAAAATTTGTACCGGGCCTGAAGGGATCTGCGACCATCTGACCCAAACCCAAGATCGACACATATGGCACTTTAAAAAAAAAAAAAAAATGGACCAATGTGACTCCAGCTCTGAACCATTCGGCAAAACCTTGGATATTGGCCAATTATCCCCAAACTGCCCCATTAAATCTTTCCCTGGGTGCTTCACTCCACTTCAATCTACCAGGCCTTAAACAGAGGCAATCATCCAGTCAAGGAGGATGCAGATATGTATAAAAAGCACTATAGTGAAACTAACGGATGCTAGAAAACTACAGGAAATAATACCTTTAGCTAGTTACTGGGCAAAATGCAACGCTTCAGAAATACAGTTTGTACTAAGTAAAAGGCAGTTGGATGTTTTGGTAGCTCCAGCAGCAGCTATAGATGTCTGTAGTTGACTTACTGGACTACTGACAATCTTTAGAGACAAATCTCATTAAGACAATGAAACCATTTACTTCAGTGATTAGTTTGGCTTTGATTTGCTGACTTTAGAAGCAACTTCTATTGTCGTCTTGGGTCCAATCACAATTTTTACACAAACCGAAGACCCTTAGTAGTTGTAGTCAGATCTAAGTTGCCAACTGCTCAATATGAAGTTCATAGTATGCATCAATATATCCCAGCAGGCAGGCCCTTTATTAAACCTGCCACAACCTGAAATATTGTGTAGTCTTGCTCTTGGTGGGTCCCAACCCCCTTTTGGGACTCGCTGCTCTAGATCCTTTGCATTTGCGGGAAAGGTGCAGCCATAGAGAGCATGAAAACATGGCATCCTAGATTTAAATGTGTCTGTGCTGGAACCTAATGTACTGTGTATGGACGCTGTTATACAATGCAAACGCGTTTCCTGTAACTTTAAAGCTAGTTAATGAAGTTGCAACTGAGAGAAACTCCACCCGAATGATACATCAGCCCTTGCCAACATGGTGTTGTATAAGAGTCAGACTACATGGTGTTTTTCCCTAAGCAGCCCAAGTATGCGATTTCCTAACTTTCTTTTCTCTGTCTGCGAAACAAGCTTTTAACCCCATGTTTGACCTCAGACATGAATGAATGAACTGTTGTCGGCTCGGGTAGCAGGGCAGAGGGACTGGACGATTTCCGTTACTGTTCAGTTATTCTGCTCTGAGTGTGCAGGCAGGACGAGGCTGCCGGATCAATGGCAGACACACAGCTCTGTAATTACAGGAGGAAGCCGCTGTGTAGTAGCTAACAGAGGGATGTTGTTTCAGGCACCACCAGAGAGCAGGTATTAAGTCACTGGGAGCCACAGGGGCCTACAAAGCCAGCCAAGCAGGCTAACAGCCAGCCAAATGGCAGCTGCTTAATAAAGTAGGCTCTTTCTATCCCCTCCACCCAGGAGATTATGTGTTTGGTACCTTTTTTTTTCTTTGTTTGTTTAATAGCAAGATATCTAAAAAAAAAAAAAAATTTAACCCAACGACCACCTTTTATTATTTTTTTTAGCAGTTTCTAGCTTTTTCTGGAGCTTTCCATCACATCTCCTGGTCTTCACCACCAGAGAGTTTGAATGAATGACACTGAACTTTCACACTCAAGTTTCAGGATCAAGTGACTTGATTAGATTCAGGACTTTTTTTTTTTTTTTTTTTAAAGGAACTGAGAGATGGGAATTTTTTTTTACATTTTTGGAAAACAAAAGAGAAAAGAAAGTGAAGCTCTGCCCTTCCTTACCTTGTTTGACCGATCAAGTCAAAATAATCAAATGAAGAAATTAGGTGTTTATGGTCCAGATGCTGGCTCCGTATGTCTCACACACACTATAAAACTGGTGTAGATTTCCTCTCATGAAATGCTTAAAGTTCAAGTATTGAATGAAATATCAATGTGTTAATTCATATATGGAACATAACTGGCCATTCGCTGCAGAACTTTTCCTCTCTGAGACCAATGCATTGTCCAGTGCTGTGGGAGTTGTGTGGTATCAAAGCATATTTTTTATTTGATTGGTGATCCCGAGTCTTTCACAACTAAATCACTTGCTGATCTGATTTATATAGCTCATACATTCCCCTGAGATTATCCAGTGATTTTTGCAGCAGTGGTCTCTTGGACTTGCTGTAGAGGTGTAACAGTTAAAGTGGCTTCCGAAAGTATTCAGACACCATCACTTTTTGCACACTTTGTGTTGGAGATTGAACTGTAAATGGATTAAACTGCCATTTTGCATTCTACACTCAGTTACCCATAATGAATAAGTGAACTTTTTTTTAGAAGAGGTTGCAAATATTAAAAATCAAGAACAGAAGTCTCTCACTTATGAAAGTATTTAGACCCTTAATTCAGAGCTTTGTAGAAGCCCCTTTGGCAGCAGTTACAGCTTCGAGTCTTCTTGGGAAAGTCTCTACAAGCTTTGCACACCTGGATTTGGGCAGTTTATCCCATTCTTACTGGGAGATCCTCTCAGGCTCCGTCAGATTGGATGTGAAGCCGCTGTAAACTGTCATGTTCAGGTACCTGGGGTTTAAGTCTGGTCTTTGGCTGGGCCACTCAAGGACAGCCAGAGAGTTGTCCTGAAGTTACTCAAGCATTGTCTTGGCTGTATGCTTCAGTTCATTGGGTACTGAAAGGTCAATCCAGTCTCAGGTTGTGTGCACTCTGGAGCAGGTTTTCTTCAAGGACCTCTCTGTTATTGGCTGCATTCACCCTTCCCTCAGTTCTGACCAGTCTCCCTGTCCCTGCTGCTGAGAAGCCCCCCCACAGCATGATGCTACCACCCCCATGCTTCCCATTAGGGATGGTATTAGCCAGGTGATTTGCAGTGCCTGGTGGTTGCTAGACATACTGCTTGGAATCTTACCCAAATGGTTCAATTTTTGTCTCATCAGAGCAGAAAATCTTTTTTCCTCATGCTCTCAGAGTCTTTTAAATGCTTTTTGGCAAAACTCCAAGTGGGCTGTCATATGCCTTTTACTCAAAGTGACCTCTGTCCAGCCCCTCTACTATAAAAGCCTAATTGATAGAGTCTCTGTTGAGATGATCATCCTTCGGGCAGTTTCTCACGTCTCTGCAGAGGATTTCTCTGTTAGAGTGACCATTCTTGGTCACTTTTCTGACCAAGTCCCTTCCGGCCTGGTTACTGAGTTCAGCCGGACGGCCAACTCCAGGAAGAGTCCTGGTGGTTCCATACTTCTTCCATTTCACGATTATTGAGGCCACTGTGCTCCTGGGAACACTCAAAGCCTTAGGAATGTTTTTTTTTTACCCTTGTCCTGATCTGTACCTCACCTCAATTTTATCATGGAGGTCTACAGGGAGCTCCTTAAACATGTCTCGGTTTTTGTTGTGACATGCAGTGCGACTTGTGGGACCTTATTATCACAGGTGTGTACCTTTCTAAACTCTGCCCAATCAATTCAATTTGCCACACGTTGACTCCAATCAAGTTCTAGACAAATCCAAAGGATAATTAAAGCAAACAGGAGGCACCTTATCAACGTTTAAAGTGTCACAGCAAAGGCTCTGAATACTTTTGTTACTGAGAGATTTCAGCTTTTGATTTTTAATACAATTGCAAAAAATTCTAAAAACACGTTTTCCCTTTGTCATTATGGGTTACTGAGTGTAGATTGATGGGCAAAAATGGTAATTTTATCCATTTAAAGTTAAATCTACAATGCAATTAAGTGAAGGGGTCTTCTTTCTGAAGTCACAGTGTGTAAACTGTCTTGACTTTTTTCAGTGAAGCAGGATTAGAACCCTTGATACTATCTACCTATACTACAGATTCATGTGATACCACCCCCCTTCACAAACATTCAGCTGCCAAACAACCCGACAGGTGGAGAACTGCTATACCAAGGGGAAAACAGACATGTCAAATCAGTTTTACTTCTATACAGTGGCACTACGTCACAAATGACAAATTAACCTCAGATGGTTTTACGTTCTTAGCATATGGAACCCTCCTGACTCAGATAAAGAACAACTCTACCAAAAAGGCTATGGATCAGAGAAGACTCGAGTGACTTCCAGGTGGTGGGACCTTCAAAACCAGCAGAATTAACAATGATCTGTCTGACATACTGAACTGTCAGTCTGCGGAGGCTGAAGAGTAACCGTTGACTGACTTTCCTGACACACACATGTACAGTATGGGCCTATTTCTATATCCACCCCAGGAACGTGAGGTTACCCTGAACAAGGCCTGAAGCCATATCCAGTTTCCATTTTATTAGGTACTAGGTATAGTTAATACATAAACAGGTGCAGATGAACGCAGGATTTTGTTAGGCTGAACAAAAGCGTACGTGCTTCGGCAGTCTGAAACAACTTATGTCTCAGATCTTTCTGAATACGTTTACACAGCTGTAGCTGAATTTTTTTTTTTTTCCATTTGAATGCCAGGTGGCAGATTCATTCATGAGTCAACCAATCACACCCTGCCCTTCATTTTTCTTCCTTAAACAAGGGGAAAGTCTTGTTAAAGAGATTAAAGTGTCTTTTTCAAACGAGAAATGGCCAAGAAGGCAGCATAAAAACACAATTACAGCAATAAATACTACACAAACAACATAAACAGACTAAGACAAGCATTACATATCACAAAACAGTCTAAATGAAAAATAATACTGGGATAGTCTCTTCATATTCTAAGTGGAACAGCATACTATATCTGTACTCGACAGAAAGCTCCTTGTCATTTTAGACTTTTACACATGAACTGATGAGCTGAAACATTATGACCAGCGTGTGCACTCTGGCCAGTGTGTCGCTGCACAGCCCCACAGTACGGCTGGAGAGATGGAGACAGTGGCGACATGGAGGATGGGAGAATGAGAGACATGCAGGGAGTCTGTTCACATGGCCTCAGATAGCATCACAATGTCTCTACTGAATACCGAGCAACACAGATACGGAGGACATGAAGAACAATTTCGTCCCACCACAGCCACCTCTGACCCCCTGGGAACCTGCTGGGCTCAGTGTGCTGTCATGGGAGAGCTCTTATTTATAATTCATCCTCTCCACACAGCACTGGAACATGTGAGTAATTGATTTCAGAGTTGTTAAGCTCAAGTAGCCACATATTCCTTTTAAAGTCATGGCACATGTGAAGTAAGGTCCTGAGAGGTCAAAAGTTACCCATGTTGTCTCCTTTTACTCTGAAACACTTATTGTGGCCCGATGTGGTCTTCTGCTGTTATGGTCAAGCCACCTCAGGGTTCAACAAGTTGTTCATTCCGGGGAGGCTTTTCTTCTCACCACAGTTGTAAAGACTAGTTATCTGAGTTACCGTAGCCTTTCTGTCAGCTCCAAACAATCTGGCCATTCTCCTCTGACCTCTCTCATCAACAAGGCACTTCCGTCCACAGAACTGCTGCTCACTGGATGTTTTTGTTTTTGGCACCATTCTGAGTGAAAAACCCTAGAGACTGTTGTGTATGAAAATCCCGGGGGATCAACTGCTTCAGAAATACTCAAACCAGCCCATCTGGCACCAAGCAGTTATACAGGTGATCCTAATAAAGTGAGTGTATATAATAACACTCTAAAAGGGGCCATTTTGCATAATAAGTCCCTTTACATTTGATACATTTTACTGCTAATACTTTTATATGTTTATTCAATACATTTTGAATGCAATACTTTCAATTGCTGAATTGCAACCTTTAGTTAAAGGATAAGTCTTCTGATTTTCTATATTTTCATTATTTTCAAAAAAAACTCAATGTGTAGACCCAAACCAACAATGAATGTGAGCTCTCATGTTGCCCAGCACTATTAAAAGCCCAGCACTGAGCCACACTGTTGCACTGGGTGACATGTTCCTTCATCACCATGAACACACACACTGTAGTTTATTTTAACTAATTCTCACACACACTGTCCCGCTGCCCCAAATACTCACTGGGGCACCAAATGTGGGTTGATCTGCTGCAGAAAATAGTCCCCAACAACTGCAGTATTTTCTCCTGTTTGAGCAACGTTTGATGAATATACAGTGACCAGTTGTTTTGAGAAAAACATTTCACCTTATTTACTTGCCTTTTTTGTACATCGCCTGCAGTGATGAACCTACAGAGAATTATCACCAGCTCCTCAGTTCCTTAGCTCTGCTGATCTTTTTAGACTCGTTAGGCTCATTTTGGTTTTACGGCCCACAAACTCCACTCCTTGTAAACCTGGTTTGCAGCAGCAGCAGCAGCTCCGATGAAGCGCTTTGACCATTTTGGCTTGGGCCTTTTCTTCGGCACCTGCACCATCCGTCCCTGAATTAATCAATACGACCAGCAGCGGAGGAATGGGTAGGGCTGTGACAAGAATGGTGAGTTGGAATGTTCGGGGACTAAACCATCGGCAGTTAGAGATGATGTAGGCGACATTATTACCGGCCAGATTTAAACCATTCCATCATTTGACGCTATACAAATAAAATTGAATTGAATTGAAATTGAATTGCAATTATAAGATCTTAACTAGAATACTGGCAGACAGACTGCTATGGGTCATAGGCAAGATCATTCACCAAACTGGGTTAATCATGGGCAAACAGGCATACAGTTATCTCCACCAGGTGTTTCACACGATTAGTCTCCTATCTCGAGCATAAATATTAGCTTTTTGCTGTTAAGAGTATCCAATAACATAACATCCAAGTATTTGCCTCCTTTAAGAGGGACAAGACAAGGATGCCCCTTACCACCTCTCCTGTTTGATGTCGCTATTGAACCCCTGAGAGTCGCATGGAGAGGTGGTGCTGGCCTGACAGGGATCAACAAGAGTGGACGTGTGCACGAACCTTCGATGCGTGCCAGTGACCTCCTTTGTTTTTTTGCAGATCCTTATAGATCCATTCCAAACACTCTCAAAAATACTACAGAATTTGGGACGATATCAGGGCACGACAAAGAGTCTCATAGTCCGCACCAAAGACGAAGTGAGCCGAATGCCTTTTGAAACCTTGCCATTCATAAGCAGCAAAGATAGATTCACCTATTTGGCAGGGTCAGTAACCAAGTGGTGTAAAGAGCGCTCGGAGAACAATTTCAAAACAGGCCTGAATCAAGCCCAACACTACACCCCAGACATGGAAGAATGGTCAGTTTTTCCTTTGTCACTTGTTGGGAGAATCAGTTTGGTAGAAATGATGACTATGCCAGAATTTTTGTTTCTGATTTGAAACAATATCATTCTTAGAGTCAATGCAAAGTCATTTTTCACTGAACTAATCTACATATATCTGGAACAAAAAGCTACCACGGATAAGGAGAGAGTTCTTGGAGAGACAGAAGGAGGATGGAGGGCGTGGACACCAAATTATATGCACTATTACCGGGCTGCTATCGTCTAGAAGTTCATTTTCTGGGCCCAGGAACTGGAAGACGAACACATGCCCCTCTGGGCAATTATGGATTACGAACATTCCAGCAGCCCAGTATCACTGAGCTTTCTAATCTGTGCCACATTGCCATTGAATGAGCATCTTCTCACAAACAACCCAGTGACTGGGAGACACTTAAGGTCTGGGCACAGTTCAGGATTCATTTTAAATGTAGACAAGCCCTGCACATGGCACTTATCTTATCTAGGGCCCTTTTTTCCTGCCGTTCCTATTGACTCAGCATTTCAGCTTCGGACCAGAAAGGGTGTGGCTTCTGTAACTGATCTTTGGAAACAAGGCAGTTCAGGGCAGTTTTATCTGAGTACTGATCCATTGCAAAGGGGACCTATATCTGCGTTGTCCCCTTCACTGGATCATAATAAGGAACAGTTGGGGGTGGAATTTGGCTCAGACATACCTGAAGTAACACGGCACTCAGGCTGGTGCATGCATCACCGGTATGTATCAGACATGGGCTGTTACAGTTTGAGGTAGTTCATGGACTTCACCTCACCAGCAGCAGATTGGCCAAACTTTTCCAGGTGTAGGTGTGATCCAGGCACCCTCAGCCACATGTTTTGGGCCTGCCCAAAGCTGGGGGATTTCTGGATAGAGGACTTTAGTCCTCTCAGATGTGGGTGGTACACGGGTTCACCCAAACCTCATGTGATCCATATTCGGCGTTGCCCCGCAGCACTTGAGAATATCAGCTAACCGCAGAGTGGTTGCGCCCTTCTGCACACTGCTTGCATGGTGGATGAGCCTGCTCAGCTGGAAAAAGCCTTCATCACCTGGCAGCCATTACTACTTTAACTTCAAAGCCAAACCCTGTTAATTAATCATGAAGGAAATTCTTTTCTTAATCCATTCATTTTATTCTATTTTTTTCTCGTGCAAGTGGTTGTGTGTGGGGTGTTTTTTCCTCTTTATTTCTCCTCCTAATTTTCCTTATCCTTCATGTGTTTAAAATTCAGTAAAACTATTTGAATGATAATGAAAAGATGCTGCTGCTCTGCGTTACAGGAAATGAAGGAGTCAGCGTTTTGGAGCTTGACTCATTCCAGGGACTGAAAGTCAGACTATCTTGACCTCTGCTGCACAGCTTCTGATAATTCTTTTTCTGAGATCTGTCAGCACATTATCACAGTGAAACAGAGCAGCGGACCAAGCCCATCCCGGGCGGTTCGTTGTCAACAAGTTAACAGGTCACAATAAATCTACACATACGTTCCTAGACAAACAGGGCATCTGTAAGTGAATGAGAAAAAAGGACAAGAAAAGAAAGCTGGAAAGAGAAGTCAGTAAAAAATGAAAGATGCATTTTGTAGGTAGGTTACCATGAAGCTGACTGGGCTTCCGTGCTCCCAGGAGAATAAACCATTTAGACCAGTGGAGAGGTCATGAGGTCATTCACGACCTCTCCACTGGTGACACCCTCAGGAAAAAACACATTTTTAAGCTCCACTGCTGGTCGGTCCTGATGAGAAAATCATCAGGATGTTGTCTGCTCCATCCAACTCTCAGGTATCGGGCTGGGGATATAAATACATTTAATATATTAGACCTCTTCTTGTTGGATAGATATATTTTTGGCCCATTAATCAGGACACTGATTTGACACTCCTTTCCACAGATATCACACTAAATACTACACAATATCAAAGGAGACATGTGATGGAGGTCCTGTTTTCTCTCAGCAGAGCTATTCAGCTTTCATAAATACTTTGATGCTTTACTCATTTTAATGCTGGCGTACTGTGGCCTAAATAAACACTGTGCAGCTGTATAAGGGAAAGTACAATAACATCAAACTTGGTATGAGGATTGTAAAACACATGCTCTGATCCCCTGGGCCCCTTGGGCCCCTGGGCGCTCACCCAGCACATCCTGCCGGTAGGTACGACCAGTGCTGCAGCTCATTCACTCGCACACTTGAGCTCAGCCTGGGTATCACAGACACCAACAAACAAGCTCCACGGCAACAGGCCAGGCGCCCAGCACAGATGTCACAGGATCGCATTGAGCAGGAGTCACCCCGTCGGCCGACGCTGTGGGGAGGCGCCATCCCAGTGATGACATCACACCCCCGAGGCTGAATCATAAAACCAGCAGAATTACACATGCGAGTGGAAATGTTTTTTATCATCTGAATTCTCGTTCAAACACGCCCGCACTTGTCTGCAGGGCCACCGTCACACTCCCCGGATCTGATGGGCTGGAGGCGGGGAGTAGCCTTACCCTCACACTCTGTCAGCCGTCGCAAGGTCATCTTCGCTGATCACACTTTATCACGTGACACACGCGTGCTGCGCGGTTGGCTGGCAGGAGGAGGGGTTGGTTCGCTGTCGCCCTGATACCATGCACGTGATTAGCTGCAGCCCGCGGGAACCACGCGCTGCTAAATAATTATCACACACGGTGACTGTTTACGTGTCGGTGACAGAATCTACGTTTACGCCCGTGGCTATTTCTCCCGGGGTCCACTTGATTGAGTTCACTCTAAAACTGCCGGGGGATAATGCTAGGACATGTTAAAATGACGTCTGTGAAAAATGTCTGCATGGGAAACACTCCTGGGGTCCAACCATCCATAGACCGTCTGCATATGTATACTGTATCTTCCTGTGATGGACATTCTTTTTTTTTTCCAAACCAAAAATGTATACAACACAGTTATTTACATAATCCCAGCGGCCTTTCCTATCATATTCTTAAATCCTTCTGAGACCATTCTCTGAGTTGATGCATTTGGATCGAGGATGTTAAACCTGAACTGTGCCCACTGCAGCCCGCAGATTTCTGTTCTCGGGCTGACAGGAAATCAGGCCCCTCCTAAACATCAGGAGAGCAGCAGCCCCAGAAACCCTCAGACCAGCCCGCCTGGCAGCAACAATCACGCTGCAGTCAAAGTCACTGAGCTCACATTTTTCCTCATTCTGATTTTTGATGAACATTAACCGACGCTCCCAAACCTGCATCTGCAGGACTCTCGTGCCCTGCCCTGCTGCCACGTGATTGGCTGGCTGGATGACTGCATGAGTCAGCGGGTGCACAGGTGTTCCTAACGAAGAGCTCTGGGAGCGCAGGCAATCAACTAAATCTATTTGTTGATTCCGGACACAAGAAGGCAGGAGTGCGGCGTCGGAAACATCAAATGACACGCGCCCCGTCACTCCGCCGACAGTGACAGTAGCTGACAGAGGAATAGGAAAAGATGGCAGGTGGTTATTGTGCTGTGGTAGGTCCCGTATCATCCCTGCTGGGATGTTTAGTTCAGTACACTTTTGTTTAATGGTTTGGAGTCGGGAAATATCATGTACCGGCTCTGCCTTTACCAAGCACTTGCGACAGCCGTACACCGTTCACTCAGAAATATCGTTCCACAGACAGAAAAGGATGTGGATATTTCAAAATCCGATACGTTATCGCAGCTCTGATAAGCATAAAGAGACTTTGCGTTTGTGCGTTCGCGCGAAACAAAACAGAAACCTCGGAATGTCACACGACCACACCGACGACATAAAACCAAACATCCAGTGACCAAATCCACAAAAAAAAAAAAACTTGTGCTAACAAATGGTTAACTAAAATAAACAGGGATCGCTATCAGTGGCATAAAACAAACAGGACCGTACCAATGTGTACACACATTACGGCATCTTATGGACAAAGATGAATAATACATGGTCTGGTGTCTTAGGAGTTCAGGAGGTTAACAGCATCTGGATCGGTGCTGTCACAGAAGCTGACCACCCTTGGTTAGGAAACCTCGTAGTCTCGGTCTATAAGAGAAGAGAGGAAACTTGACAGGAGTCCTGTAGAGTCTTGGCTCCCTTTTCGCTTTAACCTATGGTTGAAAAAGTTCTGCAAGTGACGCGACCGACAGACGGGCTTTTTTAGCAGACTGAGGACTCAGAGCCCCTTGTTTCTGTTTTGTTTTTTTTTCTCCACGTGACAGTACAGTAGTTCCCGGGTGATGAACTGCACTGACCCAGCACGCCGGATGATGCAGGAGCCAACCCTCGACACGACGGCCCCATGGGAGCTCCGACGGAGCTGACACCGAGGCTGTGGTGGATTTAATTGGTGAGCCGGATCAGCGCTGGCTGTCAGCAGGTTGTTAACACATCAGCAGCACTGGGAGTTGGTAACAGCAGTGATGTGTCACAGTTGATCTACAGAGACTGAACCTCATTCAGTTCATCCACATCCAGGACCATGGTGCTCTACGCCCGGCCTGGTGTGAGGGCCGCGTACTGCCCCCAAGAGGCCGTGGCTTTCATTACAACCCACAACACAGTGAAGGATAACGCAGTCATACCAGCAGCTATTTACACGTGTTGTTCTATGAGAGCCGCGTGTTCTGAGCCATTGCGTTGAAGGGCCCACTCGCATTATCCTACCAGCAGCGCGGCTCAGCGAGCAGCGCAACCTGGGACATACTGGAGACAACAAGATGAATCCAGAGCAGCGCTGCAATTAAAAAGTGCACAGGGGGCCGGTGATTATCTATGGATGGCCTAGCGCATCACGAAATGAGTGCTGCAGGCCCGCCTGGGTCAGATCCCCGCAGGAGCAGACCCGGCGGGGCCGCAGGCGGAGTGGCCCGCTCCGGCATTCACCACATATTTTACTTTATCAACCGAGCGAAATTCACGTCCGAGTTCATCCCTGCTTTGTTCCGTAAAGAGGAACTTAACACTAAATCCTCTTTTCTGAGTTAGCAACTGACATGTGCAGTCACTTATTATTACACGATTTATCGATCCTGGTCCCAGCCTACACCGGGACACCGAAGAGCGTTCATCAGTGTGAACTGTGATCCATCACTTCTCCTCCGTCTGCTCGCATCGGGAGATTACGACTAATCTCATTTACAGCAGCTAATCGGACTCTGCTGTGCGGCTGCGGCCCAACCTCGGCGGCATGCACTCAACATGGACGCCAGTCCCTCGTTAAACGCACACAAACACACACACACACACACACACACACTGTATAGGCCAATTTCATGTTAACATTAATGTGATGTCTTTCCTGTTGAAACGGGTTCGAGTGGTCGGTCTGAGGAAGTAGTTGGATTTGATAGAGAGACTTGAAGATGACTGGAGATGGTGGGGCCAAGAGGTCACAGCTTTCAAGGCGATCATCGGGACATGACAGATCTGTAAAACAGAGGGTTATCACACGTCTGAACCGGTTCAACTCTGCCGGTCTCCTGTATCGAACTCACGTCGTTCAGCCAAGCGCTGTCAGTTCAGTTTTAAACAGCCCTGCCCGCCTGCACAGGTGCTTTGAGCTCCCTCCGATCGGTCGGACCCGTGTTGGCGATGACTGCTACGTTTCGGCGACACTCTGCTGTCTCGGCCCTGCAGCCTCGTGCCGAAGCGCTCGCGTGCGACCGGTCGCCAGCCCCACTGTGCGCGTTTTCACGCTCAGGGTGGCGCTGGCGTTAGCACCCACGGGGATTGTCCATATTCTTTGGCCCACGGACATTGATGAACCCCCCCCCCCCGTGATGTATTCTCTGCGTGTGGCCTCTCAGTGTGTTTGCAGCTCCAACTGATCAGCCGCTGACACTTTCACAGCCGTCAGGGTCACACAGTGGGGCTCAGGGTGCGGGAGGCTGAGGAGCGCGGCGGAAAGCAGAGCTGAGATTAGCCGAGGCTGCTGGAGGATTGTCCCGCTCCTCTCCGGGAGCCGCGGGGGGAGTCTGATGTCTCACTTTAGCTGTGCACTCTCTAAGAGGATTTACTGGAAGGAATATAAATAAAGAGGTAGCTCCGACCCCAATCAGTCCTGGTTATCTACCCAGGGATAATAACAGCAAAAAAAAAGAGGTGGTTGCTATATTTATCAGTGCTGGAACATTTCATGAACATGAAATTATTTGTGTGTGTGTGTGTGTGTGTGTGTGTGCGTGTGTGTGTGTGTGTCTTATGGTGTAGGGAACATGATCAAACCAAAAGAGCGGTTTTGAATATGTTTTTGATATTAGAATGTAAGTACGTTTTTTTTCAAAACCCTTATCACCAGCACAATGAAGGGTCAGTCAATTTAGTTTGGTCTTTTAGTTCTGTCAACGCTGCAGACACTTTGGAGATTGAAGAGTGAGATAGGCTCAGAAATCGCGTGGCAACATTTGCAATCCATCAAAGTTAAGCTTTATCATGATTTTATATCCTCAATCCTGGACAGTATTTGGTTGTAGTTACGATAGTGATATACTGCGTCACTACAGTCCGCTGGCTGATTCTCACATAGAAAATAATTCTTTCCTGTCTCCTCCTCCTCGTCCTCCTCCTCCTCCCTTCATCACCTGCTGGGAGGTGCTGCAGTGTGGATGAACAGAAGGGACTCCTCCTCCTCCTCCTCCTCCTCCGCAGCAGCCGAGGGTGATTTTGTGCACAGGAAAGCACGAGTGCGTTTTTCTCCAGCAACTTATGTTAGAGGACAGATTTTAACTCCTTCACAGCAGGATCCTGTGCATCTGGACATGAGTCCTCGGCTCTGCTGTCGGTCTCCGGTTTGATGGGAAGGACGGAGAACAAACCAGGGAGCGGCATGAGGTTCCACCAGAGCTCGTCCTGACTTCTCCTCACTGTCTGGACTGCCTCATCTTTATCACTCACATTCAGGTGAGCAAAGTTTACAGGGTGGAGAGGGGCTGTTGTTCATGTTACTGTCTGTTTGCAAGAAAAGAACTAGTCTGGAGTTGAGGTGGACGAGTCAGACCGGGCTGAAAATCTAATTTTAGCGGATGTAATCTGGGAGAGAAGGATTTGAGTTAACGGTGCTAAAGGAGAGACATGCCGAGCTAATGAGACTAAACACACACAGAAGCTCTTTTACTCTCTGTCAGGTAGCCGTCGCAGGACTAACAGTCAATCTTCCTCTTGACTGTGTATACCTACTCTATCTGAAGTATCCGTATGTCCAGTGTGTACGTATGTATGTATGTATGGGATTATTGAGATTACATTTACACGGAGACCTGGACAAGACATCAGCACTGACATGTAGTTATGGACAGGAAAGAACCATTGAGGCAAAAACAGCAAGTGAAGGGGTGCATCACAATGCGTGCGTGAAAATTCAAGTCCAGTGGAATAGTTACCAGTTTGGTGCTTTGCTCAGGGTTTGGGGACGGAAACTCAGTTCTCTACATAAAGAAATAAATAAATAACCTTTCATAAACTCTGTTTTTGGTCTCATTGGACTCACGGTTTCTAAAACCTTGGCTACGGGTCTGCCTCTGTTCAACCAGCTGACTAACACTCTGAATTTGTAGACCCTATCTGGGACGTGTGTTTTGGGTTTGCAGTTTTACCATAATTGTCAAATTAACACGTACAGTTGATGACCGAGGCCTGGGTGTTCAATCCAAAACCGATAACGTGGTCTGCAAGGAACACATTCAATACGCACATATCAAATGAGCACCCTTAAATCTTGAATCTCGAGATGCCACCTTGGTGGTCTCAACAGCTGCACCTCTTTATCCCCACCATAAAGATCAAAAACAGGAGGGGGTGGCTGGGTGCATCCCCACTGAAGTCCACTGCTCACCGCGAAGCTCGGCACTGAGAACGTGAACCCAGCTCTCACAGAGTGAAGACAACAAAAAAAAGCAAGATGCACGGTGTGAGCACAATGTAACCTGAGATAGCTGGCTACTCAAGCTCTCTGAGCCGCACTTTGACACAAGGTTCCTCAGGTTCAGGTTTATTGTCATTTCGACACATACCCCTTGATGTAGAGAAACGAAATGCGATGATGAAATATCCGCCGTTGAACACTGGTGCAACCGTACGGCTCTTGTAGTCTACTACTGCGGTAGACTGCTGCAGTAACAACGTCAGGGAACTCCCCCGGCAGGTAGTGGTCCATGGCCGGTGTTGGGTCTAAGTCTGTTTCCCCTTCAGAATGTGTTTCCTCTCACTTTAACCAGAACCTGGCTTCATCCTAACCCTAACCACCGAGGTAGCGAGTTAGCCCCTCCAGCCCGATGGCCACGTCCAGAAAGAAAGCAAAGGAGCAGCTGTTCTCCATTTCCCACTGGACAGTCCATCCTACTCACTCCGCCAGTGTTCAGAGGGTCCTGGTGGCTGTGGCTGAGTTTTACTGCATCAAAGGTGCTCTGCTGGTTTTACTCGGTCCACGAGAGGCTGCTGTTCCGCATTTGTCACCGCGGCAGCCAGAAAAAATTATTTCTGCATTTCAATGTACGAGGAACAAATAAAGGAAATATAACAATCGTAACTTATTAAAAGAAAAGTAACTTCCATGGGCTGTGATATTTTTAAAAGGATCACAACTTGTGAACTCTGCACTTTCAAAAAATTCCCACCAACTAAGTCCCGAATGCCACATCACTGGGAAATTCAAATAGACTCTCTTGGAAAACACATTAAAAACACCCCCACTTTAAGACTAATAAACTAGGAGTCATTTAGGGTCCTCTGCAAAAAGAGAAATGCTACATTACACACCCCCACGTTTCTGGCTAAGCGCACAATACGCAGGACTTATAGAGAAGCTCCCCGCGCCGCTGCCTCCATGATGAAGTTGAGTGAATGTGGTCCCGGGTATGCAGCTTTACTAACAGCAGGGCAGCTCTACCAGGTTAACATGGGCAAAGTGAAGCTTTTAAAACAACAAGTCATACTAGGGATTTCTCGGCAGCCAGCACGTTCTCTTTTGAAAGCGACCATTTTCCCAGCACTTTTGCCTCAAAGCACAAGGGCAATGCACTCCTATCCATCCATTTGCTGTACCTTCTCATTGACACTGATGAGACGCGTGGACCCGGGGTCAATGGGTGTATTTCTTGTCATATCCGACAAAGTCATTGTGACTGTGAGCTCATCTGACTCTCCTGCTCCGCGGGATCAGACATGTTTAGTAGGGACAGGACTGCTGTCCTCATTAGTGAGCCTCATTAATGACTCTGTGCTTACACTTCAATTCAGAAACACCAGGATGTACATCAGAGAATGTCTCCACTCATTGCAGAGCATGCGCAAAGTGATGGGAACTGATATTAAATTGACACAGATCTCTGGTGCATGATTTACAGGCATTACTAAGTCCATGTTTTCCTACCCGGCATGTGCATCTGCTGAAAAACCAATAATGTTGTTTTGATCTCTTTTCTAAGGCTGTCCCACATGATGCACTTAGGGAAAAGCAGTGTTGGCCCTGCAGAGTCCAGCTTCCTCGGCCAGAGGACAGAGGGCAACATGGGGAGCAGGAGCAGGTGGGTTGGAGGACCACAACTGCTGGAGGACAGTAGTGTAACGATGAGTGTATGAAGGTTAAAGAAAGACTCAGGTGCCTGGAAAGGCAACATGCATGGATATTACAATCCCTCAGAAGTCTGGTTATAGTTATCAGACATACTGAATGAACACTACGTTTGCATCTACATGTACTCGTGTGGCAGATTCTTCAGTCCAAAGCGACATACAAATACGTGACCACCCAAGCCGCGGTAGATGAAGGAGAAGACAGGTGCAGGTGCATGAGGTAAAACACAAGTGAAGGATCGAGAGACAGATAGAGAAAAAGAGCGTTTTAAGAGCGTATTGCATCAACCTGCTGTTCTCCAAGTCAAAGATTGTTGAATTTATTTACTGTTTTTTTGTGGTTATGCATTCACATATTCTGCATAGCTCATTGCTTTTCAAACGAACACCTACTGTACTGTTACCTGAGCTGAGCCTGGTTACGGTTTGGCACACTGTGGTACTGGATTGAGGCTCCTTAATTTTGGTGTTCACCAGACCCCATGTAATGTAGGCAAAGACATAAGGAAGAAGGTACGGGAGAAACCTTAGGAAAAGGCAATTCAAAGAGAGAAGCCCCTCCTTCGAAGGGCAGGAGTAGGCAAATTACCGAGAGAAAACGTGTAACATTTAGTAGAAAATATAGGGCTCTCGTTGGAAGTAGAAATGACCTGCACATTTCCAGACAGTCTCTCCTGGACGACATTCGTAGCGCTGCAGTCAGTTGTTGACATCATCATGGTATATTTATTCCAGCTGTCAAGAACGTAAATTTTTTTTTTTTTTTTTAATGATACTGAGTCTTCATCGAAATTCATGCAATTATTTGTTCCTCTTGCAGTGATGGTCGGTGGCCTCTGGCTGCACAAAACATGAACAACTGCAACAACAATGATGGGTAAGATGGTATATGGATCCTCTCACGCACAGTTAATACTACCACTTGGCTAAATTGATATAGAGTAGATTTATACACCATGAAAGGACATCAGAGCCAATTCAATTCCATTAAATATAATTTTCTTGTCACATCTAAGGGTTAATTTGTTAAATATGTGTATTCAATTTTTGCTAATCCGGGGTGACCATGCAATTTTGCAGTTCTTAGAAACATTCCAATAGTGTCACCCTAACAAGTAGACTTTTAGGTTGAGACATAAGGAAAGACCACTGGCTGATATAATTCAGTGTTTATGTTTTGAATGTGCTCAGGAAATGTCTCAGCCCTCTGAGAAAAATGATCCCACCATGAAATTTTGAGATATTTTCTTCTGGGCCAAAGAGTGGGTCAGGGAAATTTAGTTAAGGTCATAGGGTCCCCAGAACTGTTATTGTTCATGGTCAGGGTACAACATACTGTATATTAACAGCCAATGTTAAGGCAATCAGTTTAGTAGTTGATATAGCATCTCATTCTGGACCAAAGTGTTGGACAGATATTCAGACTGACTGCCTTCAATGGCAGTACACAGTAAAATAAATGTACTGTGTCACAGCGCCCCCCTCAGGCTCTCTGACAATACTGAATGTCGGCAAGGTTAAAGATTATTTACCCCACCTTCCTCTGTTTATGGACATTTACAGCAAAAAAGATGACAAGAAAGAAGAGCCCAAAAAGGATGAGAAAAAAAATGATGACAATAAAGACGACAAGAAGGATGACAAGAAGGATGAAAAAAAGGATGACAAGAAGGATGACAAGAAGGATGACAAGAAAGATGACAAAAAAGATGATAAAAAGGATGAACCGTTAAGTATCACTTACTATTTTTTATGTCTACAACTGTCCATCAAATGGGAATATTATAGTCTGTTGTTCATGATTTTATAAACATTTGCTCAAAATTTGACCTGACAGATATAAAAAAAAAATTGATGTACCTCTTGTGATAAGAGTAAAAATATCTGTTCATACAAAAATCACATTTTCATTTGGAAAGACAAAGGACTCTAACCCTTTCCAAAAGTTCGGCTTTTCTAAACTGGATCCTATACAGTATAGACAGTAGTTTACAGTACAAGTAGGCCTTGACATGGGTTGAAACTCAATGCTGATGCCAATGTAACATATGAACCTCAGAACTGATACCGACACATTTTCTCAACACCTTACCTTGCTGAGCATAAACATGCTTTTAAGCAAAAAACCTCATTTTCTCATTCAGAAAGGAAGTGTGGATCATGGACCCTGCCACAGATATGTACTACTACTGGCTGTGCACAATATCCATCCCAGTGTTCTACAACTTGATGCTCCTGGTGGCCAGGTCTGAATTCATGGCATTTTGTTTTTCCTCTTTAACTTATTGTTGTTTCAAAGGTCTTTTTCATCTTTTTGCTTCCCTCTAGGGCTTGTTTTAATGAACTACAGTATACAAATACAACAATGTGGATGGTTTTGGACTACATTTCAGATGTCCTGTACTACATTGACACTTTTGTGAGAGCCAGGACAGGTCAGTGATGGGAACTCTGCTGAATGTGTGAAGTTTGTAATTACTGGAAACTTTGAATATATGATGATGCTAATCATATTCTAATGTATCAACAGGTTTTCTGGAGCAAGGACTGCTTGTAAAGGATGCAAAGCTCCTGAAAGAAAAGTACATGAAGACACGCCAGTTCAGATTAGATATCATATCAATAATACCAACTGATATTGTATTCATCAAAATTGGAATTGACAACCCAGAGTGGAGGTTCAATCGTCTCTTTAGGTTAGCCCGACTCTTTGAGCTCTTTGATCGGACTGAAACTCGAACCAATTTCCCCAACATATTCCGAATTGGTAATCTTGTACTTTACATCATCATCATTATCCACTGGAATGCTTGCCTCTACTTTGCCATCTCCAAGACGCTGGGCATAGGATCAGACACCTGGGTGTATCCAGACATCCAGAAGAATCCTGAGTTTGCTCGTCTGGCCAGACAGTACATTTACTGCTTTTACTGGTCCACACTTACTCTGACCACTATTGGTGAGACACCACCGCCAGTCCGAGACATTGAATACTTTTTTGTGGTGATTGACTTCCTCACTGGGGTTCTGATCTTTGCTACAATTGTAGGCAATGTTGGTGCAATGATTTCCAACATGAATGCTGCACGTGTAGAGTTCCAGGCTAAGATTGACTCTATCAAGCAGTACATGCAATTTCGGAAGGTCACCAAAGACCTGGAGGCAAGGGTGGTGAAGTGGTTTGACTACCTGTGGACAGAGGAGAAAACCTGTGATGAGAAGCAGGTGCTGAAGAACCTGCCAGACAAGCTAAAGGCTGAGATAGCCATCAACGTACATCTGGAGACCCTAAGAAAAGTGCGCATCTTTCAAGACTGTGAAGCAGGTTTGCTCGTTGAGTTGGTCCTCAAGCTTCAGCCTCAAGTTTTCAGTCCTGGCGATTACATCTGTAAGAAGGGGGACATTGGCAGGGAAATGTATATTATCAAAGAAGGAAAACTGGCTGTAGTAGCAGATGATGGGGTTACCCAGTTTGTGGTTCTCAGTGATGGGGCGTACTTTGGAGAAATAAGCATCCTCGGTATCAAGGGCAGTAAGGCAGGAAACCGAAGAACAGCTAACATCCGAAGTGTGGGCTACTCTGATCTGTTTGCCCTGTCTAAAGACGATCTAATGGAGGCACTCATTGAGTATCCTGATGCTAAATATGCACTGGAGGACAAGGGAAGGGCCATCCTGATGAAAGACAATCTCATAGATGAGTCGCTGGTTGCTGCTACTGATGCCAAAGACTTGGAGGAAAAGGTCAACAAGATTGAAGCCAGTTTGGAGGTCATGACAACCAAATTTCGAAGGCTGACAGAACAGTATGAATCCTCCCAGCGTAAACTCAAGCAGCGGCTCACTAATATGGTGAACCAGGTCCGAACCCTCAGAGTAGACGATGAGTAGAACTTGGCTTGGTACTACTACACCCAGGCTTAGGGACTCTTCCATTTCCCTCTGTGGTCACGCCCATGGTAGTGTAGGACTCTTTGTACACAGAAAATGGCCAGCAGCTGTCTCCATTCATTATTGGAATATATGGCAAAATAATAAGGTTGTCTTAAAAGTTGAGCATTCTCATAAACACAGGTATGCATCGGACTGGGTACCTCAGTACTTTGTGAATTGTGAGTATCGAAATACTGTCAGGTATGACAATAGGGTACAGAATGCTTGGTCATATTCTCAGTCTTGTTTTCTTGTCCTTTAAACAGATTTTCTCTGATTTACACCATCAGTTACACCACCATCCAAAAGTTTTTTTGTAAAAAAAAAAAAAGTTAGTACTGAGGAACAGGTATCAAAAAAGGTACCATTTTGGTCTCAGAACTGAAATTTGTGTCATTTTCACACCTGTAATTAAGTCATTTGAATGATTACTATCCCTAGCAATGCATTTTTGTAATTAATTACAAAAGCATCTGTCAATGCTATATGTTTATATAAAGCAATCAGGAAATATACCGAAACTACAACCACCACCACCACTTTGCCTAGATCTTCCACAAAATGCAGTTTCCCCCCATATTGACAAGAAATTGTACCTGATCCAAAAAAATCATGTCTATTTTCATTTTCATTTTCATTTATCTTACTTGTAACATGATTTTAAAAAACCAACACTAGAAGCAGAAGTGATGTTGCCTTGGTCTATTTTTCAAGAACAGTTTGAAATATAACAGATTTTAAGTTCCAGTAAACAGACACGACACTTTTTGCAGTTACAACATTCTTCTGCTGATGACATGTACAAATGCTCAGTTGTAATATAATTTTCAAATGTTCATAATAAAAGTTGCATGAATGCTTTTACTATGTTCTTCAGTCTTATTAGACACTGACACAGTATGTATTGTACATTAATTCGAGCAGGTGAC
Source organism: Xiphias gladius (assembly GCF_016859285.1). Taxonomy (NCBI): domain Eukaryota; kingdom Metazoa; phylum Chordata; class Actinopteri; order Istiophoriformes; family Xiphiidae; genus Xiphias; species Xiphias gladius. The sequence goes on along the minus strand of NC_053412.1, from coordinate 13,873,239 downwards.
CACAAGGTATTGCTTTACTTTTAGGTTGGGTGATAGGTTTAGATTTTGTTAAATTTTACCAGCTGAAGCATCTGTTTCTATTTCCAGAACCAATAACACCAGAACAAAATTGAGTCAATTTAAGAAGTAAAATGTAAGTTAACAGTAATTATGGGAAAATAAGTCAAATGTTAAAATTCTATTTGGTAAGTGGCTGATAAGTTTGTCCATTTGCCTGAAGACGTTGTTGATAAATATGATGCATCAATACATTTTTGGGAGGATGCAAACTTTAGCGTGAGGTTTTCCTCTCCATTTTCTTTGTATGCTGCTTTTGTCCTGCGCATGTACCCAACTAGGCCCAGTTTAATCTGGTTCAAAATGATCCCGATTTGGAAATCAACCATGTTTTGTGTGCTATCCCGATCCGGGATAGCAAAACATGTTGTTTTCCAAAGCAGCATTGGATTGGATCACCCTGATCCAGATAAAAACATTTTAAGATTACCAAATCCAGATTACCAGTGCTCTAAATGGGACCACATGTCACCGTGCAGGCTACTAGCTATGTAAAGAAAACAGGTAGAATAGCCAACATGTGGTCAATTTAAGTGTTTTTATATGAAGAGACAGAAAACAGCAGAATAAAACAATACAAACATCCCCTTCAATTTTCAATACCTTTTAAACAGTCAGACACCTCATCTGACCCACAACAAATAAATAAAAACAAACGTTATTCACAAACACATTGTGGATATTTTGAACACGATTTAAATAATAAAAAGCTACATATCCACCAGTTACCAAAATAAAGAACGTTCCAAGTTCTTCTTCAGTTGTGGAGAGAGCAGTTTTTTTAAGTTCTGCTTTTAGGAGGCAGATCTAGAGTCTGGCTTTGGTTTACTGTAGTTGGGCAAAAGTGATTTGTTCCTCTGCCGGATGTATCTGTACTTCTGCTCTTTCGGTTTCTGATTTAAAAGGTTACATACAGGCATCATCATCTTTGTTTGACAAAGAATGCTTCCAGCCTCTTTCTCATGCAATAACTACTGGCTCTACCACTGAGGATCCAACTTTTCCTCTATAACATGGATGAGATCCAGAATAAATGTTTCATCTGCATTAGGAGGAACTGGCTCACTTTCCTCAGAAATAATGGGCTCGATTTCCCATATAACACCTTGAATCCTGTGCAGAGCATGCAAGTTTTCACCTACAATTCACTTGCTCCATGGTGCCCCTTCTGGCCACACCCAATGGAATTCACATGTTGGTTGATTTCATCCCAAACGTTTTTTTTCTTTTTGTTGATCTCTTCTCCATTCTTAGTAGAAAGAAGACTTACTACTCTAAAGATATAGTGGCACAAAACACTCTCCAGCAATGTATGGGTTTCCGTAACTGTGAAATTAGGATTGTATTGAAAATATAGTTTATAGGCCTTGGGCATGATTGATTTAATTGAACACAAGCCAAAGCACATCAGCTAATTGATGTTTAAAGGGGCTGTGTTTTAAAAGTCCAATTATACAGCCATCTTATTCAGCCTTTCTCAGAGGACTTAAAGAAAGGCACTTAGGTCTTGCCCATTGCCACCAGCAGTTTAGTAGGAGAGAATACTGTCAAAGTGTGAACGTGCAGCCTACAAAACCAATGGAGCAATACACCACTGAGGAACTGTATGGTTTCGCTTTGGTAATGCTGGTAATGCTTCAATGCAGAACCCGAAGGAGTCACGTTCTTTCCTTAGAAAGGCCTCATTGCTTTGCGCCTCCATGCATCTGGGACTTCCAACCAACCTGTTGGCGACAATATAGGAGTGGACAAAACAACTGTGAGCGATGTGGTGACAACTGTGTCAATCGCATTGGCCAGCCTGGTCAATCAATTTGTTGCATTTCCGAAGAATCACCAGTTTGTCCAGACAGCGCAAGTATTTCCTTTTGGAAAACATGCCAGTAGTATTTGGGTTATCGGCTGCACTCGTGCTTATACAAGCACCTCATGTAAGGGAATGGGAGTATGTCAACTGAAAGGAGAGGCACTGTATCAACATCCAACTTGTGGGCGACACTGACCTCATCATCACAAATTGCATCGTGAAGTAGCCTGGGTCTGTCCGTGATGTGTGAATCCTGATGGAGAGTGCCCTATACAGACCTCCAAATCAACAGACCGGATTGCATAATATTAGGAGACAGTGCCTATCCACTCCTACCATGGCTGATGACCTATTTTCTTGTAGCAAACACACCTGAACAGGCGTACTTCAACACTGCCCATTGCAAAACAAGATGCGCAATGGAGCGCTTAAATGGAGTTCTGAGGAGGCGCATTGCATGCCTTAGCTACTAGAGAGAGGAACCCAAGGGACCGTGCAAAATAATACTTTCCTGTACTGTCCTGCACAACATCGCTACCAGGCATGATGTCCCTCTCTGTGATGATGATGATGATGATGCGCCTTAGCCTGTTGAAGACACAAACCAACCTCTGGCAATCTGTCAGAATGAGGGACTGACTGGATGTGCAATAAGGGATGCAATTGTTAGAAACTATTTTTGAGTAGTTCATCTATGTTGATTGTGTCAATTTGTTTGATATTGACAACTGTTTAGGGGATTATTTTAACTTTATTGAAAGGCTTAATAGGTAGCCTAAAGTCTACTTTATCTGCTTTATCAATGTAATGATTAAACAAACCAAGTACAACATATAAATAAGTGTATATATATATTACATGATACAAATGCTGTATTATTTGACAAGTTTTAAGGTTTTATTATATTCTGTTCCTGGAATCCATCCTGAATCCACCCTTCAGATGGGATCAGGATAATCCTGATTTTTTGGATCAAAGGCATCCCGATCCTACTAAAAAGTTTTAACCAACACATATTGAAAGTTTGATGCAGATCAAATCCAGGACTGGATTAGGTGATTTAATCAGATTTCAGAATCCTTTTTTTCTTTTGAGCAGCATTTTCAAAATCTGATCAGATTACTTCTGAACAACTGGGCCCTGGGGTTCGATATGCACTCTACCAGCCTGCTTTAAGGGTCAACCCTGATCATTCAGGGGCATTTTCTATTTTAAGGGTACCCTAAAAGCGCATAGCTACTTATCAGGGATGCTAGTGTGGCTTTATTTCAATTTTGGTTAGTCGCTCCACCACTTGGGACCAGACTAAAATATCTCAAAAAAATTGCTACAACATTTGGTACAAATATTCAAGTTCCCTAGAGGAAGAATACTGATGACTTAATCCCGAATTTTTATCTACTGCCACCAGCAGGTCACAGTTTGGATCTCATCCAGTATAATATCTTAACATCTATGGATTAGCACACAATTTTGTACATGGTTCACAGAGGATGTTTCCTACTGACTTTGGTAGTGCCCTGACTTTGTCATTACTGCCACGAGGTTGACACTTTTGGGTCAGACTGAAGTGTCTCGACAGCAACTGGACTGCTATGAAATTTATCTATGTCCCCCTCAGTGTGAATTCATCCATCACTGGTTCAAATTTGTATTTGGTTTATGGCCAAATGTCTACAAAAGTAATGACCATCAGCGTCAACTGCAGTTTGTTTTTAGTGCTAGTTGGGGAGTATTAGCATATTAACATGTTATGATGGCAACAATGGAAATTAAGGTAACATTAATGTAAAATTACCTGTTACATGAAAGCATGTTAACACTTTAACAATGTGCAGGTTACCACTCTTACGTTAGCATTTAGCTCAAAGCCATGTCTGTAGATTCTTCACTTTGTTAAAGCCATTAACAACTGGTCAGAAAAGGTAAACTTCTTAGCGTAACACACATTTAATGTTCCTGATGTAAATATCCGAGTGTACTCAGCGGAAATAATTTAATGACAGAGGTAGGGTGAGTGGATCAGTTGCCAGTCTCTGGTCAAAGCTACATTGACTGGAAGCTACTAGAAGCAGCTGAACATGGTGAGAATCATTTTCATGAAAACAAAGTACCAGTAGACTTCAATCAGGGTTATAATGCAATAGAAGTTGGAAAAAAGCAGTCATCTTTATTTAGCATGTTTTCACAACACTGAATACTTTTAGCCTTTCATCAGTTTTTATCTTTTAGAATGTAACTGTTGAGTTAAACCAATTTATGAAAACTGCTTCCCTTTCCAAGATCAGGTTGACCTTTCACCTTTTACCTTCACTAGGCTCTAAAGCCCAGGTGAGCAGCATCTTCAGCATTACAAAACGGAGGTACAAAGTAATGTTCAACAGCTGAAACCAGATCTGGGCTCAATAACAGTTGTAAGTAATCTTTAACCCTTTGTTTTAACCTTCCACATGATTGAGGTTTACTGGAGTATAACAATGCGAGCTAAGTTGTTAATCACACAAACATACATGTAGTATAGTGCGGTAGTGACTCTGCAACACAGTCCAGTGTTTGTCCACATTTTCAGGCACTCCTTGTACTGACCAAAGTGACTCCAATAAAGGCTAAAATAAGCAGTGAATGGTACTCTCCAACATGATTTTGCCCAGGTCTGGATGAAACCATGAATTTGAGAAAATCAGAGCAACGGAACACAAAGAATGGCTCAGGGTTGTTGTGTACTGCGGTGGTCTGAGCACCGTGGTATAGTGGCATGTTGTGGGCACCATCACGCTCACAGGCGGCACATTGTTTTGAAATATCAGATAGTCTTTCATTCACATCACTAGGACAGCATCTCATGGTCTGAGTAAGAAGTCACAGATTCAACCTCCTAACAACCACCACCACTTAGGTGCCCATGACAACGCACAGCTTTGATTGTAGCAATGCAGAAACTTGTATCACTACTCCCTAACAAGGATATATTCTGTCTTTTATAGTCCTGGTTAAAGGAAATGTTTTTTTTAATAATCCAATTCTTGACAGAAAATGTTAACTGAAGGTCCACTTAACAGTTTTCAGGAGCTTTCAGCCACATCTCTTGGTTTTCATCGGTGGATGGAGTTTGCTCGGTTGTCATGAAGTTGGCTTAGTCATTATCCCCTGACCAATGAAAAGAATGTTGGTCACATGACAAGAGGTGGTTATATATGAGGGAGAAATGGCAACCCCCTCTCTTTTCAGAGATGGTCTCTGGTGTCTGTTGTGAAAGTCCTCATTGCTCTTTTTCCAGCCAACCACTGACTCCTGGTCCATTAAACTCTGATTTTCTTCCTAGTGGATGCTATGAGCAGTTTCGTTTCGGTGTTCAGACAGCTGATGTCTGTTTATGGTGTTTGTTTGATCACTGGATGGTCCTTAAACTTAAACTGAACCAGCTGGAGAAAGATCAAAGACAGCATTCACATTTGATGCCAGAGACCACCTTTGAACAGAGACAGGGATTACTATTGCCACCCGTGTATGACCACTTGGAAACTGGTGACGTAAGTTCCATACATAGGTCATATGATGACAGCTGAGCCAGCTTCATTTACTGATTAGGACTATGAGCTGTGGTTGAAAGCTCAGAAAAGCTAGTAAGCAGACCTTGACATGAATGCTATACCCTTTAGTACCAAATCTGAAGATGAGGGGAAACTGTTAAAACAGCTTTACAGCAGTGTGCATTGTTTTTATCCGGTTTTCCAGAATTATCCCAACCACTTATTTGGAAGTAAAACAAAGGGTAAATGTTAAAGGTTTGTGTGTTTGCAAGTTCTAGTGGATATTTCACATTTCTGATGATCATGTTCAAAATGTTTCAGTGTTTCGTTTACTTTCACACTGTTCAATGTAGCCATTGGCTTCCATCAGATTCCATGAGCTTGAGCTGTGTAATCCATCACAACGAACATCAAGTCAGCCTTATTTTTTGTCAGTGCCCGGTAGTGAAGTTTAAGTAAAGACTGGATTGAAAAAGTCTACACTGCACTACCTAATAATGATAATCTAACATGGACAAGAGGCAGACTTGAAGTTCTCTTTGATGCTTTACAAAACTCAACCAAGTTTCACAAATCTGCCAATTGATTATCAAATTTTACTGAGTGATTGGAACCTAGTCGATGCAAGGAAGTGGAGAAAAAAAAAAAATCTAATTTCTACAATATAGCTTGTGGTTTGAAAAAGTGTTTGTAATGTATCTGTGAATACATAATTTTTAGTAAATGGAGTAAAAATCATCCTTTAAAAGGATATTACACAAACAGTGCATGGGAAACATCCACTGGCAGAGCTCTTTCTTGGATCATCTTTGTCATACTACACAAAGCACAGTTATTGTATGCGCACAATGGAATGAACTGTTACAGCTGTTACAAGATTTCAGGTGTGCCCATTTTGTTTTTCACTTTCAAATAAGTGGTTTAAATAACTTGCTCAAACTATAGATTCATTTCAAACCTGTCTGGGTGTTTGATGACTTGTGGTGCTTGCCCTGATGCACTCTATTGACAGTGTCAAAGTATGAAATCTCTCAGTTCAAAAATGAAAATTACCTTCACAATTACAGCCCATTCAATTGAATGAAAACAATGGTTAAAAAAAAAAAAAAAAAAAAAAAAGACAAAAAAATACAAAACATCTGCCTGTTCTGTGGGGGGATGATTTCACAGTTGATATTCCAATTAATGTTGGTAAACAAAAAAAAGTACTATTAAACACTTTTTTGTTAGACAGTGGTTACACCTGTTTTCATTCTAATTGCATGTCACAGATCCAAATCTAAATCTGATCACAGTGATGTGTCCACACAGTACCGTCTCCCCCAGAGTCAGAGAGGACAATCAATATCAATGTTATCTCTGTGTATACAGTACAGAGATATATAAGTCCAGAGCATGTTTAGCCTTGCTTGGAACAAAGACTGGAAGCAGGGGGAAACAGGTAGCCTCGCGTCTGTGTATTATTAAACTAAAATATACAACGTGAATGTGACATCTTTTTTGAAAGCTTTTTTTGTTCTACAGAGCTTGGGCAATTGTTTTTGCCTGCCTCCAGTCTTTGAGCTACACTCATCTAGAGGCAAACGAGAGAACATTAAAATTCATCTTCTTATTTAATGGCTGATAAAGTAGTAAACAAGCACATTTATCAAAATATCACTGTTCCTTTAAATGTCGTTATCCCACCTCTATTAAACATATATCAGTGAGACGTCTGATCAAACCACAGCTTGACACTGTTATTTTACGATTGTGGGTCTAACAGCAAAGGAAGCACTGATGGGAACCTATCAGGGGCTTCTGTGAGACTCAGTGGCTTCAGGGTTGACTGACCCTGGACTGCAGCTTGGACGGAACAATCACTTTGCTCAGATTGTGCTTAGACTGCTGTCCTCACTTGCCCAGTGTCCGATCACAGTGCCACCCTGCCCGTGCTGGGATCTGGCGCGGTGTTGTGAATTCAAAACACTGTCGTGATGTGTCAGGTCAGGATAAACGCTGTGTTAAAATGACAGGTGTAACCAAAGCCAGAGATTTAGGTGCGATGGACAAAATATTACAAGGTACCAAAGCTTGTCGGTGACAATGAAAAGGTCTGTAGACACTTTCTCTAGTACACACCACCCTCTTGACTGTATGTGTGGAGGTTCCAGATAAACTGGGGTTATACTAACCAGAGACTCTGCAGTGTTACCTGTCTATTCGTACAAGACTAAGCCAGAAACAGATAACACAAAGTGCTTACTGGGTTTTTTACCTATCAACTGACTGTATTGGTTGGCACAAGAAGAGCTCTATGTCTCTATCTGAGATCATCATCAGTGACTGGGGTTACATGTGTACATCCTCCAAAACATGCACAATACGGTATCATAGTTCCAACCGCACTGATATATAAATACTGTTTTTATTTAGAATCGTCAACACAGGAAGACATGGAAATAAAATGCTTCAAACAATCATGGCAACCTGTGGCCAAAAAACAAACATTCTGAAAATGTCTAAGTGCACTTACACAGCTCTGACAAGGTTTTAGTCTAACCTGCGGTGTCCGCCCCCCCCTCCCTGAAAGGAATAAAGGCCCAAAACAAAACCAAAAAACAGCTATTTGATAGTGCCATTTTGGACCAAATTACAGTAATTTTCCAAATGCTTACCTTGATCAAATATGGACTTGGTAGAGACAGTAAGCGATGGCTGAGAGTGGAATGGTCAGCAAGAGCTCTTTTTTCAGTGAGGAATACAGTATTTTGTATTCAAGACTACTCTAAAACTAGATTTCCTCTTTCGACGGTCGGTGAACAGGAGTTCAGGGCTACTCTAACACGTTTTTTTGTTCAATAGATGGGGTTTATATTGACTTGTTAACGCATTGTCCTAAATTTACATAGTTTAATATTAACCCTCCCCCTTTCCACAAGTAGGGGAGGAGCAGGCAGGCATGAAAAAAATCACCCATTTTAGCCTTAAAATAAATAATAAGGAAAATGATCCTCTCTGTACATAGAAAAAAAAAAAGAAGGGGAGGCTGCGGCACATTCACATAATGTGGATGTGGGGGTGGGTACTTTGATCAGGAGGTCTCTGTGCTTACACTGACTGATGTGGGATGATGCAGGCACAGTAGAAGAACTACTAGAGCACTCTATTGGAACCATGTCTCCTCTTTCATTATTGACTTGCTTTTCCTTGAAATATACTCTGGTCTGTCTTTTGTCACTTTTTAGATTGTGTCTGATAAAGGAAGGGTGGGGCAGGGTTTGATGGGCTTTCTGAGAAGGAGTCCCTTTGCTGAGTGTTTGGAGCAGGGGCTCAGAGCATGCCAAACCCTTTGGCATAGGTGATGGCTTTCAGCAGTCTCTCTCTCAGCTTCTCCTTGCTGCTGTACTCAGGCAGCAGCAGCACATTAAAGCAAGTGTGAGACGTCGGTAATCTGCCAAGACACAGTAACACACAGCTGGTCAGTTTTCCTCTCGCACATACCCCAAGTCTTTAAGACACGTGTATGGTCAAACAACATTTGATATCTCTTGTAATTTTGTTAAACTTCTGCAACGATGTCAGTGCGAAATAGTCTGAATTCCAGACACTGAATTGAATACGTTTAAACAAAAAAGTTTAAAAACTGAAACTTTTAAATAACATCACTCAATAATCACTGAACACACAAAGAGAGAAGAGGACGCATAACTACAACTGGGTGATTGCACAAATGACTATAAACAGACAAAACCGAGCACGCGATACCACACATGGACATGATCATAACTTTAAAGAGTACGGTCTACATGAAAAGTGCCCTGAGATCACCTCTGTTATGATTTGCCGCTGTATAAATAAAACTGAATTGAATTGATCTTACGCTCATCTGCGAGGAAAAACATACGAGGCATTTTGTCTCGCTGAAGGCTCAGATCAAAAGACTCTTGTTAATCGGTGCAGAACAAAGTGGCAGCGTGTACACATCCTTGGAATGTTTTGTAAATGTACAAAAAAAAAAAAAAAAAAAAAAAGAAACACTGAGCCGTTGATTGAGCGTGAAAATAGGACTGCAGTTAACAATTACTTTTAATTATTGCTTAATCTGTCAATTATTTTTTCAGTTCTCAATGTTCTTAATTTATTATTTGGTCCATAAAACATCAGAAAAAATAATTCTTAAAAATGTCTCTCACAATTTCCCAAAGCCCAACCTGACATAATGAAATTACCTGTTTTGTTTGACCAACATTCCAGAAACAAAAGACATTTAATTTAATATCATATAAGACTGAGTGAACCAGCAATAATCACACTGGAGAAGCTGGAACCAGACAACTTGGCTCAAATGAGACTTTAGTTGACTTTAGTTAATTATTTGATCAAATAATTGATTCAGGTCTACATGTACGTTCATTCTTATCCTTAAAAATAGTAGTTCGACAAAATATTTTGCTAGTTGTATTGGTGAAGGTCTGACACACCTATTAAGTGAACTACAAGTTAATATTGTTTTGTGAAAATCAGCCATCAAGTATTCAATCTCTCAAAACTGAAGCAGGACTTGCACACTTCTGTGTTAAGGGGTTTTATTGTGCCTAAACTCCGAAGCTACAACACTGGCTTATGCTGCAGCTGATGCACGCCTCCTCAAAAAAAAAAAAAGGAACTACAGCAGCTGCGATCGCTCAGCTTGTGTTCTCTCCTACATGTTTCTGATGCCGGTAGAGATTTTGCTCTGAATTCAGCGAGAAGCAAAGTGAAATGACTCCGTAGGATTCTCATTTGAGGTAACATACATCTAGCAAAGCCAAATCCACTTCAAACCTTCTGCTCAATGCGACCGCCGCTTCATAAAGTGAAAGAAGCAATGGACAAACAGTGACAAACATTGACAAACAGTGACATCCAGTGACATCCAGTGACATCCAGTGACATCCAGTGACATCCAGTGACGCCTCGTGGCCTGTGCTGTAGATATCTATGGCAGGACTCTTGTTAATCCCTTGCATAACTTTAAGACCCTGAGAACAAAGCCTTCAGTCTTTGTAGACAGATTACAGGTAGTCGTACTCTAACTTATTCAAGCTGCTTTGGCAGTATCTGTAAATAGCTGTCTTTAACTCTTTTTTCCACACCCTTTCTATAGGGACCTAAGTCTTTACTTCATTAGGGGCCACCTGACGATTCTCACTCATCTGGTGGTTGAGCTCTCCCTCCGCCGTTGATATGTATATACACTTTTTGTCTCATTTCACCAACACCAACTCTGCGTGTCTGCTACAACTCAAGACCCAGACTGATTTCAGGACTTAGGCAGTATTCCGTGCTGTATTAAAAAAAGCAGCCTCCTCATTCTTTGCAATATGATCAGTGTTGGCACAGTGAAAGCCCAGGGAAAAACAAAAGCAGGTCCGTTTTAATAGCTTGCCGGGTGCCGACAGTTACCTAAAGCATATTGTAGCCAGTGAGTCCGCCAGGTTCGCTTGTTGACTTAATTGCTAATTATGAAAAAGGTTCCATTTCAAAGGGACGCCCCCATTTTAAAAACCAATGTTAGAGAAAGTGATGCAGCTAATTCAAAATTTAAGTAAATCAATTGATGTAACAAAAAGTCCTGTAAACCTTCAGTTAACAAAATGACTGGACAAAGTGAGGGCCCGCTTTACACAAACTGCGTTACAGGCAGAGCCAAAGAGCTGCCTTATCTTTAGAGGCGGCTCACCTGTCTGTGTCAGGGCCATTCTTGGCAATGATCATCTTCAGCTTGCCCAGCCCACCCACGGGGGCTCTGTCAGTGCCGGTGGTGAACTGCAGGAAGAGACGCTTCTGCTCCTCACCAAACGAGTGCAATGTCTCCCAAAACTCCCTGCGATGCAAACAAACATCCCTGACAGTCAGAATATGTGCAGTGTGGCAGTCTTATCATCAAACAACATTAACTGTGACAGACGGATCTGTGTTTTATATTTTTACCAAACAGCATGTTTCCTTTTAACAGCACAACTGTTTACTTAAGAGTGATCCTATCAATATTTCAGCTTATAGGAAGGCTGATACTACACGTGACTATCAGATGCAATATCAAACACACTTCCCCATTATTTTCACAATTATCCTAACAGGGAACTTGTTTCAAGGTTAATAAGGTCTTGTACACTGGGTTTGTACATACTGTAGCTATACACACACACACACACACACACACACACACCCACCCACACGCCCGCACACTCTTTCTTACTTGATGATTCGAGAATCTCTGTTGTAACCGCCATCGTATTCCGTTGTTTCTTCAAGTGCTAGGAAGTCCAGGTTCTGCAGCATGTGACACGGATGAAACAGGGATGGACATTAAGCATTTAAGCAAATTTAAATGACTTACTAACATATTCAAATTTGTGGTAACAAATCCCACCCTGCTTCCACAGATGAGGAGCTCGATTTCTTCTGGTCTAAACAGGTATTTGAGTGGCGACTCGTTGGTGACCATGTGGAAGCCTCTCCTGAAAGCTTTGAACTGCTTCTCAACGCTCTTGTTCAGCATGTACTCTGCATACTGGGCCACAAACTCCTGCCAAACACACATCAACAGAGACGGTTACCACTTAATGTCTAATCAAAATCCTGATGATGCTTTAACCTTTCAAGGCAACATTTTCCCCACTTATCCTAGTGGTATTTGGCCTCGAGGACAGTTTTGTTTATATTTGCCTCAGTCCATCCACCACTGAGACATCTGCTGCAACGGCAGTATAATGCGGGTGAATGGAATTTTATTTTTCTTAGCACTGAAACATTCAACAGCAAAATGCCTTACTAGAAGAAATGTCCTTGTGACTGGGGATAATCTACACATCTCACATTTATCAGTAGATAGATAAATATTACTGAAGACTTCACTCTGAGGTTGTAGTTTATTGTAAATAATGCACCTTTATCAAGTCCATGGCTCATTTTGAGATCAATGCAGCAAACTGGTAGAAAGTGTCAAGTCTGTCAATGAAGTAGTCACTCTAATTCACTTACTTTTTACCAGGAACTGTTGAACCAAACAGCCTACCTCTTTTTTTACGTCCCCTCTGCATTTCTGATCTATCAGGGTAAATACCAAAACTCAAATGCTGACCCATTTTAGACCTCCCTTTTCCTTTTTTACCAAATGGACACCAGAGCTCACTCTGGCCACTGTGAAACAGGGAAGGGCCGCTTTTCACTATTTTTGAAAGTTAAGTTTAAGTTTACTGACTAAACAATAATAAAGCATATGTATTTTTAAAAATGAATAATTAGTTGCAGCTACTCTAGTTTATTGAAATGCCAGTGCCAGTCATAGATGCACTAAATATCTTGGTGGTTCTAGAAAAAAGTGATTTAGTAGGCTGCAGTGAGAGACTGCAGGCTGAGGCTGCATCTGTCCATGAATAAGTGACAGAGGGAGTTAGTAAGTATGGCCACAGCCATAGTCCTTCATTCTTGTCAAATCAAAACTCACCACACTGAGAATTCAATGATAGCGGCAGGACAGTTTGAAAATGCTCTTGGCTTACCTTTCTGTTTTCATTTGTGACTGGAATCTTGTCCCCATTTTCCCTTAAATCATACATGAGTGGGTTTCCGAACAGGTCCGTCTGGGAAATCTGGAAAGTGATCATCATATCCTCCTCTACGCTGCCCTCGTACTCCAGCAGCTCCTTCAGACTCTGGTACAGCACCTTTCCCAAACAGCCCAGCACAGTCGGATATCATATTTAGCATTGCTCATCAAGTGAAAAACATGGCCACTCAAAAAAGAAAGAAAAGAAAAAGAAAGAGCAATTACAACACTTGCTGAGGTAGTTCTTACCGGGTTGGCATCAGCCAAGTCCCTGAAAGTTCCTTTCTTGCCCATCAGCTTCCTGTAGACCACCATAGGAAAGTGGACATCCAGGATACAGTTGTTATAGATGGCCAAACCGAGAACGATGCCAATCAGAGTGTACTGGCCCTCATTTTCAAAAGATGATGGGTTGAACCAAAACAATTTGGTGCGCTCATCGTACGTGAACATGCCTGCAGAAGGAAAATGTGACATGAAAAAAAAAGTTAATTAATGTATAACATACACTACCGGTCAAAGGCTTTAGAACACCCCCATTTTTCCAGTTTTTATTTAAATGTAACGAGGTCAAGTGCAGTGAATAACATTTAATGGTAAAGAGGTCAGTGGTAAACTGCCCAAGGTGTTTAAAAATCAGGTTGCCTAAAACTTTTTCAGTGATTTAAGAAACTGGTTCATTTTCAGTTTTCCTGCAGCAATGGAAGTAAATGAAGCCTTGAACTTCAATACAAACAATTCCTACAGATGCCAACTTTAGTTGATGACTTACAAACTCTCTGTCTGTACAAAGGCAGCGTTGGAACAAACGGTTACTACAAACTCTGATGCATTATCAGGACAATACTGTACTGCAGGAAGTAGAACTGTATATTGCTATCAGAATGGTGAGAAAAAGGCAAGTACCAAAGGAAAACAGACTGCTTGGTCAAGGGTTCAACCTACAGCAAGATAATGACCCAAAACAGTAGGTGGAAGAGCAGCACAGTCTCCAGACTTAAACCCCACGGAGCTGGTTGGGGCTGAAATGGACAGAACGTGAAAGCAAAGCAGCCTACGTGTGCAACACATTTGTGGGAACTTCCGCAACAGTTTTGAAACCAACTGTCTGAACGGTGTTTCACTTCCATCATAGAAACAATGCCATAAGTGTGTTCGGCTGCTGAAGGAGTGAAAATTTTAGATTAAATTTAGGGTTTAAGATTCCATCATTCCTTTTCAAGAATTTTTTTTTATTATTTATTTGTCTTATGATTCAATTTCAGAGTACACTGAGACATGATACTATGTAAATTTCAGTAACAACTGAAAAATTGAGATGTTCTAAAACCTTTGACCAGTAGTAATATGTTAGTCGGGCGGTCCCCTAAATGTTGCTGGTTAGAACAACTATGGTGTTGCATACTTGAGAAGTTAACTTAACAGTTTGATTAACACTTTTCCTGACGGTGCTGTCAGCAGCCAATCGGGAGAGATGCTCCACAATACATTAGGTTTTATTACTCAGCTATGAAAACTGTGACACTATTTATTTCTTTGACTGTGAGGAAATCTGAAATGTTCACATCATAAACAAGGAGTCTTACTGGTAAAACGTCAGACCTGACATGTAGACTGCAATTAGGGGGCTAAGTCTGGGGCAGCAGCTCTCAATAATATAGTATTTTTCATTGTTCCTGTGAAGCTGTATTGGCTAAAAATCATCAGTAATCTTTTTTTTTTTTTTGGGAAAAACAAAAAAATATCTATAGATCACAAAAAGGAACACCGTGCAAGAAATTGTCAGTCCACACTGGCAAGTCAGAGTCAACTCGTCGAAATTATGATTCAGTTACAACCAACTGAAATCAGCGAACTGTATAATAGCACCTGGAGTATACTGTAGGCAGTGTTAATGGGTTGCACTTTCTATAGAGGGGGCTCTGAACTGTGACTAAAACTGTTAAAAATGTTACAAATTTCATGAACTAAAATATGACTATATTGTGTCATTTGCCAATGACACAATTGTGTCATTTGCAAAAGTTTTGAGCCCCTACTAAGTCAGTTCGTTCTCATTTGGCAGATATCACAGCTTGCAAACACTTTCTGTTGTCAGTTTTTCTATTCTTGATTTATGAATTTTCACCCACTCTTCCTGCGGATCACTTCGAGATGTCTTTAAGCTGTCTTCCATGCACAGTGTGTTTAAGATCTAATGTTCAGGTCAGGGGGACTGTGGGGGCCATTCAAAAAGCTTCAGCTTGTGTTTCTTAAAGTAGTTCATGGTGGATTTGGAGGTCTGCTTTGGATTATTGACCTGTTACAGAAACCAGCCACTTTTCAGCTTCACTCTCTTGACTAACTGCAGGACATTTGCATCCAGGATTTACTGATATTTACTGCAATCAATTTTTCCCTCTATCCAGGCCGTGGCAAGTTTCCAGGTTTAACAGTTGTCAAGGTGTTATTTTCATCAAACGCTGCTTCTTTTTTTCTCCAAATACACCTTTGGTGACTGCGGCCTAAGGACTCAGTTTTAGCTTCATCTGTCCACAGCACTTGTTTTCAAAAAAGACTGGCTTAACCAGATGTTGTCATGGATACTTCAGACGTTGACTTTTGTGATGAGGTCACAGGTAAGGTTTCCTTCTGATGACTCTTCAGTGTACTGTTTGTGCATCAACACTGCACTGTGGAAAGGTGCTCCTTTGCAGTCAGATGGAGGTGTGGCTTTGCCTTTCTGCCCAGCAGACCTGCAGTTTTATCTGGAAGTTTGGAAGACCACAAGATGTGGTCTTCCATCTTGTCCTGACTTCCACAGTTGCATCAGTTAAAACGACATGATTGGCTAGATGTGTTTCCTGTTTGGCTATTATAAAGCAGACAATTGGCCTTTGTGGGAAGGGGCAGCATATTTGTCATTCAACCGTCATCTATGGCATTACATTTTCTATTCAAAATGCTTTAAGTGGTTTGTATCCTCTCTTATAACGTTTCTCTTGTTACCACAAGGTTGGAAGAGTCAAGCTCTGGAATTGTCATCAGCTGACAACATTTGCCCAAGTGTGGCCAAATTGTATCTGTGACTCTGAATTACAACTAGGAGGCTGACATGAATGGTTTTTCCTATGCGGCTGCATGTAGTTACATCCTGAGTGATATTATAAAAACGCAGCATTAAGAACCATCAGTAGTGCTCTATACACAGCCTTTGAGACCGTTTTACTGTATTAGGAATATCAGTATATCACAATTAAATGTCACACATCAACTGGGGTACTCCAAATGAAATTTACTTCTCTTGGAACAGAATGGGTTAAACCTTTTCTATTCTGATTTAAGGATGAAACTTTGTCATAGTGGCATAGTGATCTAAGATGCAGCGTCTGTTTATTTGCCAGGGACATTTGTTGCATATCATCCCTCTCACACTCCCCACATTTCCCCACATGTCATCATCTGGACTGTCTATTACCGAGTAAAGGCAAAAATGCTAAAAATAATCCATAAAAAAGAATAGGTTCAATTAAATTTCAAAAAATCATGAAATGCTGTCTGAAAATGCTCTCATTTCGTCCACTTCAACCCAATTATCTACCACTAGAACTGAAAATGAAACCACATGTTCAAGGTGAACATTATTACCCTAAATGTCCACTGTAAATTTCCATTACATTTTGAGAAAGTTACTTCCTGTTATTCTTTGACAGAATAAATAATAAAGGCCCTATAAAGTTTTGGAATGCAACGGAATAATTGTACAAGACATTTCAAATGTAGTCAGCTTCGTGTTCACTTCTCACTAAGGGGCTTAGATTATGTGATCAAACTAGCCTTGTGATGATTCCACATATAATCTGTTGAAAAGCAGCCTCCCTGTTAAACCATATCTCACAAATTCAATTAATAAAACATTAACATACCTGATAGGAATAAAAACAATGAAAGTAAAATCCACTGAGTTTTTCTTTAACCTGGCATATAGCTATAGCGCACAAGCTATGTATGTGCAACAAAACCATTCTGTAGATGATAGCATATTTAACAGCTTGTTTAAAATCAGGCCTAAGGCATCTCAAACTAAAGTATCTGCTATGGATATGTGAGGTTCCTTTTTACACTGAGCTCTGCGACATAAATGCTAGTTGTTGTGTGTTTTCTTACCAATATCTGGGTTGAAGATTTCCTCCACCACCAGCTGAAAAAACTCTTTGGAAACACCTCCTTCATCAACACCTTGCTCTCCTTCAAACTCCACATATAGCTGCTTCTTCAAGTCTGCAGGATTTTCCATTGCTATCATTTCCAGCTACAGAGACACGAGCAAAACAGATCAGTGCAATGAGCCCCCAACTAAACCACATTTATTAAAAAGGGGCATTGAATTGAATGTATTGAACTGGCACACACATACCCTGACCAGAGCATCATCAATGATGTGGTCTCGGCGCACTTTGAGCCGCAGGTAGGGGTTGAGCTGCTGACCCTGCACCAAGCTGTAGAGTACAGTAATACGCCGCTCGCTGTACATGCGGATGCGGTTGTCATAGTAAAGACCCAGGTTCTTGGTGACGGCATTTAGGATGAAGGGGCAGGTCATGAAGGAGAACTTGTTTTCAGTTTCAACCTTAAAGAAAGTGTAGTCCTTGTCCATTTCAAGAACCTCGTTCAGAGGTTCATTGACAAACTCCTCAAAAGGAATGAGCGGCCGCCGGCAATCATTGGTGCGGATTCCCAACTCTGTCTCCAGTGGGTCCACCCGAGGGCCCTTCTTGTTCCGCCGTTCCTCACCCAGCAGCTCCTGCAGGGTGAGCTCACTGGACTCTGGGATGGGCTCCTCATCCTCTTCCTCGTTGTGTTCCATGTCGAGGTCACCACCCAGCACATTTGCATAGTAGACGATCTTCAAGCACTTGGTGGCTGCCACCACTGCATCATCATCGTTGACCAGGTTGCGGCTGTTGAACTCGTTACTGATCACCTTGTAGGTAATGAGCTGCTGAAAGGTCTCCACCATGCGCCGGATCTGCTCGGCGCTGTAGTGAGACCATAAGCGTGCCAGCTTGGCCTGAGCTGCCAGTGGGAGTTTGCTCATGGCCTTGCAGAACTGTGGGAGTGCAATCTCCAGGTACTCTGGGCTGTGGAGGTTGCTGTTTTCCATCACTATAACAAACAGGTTCAGGTAATTTGGGTCTCGTGAATAAACATTGTGGTATGTCAGGTCGCACTCTACGTTAGGTGAGAGGTAGACCAGTGCATTCAGGAAGGCGGCTTCGATCTTCTCATTGGATAGCAGGCGCTCATAGACCCGACGCACAGCTTCGATGTCCACCGACACCTCATCGGGGGCCAGCTTTTGGACATCGTTTTCCCCTGAAGAGCCCTCTCCAAGCCTTGATGATGAAGAGGAAGCGGGGGAATCATCCTCCATAGCTATAGCAGAGCAGGCTGCTGCCTCCTTCTCATCCTCGTCCTTGTCCTCATCCTTACCTTGGAGAGACTTGAGCTCCTCCTTTGTGTGAGGTTTGGTCCTCCGGAAGCTCTGCACCAGGCCCTCAGCACTAGAGAACACCCGACCTATTACCCTGATCAGAGGTGAGTAATCCTCCTTCTCTCCACAGATGTCCAAGATCTCATATACTTTCTCCTCTGTCAGGTAATTTACATCTACACACAGAATCACACATTAAAGGTGGTTAAAATTAAAAGGAAAACAAAACTGATTAAACTAACAGATTAAACTCCACCATTCATAAAGTATATAAAGGGAAAATTATATTCTGCTCCATTTCATTCACCAACAATTTGTAACTCCTGAATGTCTGGCATCTACTCACCTTTGAAATTGTCCCGTACAGAGTGGACATCTTTATGGTTCATCTTCCTGTTGCTGCAGGCTGAGTTGCTGTGAGCGCTGCTCTCCAGGTAGGCTGAAGCAGTGCCCTTCTTCGAGGGGTGGGGGTCACATAGCTTAGCGTTGACCTTGTACAGCTCCAGGGCTTTGACCGCTGCTGCATTATTATCCATGCGGTTGAAGCCAACTGATGAGGCACACCATGAGTTGGAGCACGACTCATTCCCACAGCCCTCCGTTAACTGGTGGTAATAGCGCTCTATTAGATGTTTGGCAGCTGCTCGCTTCCTGCATTCAGAGGCAAGGCACAACAAGTTAGAAATACTGTGCGACTCAAATTCAGTCATCATAACAGCACTTAGTTCAATATGGGATGCATGGTAGAGATGAGAATGATTCCTTGTTTAAAACTTAGAAATCATTGAATGTTCATACCGTTGGACAACTCCAGACAGTTGGATGTCTGCAATGTTGGTTGTATGAGTGTTAAAAACACAGTGCCTTGACAATATATTGCTACATCCATTAAATTTGGGTTAAATAACTTTAAATAACGGACTGTGGCTGACGTGAAACACAAGATTTTCTGACTTTGTTGTTGATGCGAACATTATTTACAAGTCTGAGACAGCTATTTAAAATAATTCCCATATCTGATAACTGCAGCATACAGCTGGGTATTGCAAAGAACCTGGCCGGATTTTTTAGGCCAACATGGATAAAGATTTTTGAGTTAAATAAATTTCATATCGATGTCAACTGGTACGAATTTATTAACGTAAAAACAAAATGTACACAAGCATGTTTGCTAAAGCTCTTAAATTTGAACATTAAAGTTCTTTCATGATCGTGGTGACTAAATTATTTTAATTCTAGGCTTAGTTAAAGCACTGGCTTTTACCAGAACTTTCAACCATATTTATCAGTCTTTATTGCCGATGAAGACCATTTGCTCTTGAGAAACTGAACTATGCTCCTCGGATAATGCAAATGATCCTGAAAATGTTTAAAACAAAAAATTGCCCAGTGCTGCTTAGTGCTCAGCACTGCAACAGGATCAATGCAGAATAAACTACTAGCGTGCTAGTGTCAGTTTGTGTTTGTTCCGAAGTTCTCATGATTCGTGGTGTACATATCATAACATAACATGGTTATAAACAACCACAGTCAACTGGGCCTATAACGGGCAGCAAGGGAAACAGTGAGAAAAGGCAGCAGACAAAAACACACGAGTAGTGCTGCGAGCGTGGAAGGTCAGTGTTGGATACATGCTCACAGACACATCTATGTCAAAGCACAAAATGAGTTCAACTTACATTCGGCTTGCTTCTGGGTTTTCTATTTCAGGCTCCTCGTATTCTCTAATTGAACAACAAACAACAATTGTAACAACAGCAAAGGTCACGATGTGCCTCGCGGACACGATCTGTACAATAAATACTACCGGCGCTGTGCTGGTTGCATTGGGTAAGCTGGGAGAACATTTATAAACGTTTTTTGATTTAGAAAATGACTTATGCCTTTGGAACGCTAATTAAATGACTTGCCAGCTAAAGAGCAGCATCAGTGCCGGTGTCTTGCAGCTAGAAGCAACCAGGTTACTCTTGGAGTGATAAGGGTAACGATCTGTGTATTCTGCTAAATGTGCAGGCATGACTGTTAATAACCGTGCCCTGTTACTGATTCACATCAAATAAGCGTTAAACACAAACCGACACCGTAATTTTACGGGGCAACGGGGCTAGTCAGGCAGGAGAAATGTCAGGTACTTGGACATCCTGACGCTGACTTAGCAAGCTAATGTAGCAAATACTAGCAAGCTCGCTGGCCTTATTTCAACTACTATTCATGCAGGACTGGTGTTTCCAGAGTAGTAACAATTTTCATTCCAACCAATGCTTGCTGTGAATGTTGCCTAAATATGCTGATAGAAACAACAGAGCAAGAGCAACCGCGCTGCAACCAGCAACAGCTAGCTAGCTATCTCTTTCAGTGTTTCTCCTAGCATCCCCGGCATCCCCGACTCTTTCCTCTTGGCGTCCCCACCTATTGGGTCCTCCTGCGGGGCTAGTCTCGGCCTGTGGTGGCGCACACTCACAGTCCTCCTTCTCGTCGGAATTCATACGAGACTTTATCCTCAGTTGTTTTGTTATTCTGTTGCTGTTTGTGAATGTATCAAGTCCTTGGCGGGTTGATTGCGACTTCAACAGCACGATGGTTTGAGTATGAACGGACAGCGGCGGAGGATTTTCTATTCAAAACTTCATACACGGCCTTCCCACTGCAGGCTCATTACCCTGCCTCAGGTCCGCAGCCATCTTGACTTCACCATCAGCCCGCGTCCCACAATGCACTGCGTTCTGGCTACAAGACCTGGTGGAGTGGATCAGAATACTATAAGGAACAGGACTCAAAAATACGCACAGATTGGTGACAAATTAAAGGAAAAAAACTACATAAAGTGTCTCAGGAAGGTGTTGGGCCACCATATGCCTCCGCTTCACCTTAATTGTACCTCGGGATTGATTCTACAAGTCTCTAGACTCTACTAGAGGGGTGGACACCATTCTTTTGAAATATATCCCCTCATTTGGTGTTTTGAAGATGGTTTTGGAGAGCACTGTCTAGCACGATGGTCCAAAATCTCCCCAAGGTGTTCATTTGGGTTGAGATCTGGCAACTGCGAAGGCCATAGCATATGATTCACATCATTTTCATACCCATCAAGACACTCAGTGACCCCCCTCCGTGCCTTATGGATGGGGGCATTTTCGTTCTAGAAGAGACCCCTCCCTTCAGGATAGAAATGTTTCATCACAGGATAAAGGTGATCAGTCAGAACGACTTTGAACTGATTAGAACTGACCCTTAACCCTAAGGGGACAAGTGGACCCAAACCACACCAGCAAAATGCCCCCCACAGCACAACAGAGCCATCGGATCCCCTCACTGTAGGGGTCAAGCATAAGGGCCTGTACCATTTTCTTGGAGTAGGCCATACATGCACTCGCCCACTTGTTGGAAATATGGTGAAGGATGACTCATCTGACCATAACACTATTTTCCACGTATCTGTAGACGAGTGCCTTTGGTTTTTGCACCACTGAACTCTCAAATGTCCTTTCATCTTTGTAATGAGGGGTTTATGCCCTGCAACCCTACTATAATATACCTCTCTATGTAATTGTTGACGGACTGTTCTTGATGATGCAGTCTGATCATGTCTTGCACTGACATTCTCAGTCACCTGAGAAAGACTTGGCCAAATGTTTTTCCTAGCATATCACACTAATGCACGAGTATTCAAATGCGCATTGTTGACCACAATTTCCGACCCTATGTACTGACGTCTTTCCCTTAGATCTAAATGCAGATGTCACTTTAGTTACTGTTCCTATTGAAACACTAGCCAGTTGAGCAGTCTTTATGACTGAAGCTCCTGCCATCCGTGCCCCAACAATGAACCTTCTTTCAAAGTCATTCAGATCTTTTCCTCTTGCCATCTTCATACAGAATCAGAATCAACAGGGCCTGCTCATTATTTATATGAACAATGGGATCAAAAAATTCTGAGACCATTTTACCATTCAAGAGAATGGAAAAATGCTGTTTTAAAAGTTTTAAAAGTGGAGGACAAGTTCATTGTTTTCTTTTCAATAGAGTAAGATAAAATCAAAGTCCTGGGTTTTGGTTACACCTCAGAAAGAATGACAAGCCCTCTGTTACTATATGTTATGACAAGTGACATATATAATTTGTAAAAATGACAGGCTTTATGGAAGAGAGAAAAAAATGAGCACCATGAAGTTCAGAAAATGTGATAAGGAGCAAAAAATACTCCTCAGAACAGTTACACACATCCACATATGGAACCTGCCCAGTACAGCTGGAGTCATATGGTCACCGCTGCTCTGTTCAGCTGGAGGCCTCACCAGGAAAGCGCCTTGCTTTGAGCAACCTGCTCCTCAGCCACTGCTGTGGAACTGAAGGCTTTATGGTATTTAAAAATCATCTTGGTAAATTTAGACTTTATCCAAGTAAGGCAAGTGTAAGGTAAGACTATAATAAGTACCCATTTCCACAGACATATCAAAGGATTCAATGACTGGGGGGGGGTGTAAGGCAAGCTTGATGGCGGAGGTAGTAGGTGGAGGCAAATTCACCAGATACCTCTGATTTTTAGGAGGAGAGCAGGACTGATGGAACAAATCTACCAACGGAAATGAAGGAGATTGCATATGTGCACCATTTAAGAAGAGGACGGGAAGCCTACAATACAGCCTTCTACTCATCATCATCATCATCAATATCAGTGCAAAATCTGACAGATTAACCCTTTTACCAAATAAACAAATACCAAAAATGCTTTTTTGTAGGAGATTTCATTTCCAGAAAAGACACCTAAACCTCTAACACCGCAGTTTATTATTTTTCAGTTTAATTCACCTCGAATTGTGTTTTCAAAGTAGTCCCGTTGGGCGGGAAAGCAGCGGAACTGGCAACCCTAGCTAGCTGTCTGCAGTGCACACGACCCTTGACGGAGACTTACAGAGCCCAGCTGCGCCACGATAACCTACGAATTCTACCTGGGAAGCTTTTCGTCAAGTACGATTATGCATGAGTTAGAAATTTAGTCTTTATGGCCGCTATCAGTTTTTTTAAAATAACTTTAAGATACCAGAAAAGATATCAATAATAATTATTTTATTCTTCTTATTTATATACTTCGCTATTGATGCCGAGTTAGCCAATTTTGGCGTCAGTTGTGTGCCGTCACCTTCGAGTCTAGGTTGTATTAAACTTAAGTCATGTTAGTGTTTGCGGCCATAATCGAGGCACCAGTGACACGTCCCGCTCTTTGCCACCGGAGTCTGTCGCGATAATCTCCCTCGCTAGCAAAGGAATGGTAGCAGTGGCGTTAGCTACGCGTAGTTTACCTCGATAAAGTTGATTGTACAGGGGCCGAGATTATATTTATGGGTAACTGAAGCACCAACCGATAACCGGGCGTGTATAGTACAGATTTAATATCGGACCTAGTTGCTTCCCCTTACAATTCAAAATTGTAGTTTAAGCTAATGTTAGCTTAACACCAGTTTGGAAAAAGGCACGAGGCTGGTAATTAACGCTGCACAATTAAGTCACACGGTTTTCCGACAACCTGCAGTGCCAAAATCTTCTGAAAAGTTTACTTTTAAGGGATGTTACTCTAACAAAGACACTCCAAGAAGTTTCGAGATAATTATTATTGCTTTATATGTTATTTATGTGTACGGTTGTTGTAATCAGTTAAATTGAAATACTTTGTTTCGGCCGGATATCTTTGCCCAGTACTTGGGTAGGATTAATATAACCGACCTTGTCATATGTGGCAACATTAGCAGGTCTAAAGCAATTTGTAATACAATTCTAGCATCTGAATGTAGACTTGTATTTTCATAGATTTTTCAGGTGAACGAAAGATGGACGAGTGGGAGGAAGAGGTAAGCGAGTTTAACCCGACAAAGCGCCGACGAAAACCAGTCATTTGCCAGTTACGTCCAGCTTTGTAGTCCCTGCCAAGGACCCAGACAGTCAACACCTGACATTACATTTTACCCATGTTCACAGGGAACGACTACTAGTTCTATTACGCTAACCAGCCATGCCCCAAGTGAAGGTACGTTTACCCCTCTGAACGGAAATGATCCTTTAATCGTGCTTGTGCATCCACATTTAACATTTGAAACTGATTGTCCTGTCTTTTAGCATATGCTGAAAACTTCCCTTCCGACAGTGGGCATAAAGGGTGCAGGCAATTAGAATGACTGGATAACTATAGCTAAGTTAAAATGATGCGGTATTGGGAATTAACACCTTGTTTTTAGGCCCACAAGGAGAGTCCCTGATAACTGACGGTGGCGAATTTGGAAGGGGTAAGTGTAGAAAGGATGAGCAGCGATTGCCGCTGTCCCAGAGGACATTGATACAGACTGTTTTTGCTGTTTTCTCACCAGGTCGGGGTGGAAGAGGCAGAGGCAGACGAGGATTTACAAGCTCGTTCTCCACGGACGCCAATTCATCCCATATTATTAAACAAGCACTAAAATGTGAGTTGAGCGACTGAGCATTTATCAATTACGTGATAATTTGTTGTAACAATGTCAGTTGCAAGATGTCACTTTGGCATCTCAATATTGTGTGATTTGAGACATTGTACAGACTAAAGCGTAACTGCATAACTGGAAATTATAAATAGATTGGCGGACGATTTCAGAAATGTTGGTCATAGCTTCATGGACAGTGTGCTCTGATACAAGCCGGGGAAAATTAAAAGCATCAGTGAGCCACTGAAGTGTGCAAAACTGTACCTAAGCATTTAGTCTTAACGTTTTAGTGTTGCATTCACCAAACTGAAGCAACCCTGAAGAAGCACCGTTGCTGCTTTTAGACAAACAGAACCAGTAAGCATGTTGTAGGATATGGTGTAGTGTGGATTTGAAATGAAACCCTCGAGTAGGAGTTTAAAGTAATGAATAGATGGGAAGACACTGACTTCCACTGGCATTGTAGAAGGAAACTAACTTTGCTGCTTTTACCTTTTTGTTTTTTAGGTGGTGATGAGAATGCGAATGGTAAGTACCAGCGGTATTCCAGCAACAGGTGTCAGTTAGCTCAGTCCTCAGTGCTACTGACCCTCCAATTTGTTCTTCATAGATGTGGACAGCTTGAACCATGCAGGAGGAGAAAGAGGTGGTTTCAGAGGTCGAGGTGAGACGTGAACTGTGATTAACTCTCCCACGCACACATACAGACAATATTTTGTTCCGCCTCAGATTTGACTCTGAGTTACCTGAGCAAAATGTTAAATACAGTGGAACAAAAACCTGTTGATAGTAAATGTTCAAATAGTTCAAACGAAATCATGTACGGCCATGTTTTCTGTCTCGACATAGAGGTTTTCGACTTGGAAGATATATCCCCCTGAAAACCTGTTTTGACTATCAAACACTAGTCGGCTGTAGGCTTGAAAGTTGGCTCTTGGAGCAGGTCAACTGTAGTCAGGTTACAGTTACAAAGGATTCCAACACCACCTCAGTTTCACAGCGGGAAAAGTATCACATTATTCCAAACTTTTCAAACCTCAAACATTAAAGGAAACATCTCAGATGAGATGGAGGAAAGCCGAAGACAGTCGTAGGCTTCCAGGGACAATGGTCTTATTATGAAGTTGCCCATTAAACCATCTGAACAATTGTGAAGAGCGAAAAGTGCCCTAGCAGATTATGTTGGGATCCCTTGGTAGATTTCAAATAAAACTCAATTCTTTCAACTACGTTTTTGAAATCGTGTCCTGACATTATGATGATGATTTTTTGTTTTTAAATCAGGGCGAGGCAGAGGATTTGGCAGGACGGACCGCAGTGAATTCAGTGGTAATGTTTCTCATATGTTTGGTTTTGAAGCGGCTGGAAACATGTCTGTTCTGAGTGAAACTAATCTGAAGACATATCAGCCAACTTAAGGTTAACTGCCTTGATTTTACAGGAGACAACGATGGAATGTATGAAAATGGCAAGTGTTTTTTCTTTTTTTTCTTTTGTTAGTCCCGTACACATTAAGTACAAAAAAAAGTTTTAGTTGTAGTTTGACTATTTTAAACCTGAATTAGTATTTTTCCACAAAGAAATACACTTTATCCACTGAATGTGAATGCTTGTAGTTCTGTACTGTATGTTGTGAATAGGGTCCAGAGGAGGAAGCCGAGGCAGCAGAGGAGGGGGAGGTTTCAGACAAGGTACTTGATCCAACCCAGTTACGCATTGATCTTTGTTAGTTTTCTAAAATGCTAAGAAATGTATGGCTATTTAAGTATTCGGGTCTTAATTAGAAATGTGAAGAGCGGATGACTATTGGTTGATAATGTGTTGAAGGTGGTGACCAGGGTGGCAGAGGAGGCTTTGGAGGAGGTAAATGAGCAATCATTAAACCTTTTGGATGAGTGATTTATTTCATGTCAGTACATGTTTAGTGTCTTGTGTCATTGCAGGTTACCGTGGAAAAGACGAACAGATCTTTGCTCAAGGTTGCAATAGTTGTTTTGATAAAATACTGAATGATTTAGCCATTCAGTTTTAGACATTTCACTTATGTGATTGACATCTGTATGCGATGCAGGGGAAGATAGAGATCTGGTAAAGAAGGATGCAAGTGGTGGTGATAGTAAGTAAATGAACTTTTCACCGTAAATAAATGTAGCAATCCTGCAGTATGGTTAAGCTTGTTCCGCTCCTGCCCCACCTAAAGAGTTTCTGTGGTGACCCACAGGACCGAGGGTCACTTACGTTCCGCCAACCCTCTCTGAAGATGAAGACTCCATTTTTGCCCACTATGAGACAGGAATCAACTTTGACAAGTATGATGACATTATGGTTGACGTCTGTGGAGCCAACCCACCACAGGCACTCATGGTAAGAAGTGCTTAAGTAATCTTTTAATTCATGATTTAGTTGATAAACCGCTTCGGGTTACAGTCGTTTATATTTGAAGATTTCCTCCTAGACTTTTCTGATGGCCTAGCGTAAAACCCGTAACTAGTGAGTAACTCAAACCACCTTAGGGCAACAATGAACTGCTATGTTTCATCTGTTGTGTTCAGACTTTTGATGAGGCAGCATTGTGCGAATCCTTGAGAAAAAACGTCGGCAAATCTGGTTATGTGAAGCCGACCCCTGTGCAGAAGCACGGCATCCCCATCATCTCTGCTGGCAGAGATCTCATGGCCTGTGCCCAGACTGGATCTGGTAAAACGGTGAGATGAGAGAGAATCACCACCCGGTCTGCATGTTTGCATGTGGACAGAGTTTAAATTGTGTCTTCCTTCCTCCAGGCTGCATTCCTGCTCCCCATTCTGCAGCAGCTGATGGTAGATGGCGTGGCAGCCAGTAGCTTCAGTGAGCTGCAGGAGCCTGAAGCCATCATTGTGGCTCCAACCAGGGAGCTCATCAACCAGATTTACCTGGAGGCCAGGAAGTTTGCCTTTGGGTACATTTTAGACTTTGATTTTAAAAACAAACAAACAAAAAAAAAACAAACATTAAACACCGTAATTGACCAGCAAGATGTTAAATACACGACACAAATGAAAGATGCCATGAATGAAGTTTCACATTCTGCTGGCTTTTAATTTTAGTTTCCTTTGAATGTTGTAGAACATGTGTGCGTTCAGTGGTTGTTTACGGTGGAGTTAGCACTGGACACCAAATAAAAGAAATATCAAGGGGATGCAATATACTGTGTGGAACACCAGGGAGACTGTTGGATATGATGGGAAAAGGAAAGGTAAATGAATTCAGAATTCTTTGGTCTTCACATCAAAGTCATTCAGTCTTTATTTGAAGGGTTAAACTTGTAACTAAATTGTGTATGTGCTTCAGGTCGGGTTGCAGAAGCTGCGGTACTTGGTGCTGGATGAGGCTGACCGTATGTTGGACATGGGCTTTGAGCCTGACATGCGCCGCCTGGTGGGCTCCTCCGGAATGCCATCCAAAGAGAACCGTCAGACTCTGATGTTCAGTGCCACCTACCCAGAGGACATCCAGAGGTCCGTTCTTCGTCTACCACAGCTTTTACTCTTTTACTGTGGACCGCTTGCTGTTCTGTACGTGAGCGGGATAGTTGGTGAGCATTTATGAACGTTGAAGTGTGTTTTTACAGGATGGCGGCTGACTTCCTGAAGGCCAACTATTTGTTCTTAGCTGTGGGTGTGGTGGGCGGAGCCTGCAGTGATGTGGAGCAGACATTTATTGAAGTCACCAAATTCTCCAAAAGGGAGCAGCTTCTTGACCTCCTGAAGACCACTGGTAACTGGTTTTTTTTTTTTTTTTTGCGGCAGCTTTATCGAGCCTCTTGATTTTCAGTGTTCACAAAACCTCTAAACATAGCAAGGTAAATAATTTCAATGTTATTTTATGAATATTTTTTTCCAGAATAATTACAATCCAAACAGCTAAGTAGTAGTCTAAACACAAAAAACTATTTTTCTGGTGCTTAAAAGGCTTATTACAGTACTCCTTGTAAATGCAGAAACTCTAAAGGGTTCATTTAAAAAGTAGGGTCCGTAAGTATATGGACAGTGACACAGTTTGTAATTTTGCCTCTGTGCACCACCACGATGGATTTGAAACGAAGCGGCTGAAATTCCTAAATGGTTCATGAAATAATTTTGTTAAACCCCTTGAATTAAAGCTGAAAGTCTACACTTCAATCACATCTTGATGGCTTTGTTTCAAATCCATCTTGGTGATGTACAGATGCAAAAGTTTGGGGAAATTGCGTCACTGTCCAACTACTTAGGGACCTAACTGTACATCAGGGTTTTCCCTACCATTATAAGACTTGAGCTCAGCGCTTGAGCATTTTTGCGCAAGGCCTAAACTGAATGAACAGAAAAAAAACATGCTGAGTTTTCTACTGCTCTGGAGAGAGAGAGGGTACCAGACTTGCCCCCAATATAAGACAGTATTTTTATTTTCCTGAATCTTATGTTTAAATAAGTGGGGGTGGTCCTATATTTCAGGACTAGACAATTACATTTTCATTCATGGATTAACAGTGTAACTATGGTCTTTCGTAGAGTGTTGCATTATTATTATGTTAATTGGCTAGTTAGCGTTTTAGAGTCCTTCTATTGTGAGTCTTTCAGAGTTAATCAGCCTCATGCGTTTGGTGTGTTTGGTTGGCCCACCTAAAATGCAGGAGTTCCTGGAGGCTGGTGTAGCACGTTCTCCTGCAAAAGAGGAAATAAATTCATGACGAGTGAACGTCTCTCAACGTCTTTACTACAGAAAAAGCTGGGGGGTAAATCTGTCAGAAAGCCAAGAATTAGGTCTGTAACAGATGACGAGCTCAAAAAAACTGAAAAAGTCTGAAACGGTTAACTGTCAGAGAAAGTAGTTACTGGTATGCAGCTCAGTAACTCAGTCAGCTGACTAGTGACCACCGGGAAAGTGAGCTGTCTGTAGACATCCAACCCAAAACGAATATTTTGGTCAGCAGCCGAACGCTGTTAGATTGCCAGATGGCTATAGGAGGGTGAGAAAATTGGAGTTCAAATCCATTCACTAAGTCCTGTTGTACCAGTGTTTATTTTACATGGCGCAGTGTGCGTTCACTCACTGAAAAAAGTGTGAGGGATCACTTGAGGATATAGTGCACACCTCATCAATGAGCATATTTGCTCCACTCTTCTTGCTAGTTTCTGAGTGTAGTGTGAAAAACAACAACTTGTGAAAATGCATGTTTTCGCAATACGCAACCACCACAGCGCCCAAGCCCTCCAGAAACCAAGGGAAAACCCTGTACATGAACATGCTTGAAATTAGTATGGTACGGTTACTGGTGACAGTACTACATTCCTGGATGTGGCTTTTAAACAAATAGCACTCTGCACCTCTTGTTCAGGCTGAATTATGCATTAAAGCTCTATATGTTTTGGCCACTGAGCTCCAAATGTAACTGATCCACAAACGGAACATGAGCTGGTGTCGATCGTCTGACAGTTCTCGTGTTGGTGGCAGGAACGGAACGCAGCATGGTGTTTGTGGAGACCAAGAGACAAGCGGATTTTATTGCCACTTTCTTGTGCCAGGAGAAGGTTCCAACCACCAGCATTCATGGGTAAATGACGCGTTCGGGAATCTACATTTCCACTTTGTTTTGATGCAGAAAGTGATGGGTTGTGTTGTGTGGCAGTGACCGTGAGCAGCGGGAGCGAGAGCAGGCCCTGGCGGACTTCCGTTCTGGCAGGTGTCATGTCCTGGTGGCAACCTCCGTAGCTGCCCGTGGCCTGGATATTCCAGATGTGCAGCATGTGGTGAACTTTGACCTCCCCAGCAACATCGACGAGTATGTCCACCGTATTGGGAGAACTGGCCGCTGTGGCAACACTGGGAGGGCGGTGTCTTTCTATGACCCAGATGCTGATGGCCAGTTGGCTCGCTCCTTGGTCTCAATCCTGTCCAAGGTAAGACAGCCCCACCCACACTGAGCCTTTTATTTCACCCATAAGCAGTAATTTGAATATTCATACTTAGTTGGCACATGCTCACCTGCATGAGTCTGTGTTGATTGGGATCGACAGGCCCAGCAGGAAGTGCCCTCATGGTTAGAGGAGTACGCGTTGAGCGCCCCCAGTACCACAGGAGTCAACCCTCCCAGGAAGAACCTTGCATCCAGAGACACCAGGAAGGTAATGGGATTGACTTCTCTGTTTTAGGCTCTTTTTTTTTCTGACTTTGTGATGTCAGTGAGGCTGGTGGTCCTGACTGCGTCATCTGTCCGCACTGTGTCTTCCCTTTTGGTCCATACTTTGTGTCCTCTGTCCTCAGGGTCCACAGGGAGGATCTTTTCAAGACAGCATTGTGAAGAGTCCGCAGGCTGCTCAGGCTGCAGTTGATGAGGAAGAGTGGGAATAGAGGGAATGTTAGAGCAGCACACCCACACACATTGACCTGAGTTCTTTTTTCTTTTCAGGTGTTCAGCTTGTTGTAGTTTTATCGGTGGTTTTGTTTCAGGGAAAAAAAATAGTTTGTCTCACAGGCTGGACAACGGTAAAAATGTCAAGTGAGATGTTAATCGGGGAAACCTGATCTTTTGTGTGATCTGTCAACTTTATCAGGCTTCACTTACCAGTGTATTGTGGAAAGTTTTAATTTTTAATTCTTTTGTAATCATCATTTACATTTAAATGTCTGAGGAGAAAAATCACCAATAAATAAATGTGTTCAAAGCAAAGCCTGCATTCGTTGTCAAATGTGTTAAATGTAAGGTGGTTCAGTCCTTGGCGAATTAATCTGCAAAAGCATTTGATCCTTTTAAAGCAGGTCCTCCTCGAAGAAAATGTAACTTCCAATGTGTCTCATTGCTGCCTAATCTAAAAGGACTGAATGTTGATGGGATAAATTCATTGCGTCTGAGCTTGGAAAGATAGTGAACCCCCCCTGTATAGGAGCTTGTGGGTGAACACCCTCACTGCATTATTGAAGTCCATCACTGAGAAATGCACAAGTGCAGATGTTCACCCGGCACCCCAGTCCAGCTTCACCGGTCCCTCGCCGAGTTTGGTCGGAACCGAATAAAATGGAAACGGAACTGGACTGCGAGACCTCAGGCGCCTCTGAACTGGCTGGCGTCGTCTCCATAGCAACGGTCAGTGACGCACACGCCCACTGTGGTAATTCGTAATTTAAAAAAAAAAATTTTTTTGCTGAAAAATGGAATTGACGGAGAAAACGTAATCGACCAAGTTTCATCAGACAACCAGTGGATTTTACTGTACTAACACTGACATTTTCAGCCGGACAAATCCTTCCTGGTCCTGTACCTCCGCCTACGTCACGGCCGTGTCATCTTGACAGGAACGTCTTGATTGGCTGGCCGAGAGGGGTTCCCGTTTCAAACGTGCTTGGCGACCGGAACCGCGAGAAAAACGAGCTGGAGCCGTACGAGGCGAGAAAGCTTTCGAGCCTGGAAGCCGAAGTCCGGCGGAAGTCCGGCGGCACGGAGAAGAAGCCGTCGCCGGTGACCATGAGAGGAGCAGCGAAACGCAAGGTGAGACCGAGAGAGAGTCGAAACCGACCGCGGCAGCCAACGAGCTGTCTTTCGGGGTCGTTTGGTCTTTCAGAGTAGCCCCACCTCCCAGAGCAGAGATACTACTAACTCCCTTCGGTTTCTCCAAAGCCTCGGCTGAACTTACTCATCTGCCTTAGCTGCGTTTTGAACGAATGCTTCTGTATTTATCTGCTGCTACGCAGTAAATCGCAGGGTCCGTAGTTTTTGGGCCTCAGGTTGTTTTCACGATTTTCGTGTCAACGCAAAAGGCTTTAAAAGAAGTCTAGCTTTATTTTTGAGCCGTCCTGGCAGTCGTCTCACTTTTTCGACGGGTTTTAAAGCGGTTTGTCGTGATGACATGTTCGTGGCTGGCAGGTGGTGACTTCCGGGAGGCTGACCGGAGGAGTCAAAGAGCAGCCGCCCAGGAGACAGTGAGTACACCGGCCTTGCCCCTTCCCCTTTTACTCTACATTCATATTAAATACACTCTATGCTCCTGTTAACACCACCCTAACTCGTGTGCTGTGCTCCCCCCCCCCAAACTTGTTAGAGTGACTCCGAATCCAGGGCCACCAGCCCACCCCGAGCCGGCCTACTCTCTGTACTCCACAGACTCAGAGGACCAGGTAACAGAGGCATGATGTGCACAAGTGTCGGTGAAGAAGAAGAAGAGGGCAAGGGGGGGCTTCATCACGATGGAACTAAATGTGTTGCTGATGATCACAGCTGTGTTGTGTCCCCTCAGGTCGCCACTCTCCACGAGGGCCTGGACCGCTGTGCTGCCTTGCTCGGTGGCATCCTTCGGGCTGACAAGGCAGGTCAGGCGGGCTTCCTACAACAATGAGTCGATCGGTTTATTAGTTGATCGAGGGAAAAGCGATCCACAACAACTCGCCTCATCCTTTGATCCTCTAGTTGCAGCTTCTCCGCTCGGAGGATTTGCTGCTTTTCTCTTGTTTTTAATGATTTATCTGATGACACACAATCCTATTCTGTCATAATGACGTGTGTGTGTGTGTGTGTGTGTGTGTGTGTGTGTGTGTAAGCCTCGCCACGCCTCCTTAAAGCAGTGACAGGTGGAGCGGCCAAATCGAGACCACCCCCCTCGCTGGGGAAGAAGACCATCAAGAAACCACCGAGAAAGACAGGTAGGTGTGTGTTGATGAGAGGTTTAGTTTAGTTGACTTGATAGTGTGGGAAGGGGGACATGAAATCCCATTCCACCGCCAAATGTCAGGGATGACAGGGGACTGAAGATGCCCGGAGTCCATCATATTAGCAGGAAAACTAGTGATGGTTAGATGATGCCCCGGTGAAGCTTCGGGGTTTTTCTCCTTTTTTTTGTGCTGATTTTTTTTAAAAAGAGTCCAAGTTTCGCGGCTTCAAACGCAGCATCCCAGTGACATCCGGTGGTTCGGGAAACGTCCACCAGCCCTTCGAGGCTGGAGCCAAAGCGGCGTGGCACCTTGCCGATTTCCTGGTGCCCAAGGTTCCACGTGGGCAAAGGAGTCCAGAAAGCCTACGTGTGACTTATTAAATCTCGCGCGCAAGTGCTGCAGGAAATGCACCAATAAAATGCGTCCAAAAGGCTTAACGTATGACTTTTATTACATTACTTCCTGGTATCAGGTGGAAACGTGACCATTATGCCTTTCCGGTCGCCATATTTCTCGATTTAGTCCCCGCTCTTCTTGTCGCACTATTGGGCCCATTGCATTGTTTTGTTGCAAAACCTCCAAGCGTGTCCCGCTGAAAGACGCTCTCCCTGCAGCAGCGGTGGCGTTGGGCGCGTCAGGCGACGCCGGCCACTCGGTGCTCCTCCTTTTTGGCACCGGCCCCCCACAGCGGTGCCCCGGGACGGACCGTCTCTACAGCGAGCGCGCCTAGGGGCTCAGTTCCAATTCGGTCACGTCGAAGAGGGACAAAAAGTGTGGTAGGGCCGGACGCACAGTCAACATCATATGTCAGTAGCAGGAGCCTTTACATGAACGCTAGTCTCCCTTCCGCCTCATCCTGCCTGAAACCAGGATGGTAGTTCAGAGCACAGGAAAAACCGCGTCGGAAAATAAGCAGCTATAGACAATGACATGACGGCAGGTGTCCCCCCCCCCCCCATGCTGAGCAATGGGGTCTTCGTAACAATGAAATGCAGCATTGGACACCAGTTTGAGGGACTCGGGAGCCTGAAATGAATTACGGAACATTTCTTCTGTCTCTTTGGTGCCCTATGACACTTCCTAGGCCCTGGTAGTTAAAACAAACAAACAAACAAACAAACAAACAAAAAAAACTCCTAAAATAGAAATATATATACACACATATACACACACACACAGCCGTTGTTTATGGTAGAGTTAATAGAGAGATTCAGTCCAGTATGAAGACAGCAGGCTGGCGGTGGGTGCAGCAGAAAATCTTACAGGCACTAGTGGTTGCAGCGCAAATATCAGCGGTGATGCCTCAGAAACTGGACTGGTCTCACCGTCCTCCTCCGCCTAACGTTGGCACCCCCCCCCCCCTCGTTTCCAGCTCCAGTCCAGAGGAATTCTCAGTCAGGCCAGCGTGGAGCAGGATGCACGACTCCGAGAGCGACACACCAGTTCACCGCTCCAGCTGCACACGCAGGGGTGACGCTGCATCCGCCTCAGAGGCATCCTGCCGCCCCGCTGCGGGCTCATTTGCCCCCGCCCCTGACCTCCATCCTCCCTTCTGAACCCCAGTCATCTCCTCGGCCGCCTCTCCGTCAGACCGACGGCCTGTCTGCCTCTGAAGGGCCACACACTCACTGCAAAGCAGCGCGGGACAGAGAGGGGGAGGAGGAGGACTTTGTGCCCGTGAGAGACATCGATACCCAAAGCACTGCCGCAGACACACACACGGCTGTCACACGCATATACACCTGTACCGCCGACATGTCAAACATGCATCTGGAGCCGGGGCAGGTCGCTGAAATCCCTCAGGGGACACACAGCGGGGAAAACTGCAGCGCAGAGACAGAAGTGAAAGCGAAGACAGTCCAGTATCTGCTGGGAGAACTCAAGGCTCTGATTGCTGGACAAGGTAACCTGTCAGTCTCTCAGTACACAATCTATGGACACACTATATAGATAAATAAAAAATAAAAAGGGATTATTACATTGGCGTATGTTTCTATGATGCAGTAAAGTGTGTGTGTGTGTGTGTGTGTGTGTGTGTGTAGGCAGTGTAGCAGAGAGACTGCTCAGTCATCTGGAGCAGACAGTGTCCTCACCACTGATGAATGTCGGCATTTCAAACATCCAGACTGAGCGTGTTCCAGACCTGTCACCACTACACAACCAGAACATTGAGCTCCGCAGGTAGCATTCACTCACACTCGCACTCAATCACACTCACAAACACACACACACTCACACAGTTCGTACCTTGGCTTTCACTTAAGGTTCCACAAATGGACCCTCACTACACAATGTCTGTGACGACTCCGTGTGTGTGTGTTTGTACCCACAGCAGTAGGCTATATTTATAAATTATTAAAAAAAAAA
This sequence comes from Xiphias gladius, assembly GCF_016859285.1. Lineage (NCBI taxonomy): Eukaryota > Metazoa > Chordata > Actinopteri > Istiophoriformes > Xiphiidae > Xiphias > Xiphias gladius. The sequence continues at coordinate 13,837,319 of NC_053412.1, read as the reverse complement.
AAAAAAATCACTGTGTGTGTGTGTGTGTGTGTCAGGCACGTGAGGATTCTGAAACAGCAGTTAAAGGAGAAAGAGGAAGCAGAGGAACAACAGAACATGGAGACACTCCATAACTCAGAAGGTAAAGCTTGTGTGTGTGTGTGTGTGTGTGTGTGTGTGTGTGTGCGTGCGCTGCTCTCTTGTTCAAGTTCCCACACAGGACTAAAGGGGGTGTGAAGAACTTGAATCGTGTGTCTCCACAGTGATGACTCTGCAGGAGGAGCTCACCGCCGCTCAGTCCCGACTGCAGGAGCTCCAGGATGACCTCGCAGAGCTACGGAAAGCCCTTGAGGACACGCGGAGCCGGCTGAGAGGCAGAGAGGCAGAGAATGCCGTTGTCGAGACAGGTTCAGACCTAGCGGGATCTGTGATCTACCCCGTGTGGTGACCACATAACGTACAGTCTTGCGTAGACCACTAGCTGCTGATGCCCTGATGCTGCGGGGTCTTTTTTAAAGACGTGGTCCTCATCAGCTGGAAAGCTCAGTCTATTGTCCACAGTTCCTCACCGGCGTGGGGAACATATGATCCAAGTTAGACTGGATTTTTGTAGCCAATACCAGTAGTGGTTGTTGTGCGGGCCCCGCTCTGTGGTAACGTTCGACCAATCAAGGCATCAGCATGTTTCTAATAAAAAGACAGCGACGAGGACACTGCTGGGCTTATTATGTAATGTAAACGTGTTGCCGTAGTGATTATGGTGTGTATGTGTGTGCAGACTTGGAAGCAGCCAGGAGCAAGTTGGTGGACATGGAGCGAGAGAAGAGTGAGTTGGCCTCCCTCGCCCAGCAAAGACTGGAAGAGATAGGAAACCTTAAGAGGTAGGACTGTGTGCGTGTGTGTGTGTGTGTTTACACCCTCTGGGTCTTTTCCAGAATGACGGTGCTGAAGCTTTGGTTTGAGAAGTGCAAGCTAATAGTGCAGAAAGCTCCTCGGCCACAGGAATGCCTTGTACGCGAGCGTGGCAGATCACTCGGAGAAAATCACCCTTAAGCCCCTTCTCCACTCTGTCCGTTTCAGGATCCTTCAGGACCGGGATTCCTCAGATTCTGCCGACGCTGCTGACGGCTCGGTGCCGGGCGCCCTGCGTCCAGCAGAGCCGCCCACTGAGCGCATCACTCAGTACCTGATGTCTCTCGGCCAGCGGGACCCCCCACGCGCTGAGCATGAGTGCGTGGCTGCAGAGAGGGAAGGAAGCCCGCTAGAGAACCAGACCTCAGTCCACCTGAGGGACACGCCGTCACATGCTGATGTCGGATCTCAGCAAGGCGACGCGCCCGCAGAGACTCCAGCCCCTCACCACAACTCTCATTCCCAGCAGGCACGCTGTTCAGGCGGAGTCCAGTCGTGCGGGCCGCGGCCGCTGAACTCCACGCTGTCCCAGTGTGACGCGGAGTCTGTGTGGTCTGATTGGAGCATGAGGTCAGGGTCGACCTTTGACACCAGAGACGAGGCAGCGTTCAGAGACGGCCTGGCAGCACTGGACGCCAGCATAGCCAGTCTGCAGAAGACTATTCAGCTGGATTTGAGGGGGTGATCCATACTCAGCTTGACTTTACAGCTTTTAACGAGCTTCACTCTGCATTGTGTTTGTTTGAAGTTCTGTTATGCAAAGCCTCTATATGCTGCATTTTACCCTCTTTAATAATTTATGATATGAAGTGATATTTAAGTTTGGAAATAAAGCAGTTTTAAAAATATCTTTTCTTGCTTGTGGTGGAGACGCAGGACAGGAAAGGTTTCAGTTGCAGCCTGGTTTTGTTCCCACTTCTCCTGGGTGGGTTTTTCAAACCTTTTTCTCTCAAATGACTTTTTCCTCATTTTCCATTCAGAGCTCATGGCAGCACTACGCTGAGAAGATTCAACTGTAATTAAAATGCCAAATTGCAGTGAAAATATCGTTATCACATAGGGTTCTACTAGACAAACACTGGGCTAATTCTGTACAAGAAGGAAGCAACAAAAAAGAACATTACAACAAAAACTTGACAAGTTCTTCCACTTTTAGTATTAAAAAAAATGGCCGTTGGTGTTTAAAGGGTGGTTTTATTTTGTCACTTCTATCTACTGGTGTGTGTCATGCAGATAGTTAGGGTTTGACTGGACCTGTCCAAAGATTTCTGCCTCCACCCCAACATAACAGAGGTGAATATACTCGTGTGGCGAGCAGCAATACGTATACAGTATAACTTGTGCATTTTGTGCATTATTATTATTATTATTATTATTATTTTTCAGTGAGTATTTGGAGGTGATTTCTTTTTGAAAAAAATGTGCAAGCAATATGGTTGATGCTGATGGTTGAAGGCGGCAGCATGAATGTGCAGCTGCCAGTCTCCTCTTCTACCAGATCCCAAAGGTGTTCTACTGGGTTCAGATCTGGTGACTGGGGAGGCCACTGAAGTTCAGAGCTCATTGTCATGTTCAGGAAACCAGCTTGAGACGACTTTTGCTTTGTGACATGGTGCATTATCCTGCTGGAAGCAGCCACTAGAAGATGGTAAACTGTGGCCATAAAGGGATTCACATGGTCAGCAACATACTTAGACAGGGTGTGGCATTCGAACCATGATATATTGGTATTAGGGGCCAAGAAAACATTCCCCACACCATTACACCGCCACCATCAGCCTGGACTGTTGACACAAGGCAGGTTGGGTCCATGGATTCATGCTGTTGATGCCCAATTCTGACTCTACCACCTGCTGCCTCAGCAGAAAACCAGATTCATCAGACCAGACCACATTTTTCCAGTCTTCAACTGTCCAGTTTTGGGGAGTCTGTGTCCACTGAAACTTCAGATTTCTGTTCTGGAACCCAACGTGGTCTTCTGCTGTTGTAGCTCATCCACCTCAAGGTTGGACGTGTTGCTCATTCTCAGATGCTTTTCTTCTCACCACAGTTGTAAAGACTGGTTATCTGAGTTACTGTAGCATTTCCGTCAGCTCCAACCAGTCTGGCCATTCTCCTCTGACCTCTCTCACCAACAAGGCGTTTCCGTCCACAGAACTGCTGCTCACTGGATGTTTTTGGTTTTTTGCATCATACATTAAAAAAAATAAATAAAAAAATCGAAGACTCATCACGTTGTGCATTTTTTTTATGAAACTGTAAAACAGGTTTTAATAGGAAAAGAGGCAAAAACACAACAATTATAAAACAGCTGTCAGAAACAGGTAAGTCAGTTTTGGCACACAGTGCACGTTCCCACAAAGCCTACATAGTGTTTACAAAAGAGACAGCATGTCTTCAGCACACTGTCTATATAAGAGAGAAGACTCCCAAAAAGCCTAGAGTATGATTTAGAAAATGAGAGTACAGCTTTGAACAAAGACATCCATCTGCTCTAAAACATAAATAACATGATTTCAATTCAAAAGCCACAAAACACACAAACCAATAAAATATTCCCTTTGGTAGATCAAGGCTAGCAGGGAGTTTTCTGTTTCAGTGCAGTTGTTCCTCCCTGCTGAAGGACAGCAGATCAGGCCACATTCAGAAAGGACAGCCTCCACGAACACACGCTTCAACTACCGTTCAGACACACGCACAAAAAAAAAAACACCACATAATCCCACTAAACAGCCCTTAATAGTGCAAAACAGCCAGCAGTAGCAGTATAGTAATAGATCATTGCTGTAAATGCAGAAATACATTGCAGGAAATGCAGGGCCTGTGTGTGTGTGTTTGTGTGTGTTTCTTTGCATTGGTTTCAGTGGAGGTTATATGGAGATTAGAAGGTGACAGGCAGTTCAGTAAAAGTAACATCAGCACTGGCCTTACAGAAACTGTCGCATGGTCCGGGGTGCAGAGCCTTGACAATCCACACCGCCGGCGGTTCATTTTGAAGAACCGAACATTGGCAACATGCTCTGTTACGATGCCGCACGAGCAGCTGGGATGTTTTCCGACACGCTGGAGGCTGGTGAGCCAGTAGGTCACAAACCCGATCTTCGTTTTTGTGTAAAACCCGACAATACGAACGTCGCAAAGGCTGCGGCCTTAAAGGAGCGGTCTAACATTTTGAGAAAAGTTTGCTGTCTCACTAAGAGTCGGATGAGGAGATCGTTATCAGTTTCGGGTAGATATAAGTCATCTTCCGGACAACTGAGCAAACTCCTCTCACCACTGAGAACACGAGTATTGTTATCTCCAAGGAGGTTTTTACCTGTGTCTGTCTGTTCATTTGTCAGCAGGATTACGCAGGAAGCACTGAACCGATTTGCACCGAACTTGGTGAAGCCATGAGTCATGGGTCAGGGAAGAACCCGTTACATTTTGGGGCAGGTCCGGATCCTCTACTATGAACTTGAATTTTTTTCTCTGAAGTCTGGCGTATGTTGTCTGACACTGGCCTCGGCAGAGGTATGGTCTCTACTGAGTGCCACTCTAGTTATTGTTGTCTCTTGCTTTCCTTTAAATACGTATCAGTTGATTCCTGTGCTCTGAGCGCAGAGACACTGTAGGTCTGGACTGCGTTTAGCCCACCTTCGCACAAAGACTACAAGCAGAGGGGAGACCGCCTGGCTCCATCGGAAGTAAAAACCTAGAATGGCACTCGGTAGAGCGCATACATCCGCCAAGGCCAAATATTGCGGAAAATGTGCGAAAATGCCCAATCTCACAATGTTAAGGAAAGTGATAATAAAAAATGTCTGGTAAATGTCTGGCTGTTCGCTGACCCCTGCCCCATCCCTCCACCACGCTTGGCGCAAATCGGCTTGGTGGTTTTTGCGTAATCCTGCTGACTACTAAACGGACAGACACGAGTGATTGCATAACCTCGGTGGAGGTAACGACACCTTCCAACAGCTACAAAGCCGTCTGATTTAATGTTTGCAAACCAGTCGCAGGGCTTTAGTTTCGGGGTCAGACAGGATGGATACCTGGCAACCCCACTATAAGGACAGCAATTTTGAGATACTAGTTTGTTCCCCATTCCCCCATTCCACAATAAACCCTAATTCTGAAGAGAGTCCGATCGTACTAAAGAGGAACAAATTTAGCACTGTTGTCCCAACAATGCAATGCACAGAGAAAATGGAGGAGCTGTTGACTTACAAATCGGTATTAGTTATGAAAATGAGTATTTGGTAAATAATGTATATAGTATGTGCAGGGTATAGTCACTGAGTTTTCCGGGGACAGATTTTTTTTCTCTTTTGGTGAAGCTAGTTTGGGGTGGAGATGGGATCGTAGCCCCCGTCTCTGTTTGAAGATTATCTTTAGCTTCAGAGGTGGACGACCTCCTCCATCTTTCCCTAGTCAGCTCCATCTGCTGATACAGACAATGAGATGAGGTTAAAAGCTCAAAAAAAAAAAGAAAAAAGGATGATTTTACCAAACCAGGGTGAATATATCCTGGATATCTGTAGTAGCCACTCCAGGTTAGGCAGCTAATGACTTGTCCGAAATGTCATTGTTCCTTTAAAGTTGAGTGAAAAGCATATCAAAGGCTAATCCCTCCCTGTGGAGGCAGACCCTCCGTGTCTATGAGCCGTGGTAGAGGTGGATGGTGCTGGCCACAGCCTGCTTGTACCGGCGCTCGGCCTGGACGCTGCTGTTGTACTCGAGGCGGCTGCTGTCGCTCAGCTCCTCCGCTGTGTCTCCGAAGCCGTGGTAGTGTCCGTACTGCTGGAAGTCCCCGCAGTCTGCCCCCGTCAGCGCCCACCAGACCGGCCGCTGGGACACGCAGCTGCTGGGACTCCCCGTCAGATGCAGGGAGCCACACATCTCGGCTGAGGAGCGCTGAGTCGGCCCTGCGCCCGCCAGCTGATGGGCTGGACGGGGAGATGTTGAGGAGAGGCTTTTGGGCGGCTCGGGGTCATCCCGGGCAGCGTAAGGCAGAGTGTGATGATGGCCGTTGGTAATGGCTTTGGTGTCATCACCTCCTATTTTTTTAAAAAGACAAAAATATTTGAAAGCAAATCTCTTTGTGAGCAACAACATTGTACTTGACTATTTTGTGATCGCTACGTCACAAGCTTAGCTTCATCAGCAAAAAAACAAATGTTTCACATAGAGGCTCCAGTTCCCACCTGAGCCGAGCTCCTGGGCAGCCTCCATGTTCATGCTCTCCCCCTCCTCACCTCCGCCGCTGTGCACCTGCACCGACATATCTGCAGCAGGAGACAGTGAGAATGGTAAAAAAAGCTACATACGTGCATGTCGTCCATCGTCCATGTCTTGAATCTGATTATTTGTTTGTATGAATTGACCTGTAGCCGGGCGGTTAGGGCTAATCACGTTTGGTGGGAAAACAGATGAAATGGCTGGACTGGGTCAGAAAAGGTGATGTCATGTACGCCCTTGCACCAATCAGGAATGAGCAATTTTTGGAATCAAACTCTGGTAACAGCTGTGGTATTGTTAGCTTTGAGGCAGACTGTATGAACTACAAGAATGATACAATATGAGGCAATTAAAAATAACTACACTCGGTGTGAAATGAACCGGGCACCGCCAAACAGGAGATGACAGGATACATCCTCTGACAATACTACGAAGAATGAAAGGAATAACGTATGCAACACCTTCACCATGCTATGAAGTTAAATGGCTTTTGGTGTTAGCCAAGTGTGTTGACTATCAATTAAACATCCTCAGATGGCGTAACATTAGCTGGAGGATTTGTACACAATCAGACCTGAACACAGACCCACCCACCTACCCTCCCTCCCTATGAGCTGCATAAAAGAACATTTACAAGTCTTTCAGTACTAACATGAAATATGAAATTGTCGGTTTTTTCTTTTTGTTTCTGCAAGCTCACACTAATGTCACCATCGCCAGTCCTGGTGGAGACAGAGGCTCACAGCGTGTGGTGCAGTAAGCCAGCGCATTTCTTACTATCGGCTCTCCTGGCTTTCTTCGTGTGTCCAGAGTCCGCGGTGGTCAGCAGCCTCTTTCGGCTGAGCAGGCCCTGACCACACGGGGCGTTTCCATTCTGCGCTCCGTTCACATGGAGTCCACTGAGGTGCAGCAGGTGCTTCTGGGCGTTGGAGAGGAAGCGGAAGCAGTCGGGGAAGCCGTGAGCGTGGGCCAGGTCCGCCGCCGTCTGCCCACTGGCATTCCTTAAACTGAACAAGAGGAGGGAAGAGTGAGACAAACCGCTCCCTGTTGGCCATTACAGTGTCTCATCTCTAGCTGCCTGACTGCATCCTGCACTCATCACTGACATCAAATATAGGCCTGAAAATAAGAGGGCCTAACTGTTGCAGGGAGAGATCCTCATGACCCATCAACAGAGAATACGTCAGCATCTCCTAAATTTGTTCGGGTCTTGACAGTCTCCCTCTGCAACCCTTTCACTTTGCTACTTGAATAAAAAAATACTGCTGGTAAAATGATATCTCATTTCTTAAAAGAAGATGATAGAATAAAATAGAAAGGCCATATTTGTGAATACATTAATGAGTTTCCAAGCCAAGATTACAATTCATGTTACACTTTCAAATATCTTAAGATATTGTATTTTAACTAAATGGAATTAATGAAATGTTTTATGGCCAAGAGATTAAATAAAAAGATTACAAGATAACAACAGAAGATCTATCCTCTATAGTACAAAACCTGACAATAAAGTACATTTCAGATGAGTCTGCAGTTTAAAGAACACAGTCCTGTTAACTGAGACATTAGTTAAGTAATCCTCGCTCTAAGTCATTTACATAAAATGAAATGTCTCCTAACTAGGGTCTGAAATCATCAAATTTGGATATGATTCATCTTCCTCAATACCAGACAAAATGAAAATGGACCGACAAAGCAATGTTTTATTTTAACAAAGGCCAACATAGAGTACTCAAGCCTCCAAGATTTGGCATCAGAACCCGGATGATAGTGGATTTTTAAGGGCCAATACTCATATTGATATTTGATGGTTGAAAGAAATTGATATCAGTATATCGGCTGGTATTCATTTTTTTTTTTAAAGCCAACGCTTACCAGCTCACATATACCTGAAAACCAATATAGAGTATAACTGTGATGAAATGTATCATATGGGACATTCTGAGTTGTGGGGCTCTAGTTACTTCTGAATTCTCACGGTACACGATGCTTTGGTTTTCACCCTGACTGACAATCTTAATCCTGTGTTTTTGAGGATAGCCCTGAATAGAACGGGATAACGTACAGCATGTCTAAAGTGGGGTTTAGTTATTGCCGGTTATCCCACTACGAAGTTGCAAGTCGCAGGGTTCTGAGCGCAAAGCTGAAACCAGAACTAAAGGGAAAAGCCCTACAGAGAGCCCAAGTTGCGACCCATTTCCAGTTTCTTGTTTGTAGTGTATTTTTTGCCCCTCTTTCTGAAAAGCCCAAATGTGACTCTGGTTATTTATGTCCATATTCTAAGCTTATCAGGACAATACTGTATATGCGGCTATGATATATTAATGACCATGTAATACTGGCTTATAGATCAGGCTCTATTTTAAATGATATACGGGGATTTTAACAGAGAAACTGAGTGGAACTTGATCAAAACTTGGGTTTTGATCAAAGCTCATTTAGTTTGGCGGCACGGTGGTGCAGTGGTTAGCACTGTCACCTCATAGGAAGAGGGTTCCAGGTTCGAACCTGCCCGCTGGCCCAAGGACGGGCCTTTGTGTGCGGAGCTTGCACGTTCTCCCCGTGCCTAGGGGTCCCTAGGGGTCCCACAGACCAAAAAACATGCAGTTTAGTTGAACTGGAAGCTCTAAATCCTCTGAATTGTCCGTAGGTGCGAATGTGAGCATGAATGGTCGCCTGTCTCTATGTATCAGCCCTGTGATTGACTGGCGACCTGTCCAGGGTGTACGCCGCCTTCTCGCCCTATGTCTGCTGGGATAGGATCCAGCCCCCCAACAACCGTCTAAAGGATAAGCAGATATAGCTAATGGATAATGGAACATTCTCCATTAGCTATTTTCCTAATGGATAATTAGCTATTTTCCATTAGCTATTTTAGCTATTTTCTGACAGTAGAACATTTATTCTACTGTCAGAAAATCAATACGATAACTCGTTGGCTGTTTTTTCTTTGATCATCTTCTACAGTACGTATGAAAATGTGTCTTGTCTGGTGTTGAGAGAAGCTTCATCAGAGTTCCTACACAGTTCCAAGTGCAATCTTCCACTGATTTTCTTCTACTGATTTTGAGCATGGAAGCTTCTTGTCCTTGGGCTCAGTATATGTGACCAAAAAAAAAAAAAAAAATCTCAATTTACAGTCCTCTCACTAGCTTTTTCTGAGCTCTGAACCGCATCTCAGGGTCTTTAACATTGAAAACTCCAACTGAACAAACTCTAACCAAGAGACTGTTGTCACAGAAGCCCCAGAGATGTATTATGCTGCTGTCCTCCTCCATGTGCTTTCAATGTTCTGAAGCTTTCCAATTCCTGCTGCAGTAATGTACGCAGTACAGCTACACAGTTTTTTTTTTGGCTCTATTTTTTTTTTTACATTTTTGAAAATGAAGTACTCCAAATTAGCTATTAGCAGTTCCTTTTTGCTATGTACCATTGGATGTACTGAAAACTATCACTGAATTACTTTGAGACTGTAGAAATCCGAACAACCTGATGATTCTCGGGCAAGTTCTAAAGCGGATTCCTGCCCCATTAGTACGTTAAACTCTTAAGCAGACAATAATTTCATCATCAGATTTACAGGAATCATTTTTTCCCCCCATGTAAAGCAGGCAGATCTGGACTGACTTAAACATCACAAATAATTTCATAAGTAAAGAAACCAAAATGAGTTTGTCCAGTTGTCACAGCGATGGCTCAGATGTCCTCACGTGACTTGCTTAGGTCAAGACGAGTGATTCGCTGATGAAGACTGTGAGACGCGGGCGAATGCTCAGAGAAAGCTCGTAAGTGGACATTTGCGGTGAGATTATTTCGTCACACTTTCCATACAATATGACTGAATGTTTTAATGGATGCTGTTATAAACAGTGCCATCACTCATCAGCGCATGAACATGAACATCAGAAGTCTGAAGCAGAAGCTGGTGGACAGTACAATATTTTCCAGACTGTGTAGAAACCCCGTATTAACAACCATAAAGGTCAGTCAAATCATGATATTTAGTTAAGAAACTGTTAAAAGAAGCATTTCATTTTATACATCTCCTGACATGCTTTCATTCATTACATATCTCATTATCCACAATCATCCTCCAGCTGAGACTGAGCTTCCTGTGATTTCTATCCTAACTCTTGAGGCGTGGCCAGTAAGCTCACAGTTTGTTAGCACAGTGTCTGAGAACAGTTAGTTTGTAGGCTAAGCATGCAGGTCTAGACATGATTATCATCATCAGTGCTTTCTTAGCATGGAAACCAATCACTGCAGGAAATACCTCGCCAGTTTGCCAGCTGCAGAAACTGTAGGAAGCGATAGTGAACACTCATTGCCACAACTGTAAGATGCTCGCTGATGCACGTGTGCCAGATTCTGCAGTGCCTATATGGATTGCTCCCTCTTTCTGGGATTACTTGAGAAAATCATGTTCAAATTCAATAGCTGTAAAACATCAGAACGTGCAGGGTGTGTGACTCTGCCAGCACAGTTTGAAAATGAAGCTCATGGTTATCCTTTCTTTACATAATATAGCACATGATCCAAATGCAAATGTAAATACTGAGTTCAAAAGGAAACATTCGTTAGGACCAATCAAACAGTGTCAAATTAAAAGTCACAGGTACTACAAGTTTTCTACACACCTTCTTCACTCTCGCTGACTGTGAAAGTCCCTGAGGCTGAAAAGCTCATGGGGTGCATTTACTGACATGGGTTCCATGTCCAAATCAACCAGCGCACATTTGATTTCTCTTGAAAATTAGGCACCAATACCAACTGTACTGAAGAAAAGTTTAAAGTTCATGCAAAAAAAGAGGAGGCATTAGCGTTAACTAAATATTAAGGGTGCATTCAGTGACTGTTTGGCCAGTGAAAGTGTGACCACAGTTTCATGGACGTTACTTTGTACAAGTGCTTGTTGCTATAAATGTTATTCATACTTTAGAGCAGGTGAAAGGAAGGCCAAGCACCTGACAATTTTTAGATGCTGCACATTTTTTTTGTTCCCAGGCATAGCAGGGTCCCAGTTTCTGGCACAGGTGATCAAAAAATTGTGATCTTAATGTGAACACGCTGAATCCTGATAGTTTTTCTGGGGCGATTCAGTCTTTAAAGAGGATGAAAGACACGCCGACCTGATGTCAACGGATGCCACAGAGTTTGTTTAAATTTGCAGGTACAGGTCAACGGAGTTGTTGTTAGATACTTCACCTTTCTTTTACATGTTCTAAGGACGTGAATAATGTTAATAGCAACAACCCGTGAAACAGTGAAAGTAGAATTAAAAGTCAGGAAACCTTGCAAATTTCTATTTAAAATGCTATCTGAGTCTATGTAATTGGTCACTGCTCTGTTAATAACAGTCTCTAGCTAAGGCTGTTACAGTTAAGGTTATTATTTCTCGTTAGCAGCCATTTTCCTAATTTTTTTCCCCTAAAATTTGCCTTGACTTCTCCTCAAGTCTGAATGCTCCTGCGAAGCGTGTGCACGTTTCAGGCTGTTTTTGCTGCGGGATTGCTTGTTCTGAAATAATACACAGACAGTCCGTGTACCTTTTGGTATTTGAAGTTTCCTTTCAGAAACTAAAATTTAAAAGAGAGGCTTATTTGACTTCAAATTACAAAAAGCAAAAATGAAACATACAAAACAAGTAATTTTCTAATTTTCTTTTCTTTTCTCTCCACAATTTTGTTCTGTTTCCGGGGCACGGTAGGGTCACAAATTCTGATGACCTGTGTCAGAAATTGTGACCATCCTAATGAAACCCTGCTGTTTTTGGTGTTATTCAGGTGAGTTAAATGCCAAGTACCTCACAACTGCTGAGTGAAGCTTTTTTTTTAATTTCCAGGTACTGCTCAAGTGAGTCCAAGCAGAATGAAGGTCGCAGTTTCTGATGACCCCTGTCGCCGCATGCAACATTTAAATAGTCAGGCACTTCATGTTTCTTTCACCCATTTTAAAGTCCTTATTACATAAATGGGAAGAACCACCTGTACAAAGTGACATCCATGCAAGTTTGCAGCAGTGTTTTTATTTTATGAGTCATTTTACTTTCATTGTTTAAATCAAAAACAAGGGATGACAATTAAGTCTAATTTTAAGTGTATGTCTGCCGTTTTTACTCTAGAATCAAAATGTGTCTTTAGATAAAAATCAAGTAACACTTTTCCATTTCATTTTTTGTTTCATTTTCTAAAAGGAAACTTACAAAATTACACGGACCCACGGACCAATCTGATCAAATTTGATTTCATTTATAATTTAATTTGATTTTGTATAGAAATTGAATTGAATTTTTTTTTAACTTAATATAATTTGATTCCATTTTTAATTTAACACCATTTAGGAGAACTCTTCATGGTAAGATAAGACTTGCGCCAGGGCAAATGCAGTTTTTATGCAATTTTCCTCTATGCGAGTCTATTTTTCTGCGCCTGTTTGGTAATTTCTTGTTTAACTAAATGTGATTTAGTTCAACTTTTTAAATTTCAAACATAATTCTAATGAGTTGTGTTATTTTATATTGACAATTAAAACAACTTACAATTGTAACTAATTGCAACTCAAATTTCTTTGTTCACTGATAAAAGATTTAATTAAACCTGAGATAATGTCAGGAAATTTAGTTTGATGACGTAATGTTTCTCAGTCTTTATTTTATAAGTATAGAGTTCCCTCCCCATTAACAAGCCTGGGAAAATTCAACAAGGACACTGCATATTTCCAGCTCACATTCTGTAAACACACTAAAGGTTAAGTGTTATCACTTTCAAACTGTTACTCATGTCCAAAGAGACGCTTTTATGTTCGGTCTCCCGGTGACGTCTGTAGAGATGTTCAGCTACATCTTCAAAAATTGATGAAATTTCTCTTGTAGCTCTCAAGTTTTGATCGTCTGTAAATAATATGAATTGAGATGAATTCCCTCTGAGAACATGCCCTGAAGCTGTAGAGACAAATAACGTTCACACATTTAGTGAAACCGATCGTTTCTGGTTGCATCTCCTGCAGTTTGTCCCAGGCAGGGGAAGAGTTGCGGTGTGGCTATTTATGAATATAATTCTTATATTAACTTAAATCATAGTTTGTGAAATTAAACAATTATTTCAAATAAAACAACTGAGCAATGCGTCAGATTAACTTTTTAGAGGTTGTCAACTTAAAAACATTGTGCTGATTCACTGTTAAATATCCTGCAGGAATCTTTTCTCATTAATATATAAGTAAATGCAAATTGTATTAATTTCAAGTTATTCAACTTCTAACTCAAATTTTTTTCAATTAATAGAGAACTTTGTATAGCCCCTGATCTTTTACCACAGTGTTGACTTGACTGTTCAGTACAATACCAAAGTATTTGCATAATACTAAATGTTGTTTTTGTTCAGACCTTACTTTGAGGAATATTTTCATTTTACTAAAAAAAAAAAAAAAAATAGCCAAAGGTTTTAAATGCATCAGTATTTACAAGACAAGAGCTTTGTCTAAATAAATGGAGAGAGGCAGCGGAATCTGCTTTTCAAGAGAAATCAAAGAGAAATCCAAAACCTTTCCACCTATAAGCAGCATATGAGAGTAAAGTTACACCAAAGAAGGACAGAGGCTTGGTGGCCGTTTTCTGAAGCTTTTGCTTTTGCTTTTACCATCATCAGGTGCAGTCAGATGTAACATGCATCTGTCCTTCTGTGGAGTAATTTTACTCTTATGTGTCTTGAGTATCCATGTTTTTTAATAAGTAGCAACATTCATCGTTTTTGATAAAATAACTCCAAATGAATACGTTCAGCTTCTACATTTTAATTGCACTGTTAAGAGTTCTTGTTTTCTAATGTTAAAAATACCATTTTCCATAACAAACCACTTTTTCACTACATTGCACAAAATCATCAGAACCAGAATTGATCTCAGTCTCACCCTCTCAGTTTTTATGATATAACGTATATTTAAGAACGAGAGGAACAGTTGAAATATATTTAACATCGTTATTCAATTATAGATCTCTTCAATCTCTTTTTGAATCAACATGAATGCAGTACTTTCCCCTATTTGTCTCCAGGTGCAACTAACGCCTTTTGTCAGTGTGCCACGTGTAAATACAAACACATGAGCTTTTCTGCCTTTGCATAATGTCAACATTCTGATGGACTAACTCTAACATATAAATATGAGAACATTTTTACCTTTGCAGCTGTTGAAGAAAAAACAACACACACACACACACAACACATATAAAATTACTATAATTTTAACTAAGACTGTATAAAATATGACTCAGTTGTATGAATCCACTTTAAATCAGCTAGTTTGGAAGAGAACGGCCAAATGAAACATCTGGAATATTTCTACACTTCAAATCCTGGTGTGTTGGGAGGACTAGCACTACCTTTTTTTGGTACACTACAAAAACATCATGTCAGGTAGTATCAGATTTAACAGCCTTAGAACATCAGCACCAGCCAGTGTATTCAGTGTAATTTCCTGTCGTAATCTGATTTGGATCGTTTGTAGATGCTGGTCACTGGACTGATTTTGGACCACGGATTTCACTGTGTTTTTTTCATGATTGTCAACTTTTGCCTGGGACAGCTCCAAACCACAGTGCGTTTCAGGCCTTAAGGCAAACCACATCACTGTACTTCAGTTCAAGGAAATACCACTTGATAGAACAAGTTGATTTGTTTAGGAAACAAGTGACATGAACCAACATCTGCTTTCTGACTTGTTTTTACTAGTTTTAAGAAAACAAGATTTTAGTATATAATTATAGAATGGATTTTCTTTTTTTTTTTTTAAGTGTAATCCTTGAAAGTTATGATACCCACTTAGAGTGGCGCAAGTTCCAAATCATTGGTGACATTTTTATATCAAGTATCTGTAACAGTATTTAAAGATAGGTGCTCTCACTTTGTAAGTGCTCAGCACTGCTCCAAATCCACAAATTGCTTCCAGACTCAGTGTTGACATTTTGACCTCAAACCCATTTGAGTTTTTTAAGCATCAACACAACAGTGAGCTGGGAGGAAATGTGGAGAACTGGGGCGATCTTGAATGAATCTTTAAGAATCACAGTGTTGTTTAACGGTTAAAACACCATTGGTAACAATGTCCTACGTCATTATGGGGAATGCTTAGAAAGTGGTTGATGACTATAAGAGAAAGTAAACCAGTGTGGCCCATTTCCTTCCAAACAGCTGATGTGACATTAGCAGTACACTGAGATTTAAGAAAATACACCACAGCAGCAGAGCTTCTACAATGTTAGGAAACATGTCAGCATTTGAAGGAAATATAAATGCATAGGGCTGGCAGCCAAACCCAGTTTGATCTTAATTCGGGATATTTTTAATCTCAGATTTACTTACTTGATGTTAGATTTCTGATCAAACAATGCAGAACATACAGCAAATGCAAAACTGAGTGGGTGTATATGATGCTGCTTGCTTCCATCTTATTAAATTCCTCTTGATTTACTAGCTGGGAAGATTTTCCACCAAAATCAGTGAGTGTATCTTTACACGGTAAACATGGGACAGGAGCTGTGGTTATTGTTACAAAACCTGTTAGAGTAGATTTGGTCTGAGAGACTCAAAGAAGACTTGAGCCGGGACACGCGTAGCTGCTGCTGTGGTTCTCACTCGGCATGACAGAGCCTCTGTGTTGCCGCACACAGGTCAGACTGCAGGATACTTACTGTGGTTTAGCACCTGCTATCAGCAGGACCTGGATACACTCCAGGCTACCTGACCGAGCCGCCTTATGGATGGGAGCCTCACCTACAAAGTCCTGAAAACACAGAGTACATCTGTAGCGATATTCAGCAATAACGAAGGCTTTTACAAACACAGCATTGTGTTTTTGAACACTACCGCGACATGTCACTACACCATCACTGCCAATGGCGGAAAGTAATAAAGTACATTTTTACTTTAGTACTGTACTTAAGAAGAATTTTCAGGTACTCATACCTTACTTCAATGTTTCAATGACTTTACTTCTATTTCACTGCATTTATTTCATATACTAGACTAGTGTTGATCCATTCACCTGTGTTTACTAGATACTCAGTAAGACTTTCTCTCTACAAAATAACAGATTCAAATATAACACAATTTAAATGTAAATGCACAATAGGACATCTGGTTACACTGCTACTAGATAGTGTTGGAGGACTGACCTGCCTGTTGACGTCAGCCCCGGCCTGAGTCAGCCAAACCACACAGTGAGGATGTCCTCCAAACGCTGCAGTGTGTGTTGGTGTCTGGTTGAAGCGGCTGGTCACCGTGTTCACCTCACAACCCATCTGCACCAGGCGCGCCACACACTCCAGCTGTGCGCACGGAAACACAGAAAGCGGGCCAATAATGCAACCGGTGAAAACATGTGTTGGTAACTAAAGAGTCACCAGGGGGCTCATGTCAGTGAAGTCCTCCAGTGTGCACCGATTTTTCACTTTTACTGTAAGGAATCTCCCCCGAGGTTGAGAGATGCTGGTGTAAATAAAGCATAGGGCTATGGTTTTGTTAAACGCGTTAGCTGAGTTTTGATTGTAAAAAAAAAAAAAAAAAAAAATACCAGATTTAAAATGCTTTGTTTTTACAAGAAACCTGTGTCCATCACATTTTAACCTGTGATTGATTTTGGTGCCATTCCTATGCAACCCTGTGAAAGGTGCCATCATTACTGTGTCAGGGCTAAGTTTATTTTCTATATAGAAACTGTTACAACAGGGTGCTGCCAACAATGTCATGTCAGCGCGTACTGAAGCTTAAGGGTTACAGTATCGCATCATAAAATGGACGGGACCTTTTCCTGTTTTCCTGGAGATATTTTCGCGCCTGAATAGTCATTGGCTCCAGTGCAGCCAATGGAAATGCTGCAACCCCTGACTTTATTTTTTTCGCCCAACAGAACTTTATTGTACAGTAACAAACGGACATAACTGTATTAGGGCACTATGCAAGCTATACACACTCGGAAAGTAAAAGCGGTGGTTCTGGTGCGGCAGACTTCACTAACAGCACTTATTTTCCATTAAATATCCCCCTTTTGAAATGGTTCGTGCTAGTCGCTACTGTTCAGTGCCATGTTAGTTGAAAAGACTTATAAGGACAATTAGCGAATCCGTGATTTAAGTTGACCGCTGTTAAATGAAGCACTGTATGGTATACTGTAGCTAAGTTAAAAAAAAACTTCACTTACAGTTTTACCCCTTATAAAAATTACCTTTCGCTAGGTAAATCTCTTAATCTATCCCGTAACTCAATCCCTACCTGTCCATAGTGAGCTGCCCAGTGTATGGGGGTCCATCCGTAGCAGGAGTCCTCGGCAGTCAGATGAGCCTGGTTCGAGAGCTGCTGTGACAGTGAGACCAAAGCTCCGACATCTCCATCCCGGCAGGCGCGATGGATGGGATATCGGCTGACGAACACCTCATCACCGGAGAAGTCGGGCCCTTGTCGCACGGACATGAGTGAACTTTGAAAGTAGCAGGCAGAGACGTTTCTCTCCAATGTTCCCGGTCTCGTATAACAGACTAAAAAAGGTTCAAATACAAAGGAAGAGGAGATAAGCTTCTCTGCCTGGTTGGAGAATCACAAAACCTGGACAGGAGTCAAGCAGACCGAGGCAATTGACTCGTTTTGTACGGTTTTGGCTAAAAACCGGTCAGGAACTCCATCCGCCGTCGTGCCCCCTGGAGGTCGGAGGGATACTTTGAACCTATACTCATAAAATTGTCTTTGAAATTTTTCCTTAATGCTGGGCCGAACAACTCCAGGCTAGTTCTCTGCATTAAACATTGAAATACTTTTTTAGCTAATTTTATAACGGTGCTAGTTTTGCCGGCGCATGTGGGGGTGTAATATTATTACAAATTTATGACGAACATACTAAACTAGGGTGACCACTAATGCTAACAGCCCCACAGGAAAAGTAGTTCAACAGGACAGGTAGAAGTCAATAAACCTATTGGCCATAAGATGTCGGCGTCTTTAGGCGGGAAATCGCCGGCTCTGAATCACGGAGCCAAGGTAAGGGGGAAGAAATAGCTACTCACCACGGTTGTACAAACACTTTCTGTATGTCTGTGGTAATTCTCGGCCACCCAAGTGGGGTAATACAGCAGAGTTAAATCAAAGGCAACTGGGCTTGGCGACCGTCCAGGGTTACTCGAAGCCCACGCAGAATTAAAGATGGCTCCACAGGCCAGGCAGAGCAGACAGTGCTTGATGCTTGAGTGTAAACTGGAGTAAATGTTTGCCGCTGCGGTCCAGGCAGTCCTCTTGATTATTTTCATGCCAGTGTATGGATTACTGAGAAACTCAGACCAACCAGAGGATGATGAGATGTGTCACCTCATGTCTAAACCCTTTATCTTAGTAAGTGGGTGGATAGGGGTCCTACCTTTGAAAAATGTCACCTGAACATCTTTTCATTTTCATGTTTGCATCGAGGTTTGGCGTTTTTTCCTTTCAGGGTGGCTTTGTCAGGGTGAGGAAGAGAGATCTAGAGAAGCTGACCACAGAGGTCATGCAGCTGAGGGAGTTCCTGCCCAGAGTTCTGAGTGGGGACCTGATTGACTTGCTGCATAGAGCTCGAGCAACTCTGACAGGTACGCTTCCCTTGGAAGTGACCCCGAGGCAGGCCTGTGTTTGTGTTATATGGTGACTGTAAGACCAGAAATACTACAGTTACGATGGAGACGCAAAATGACGACAGTTGAAGACATTTGACCAGTCCGCTGAGAGGCTTTGTGGTAGGAGACAACCTCACGTGAGGGTTCTGGTTGATGCTGCTGCCCGCTGTGTTATTTATTTCCTGACTGATTCATCCATCCATCCATCCATCCATCCATCCATTCATCCAGCCATTTGCTGAGGCTTATCCAGGTCTAGGTTGTGTTTAATCACTAATGAATATAAATATCAAGAAATTCAATCACTTAGTAGAATTACTTCACCAAGTGCATGAAAAGTATGAAAGATATCAACCAGTGGGGATGTCCCTACTGCTTTTCATTGATATCGTTAATACTTTGGTCAGTATGATTATGAAACCGGTATTAAATTGCATTCTATATGGTACTAAAATGTATTAAAAAGTCGTCAGTTTAACTGCAGAAATCCTGTTTAAGCTTTTCAGGGCTGTAGATTGTGTGATTGAAGATGTCATCATAGTGGTATCATCAATAAATTTTGTTCCATAATAATCAATGATGTTCCACAAGGTTACATCATTAATAATTCACAAATCAATGTGGCATTTCTAAATATTATACTCGGTTGTTGCTATTATTTTTACACGTAGCCTGTTAGTGTTAGCATGTTGTTATGTGTGTGGGAAGAAATGCAGGAGGCAGCCTTGGCAGGTGGCGTGGCTGCATTTTTTTGGCTGGTGGAGAACCACCACCATTAACTTCCAAACTAAGCAAATCTACACCCTTGGTTAAACATCTTCTAGAGTGTAAAGCATTCAGAGTTACTGTCAATTTACAGCTTACTTGTGCAGCTAAACTCACAACCCTGTATAGACATTGTGTGTGTGTGTGTGTGTGTGTGTGTGTGTCCCTGTCCGTAGTGAAGGACCACCTTGCGCAGGAACAGGAGCAGTTGCGACGGGAGTGTCTGCACCTTCAGTCCCGACTGGATGCATTGCAGTCTGACTGTCAGAGAGAGAGGGAGGTGAGAGCGGGCCGGCAACAGGATGTCTGACTGGTGATATGTGAGGTTCGCACTGTGTGTGTGAGGCCTTTAAATTGGACTCATATTCCTTTACACAACACTGAGGTCAGTGACCTGGCTTTAAAGGGTTGTTTCAGCTAAACAAACACAAAGAAAAAATTGCTCAGTCTGGTACTGCCATAAAGCTATGCAGATAACTTATCCTTCTGATATTAACACAATGGTGAATGTATAACAATAACATTGAAACGTGTCCCCACATATTTTTCTGGCTTTACCTCGTTCACTATTTTATTATATCTTGACACCTTTGTGTGCGCGTGTGTGCGTGTGTAGGAGAAACTGCTGTTGCGTGAACAGCTGTGGCAGAGTGCGGCAGAGCTGCAGCAGCAGGCCGACTTCTGCTCCGGTCTGGGATCTGCCACCTGCAGCCTGCTGTGGAGCTGCTCTGCCACTGAGGACACGGTCACACACTGGCTGGCTGATGTGAGTTGTCTCCACGAGTCTGTCTGTGGGTGTGTGTGTTATATTCATCCCAATGACAATCAGGGTGAACTGTACATTCAGAGTTTCATATTAAACTTTGACATAATTTAATATCCGATAGCTGATTGGTGGAGCTGTATTTTCTTGTGTGTGTGTGTGTGTGTGTGTGTGTGTGTGTGTGTGTGTGTGTGTGTGTTGATGGTGCCAGGGGAAGCTGCAGTCTTTTCTGACTGTAGCTGCTCAGACTCTGGAGAGCTTCGTCAGGTCTTTGGATGAGGATGTGAAAACTCAAACTGAGGACCACAACTCCCAGGAGCACCAGTTTGTTTTGGCTCTGGCTGGAACCATTACTAGTGAGTTCACAGCTTCTGTATTGCAACATGTTGGTTTATACACACACACTTTTTTAAGATTCGTATTTTGCACCATTTTTCTCTTGGTCAGTAGGTTTCATACAGCTGAGCTTTGCCTGGATCCACGGAGTCACTAAGTCACAGCAGCTGATATGATTCAGATGTGGATCTCATTTCCTGACCTCAGTTAATACGTATGCAGCTCATTAGTCATTGTACCGGCCTTACAGCAGAGTGTAAGATGGGTGTACTGTCAGAATGTCCTTTCTCAGGCTGATGGAGAAAAACAGAACAGAAAACCGCAGTCACGACATTGCGACTATATCAAACAAATTAAAATGTGTCGACATCGTAAAAGTCATTGATGTCAGCTGTGAAACTCCTCCTGCGGGATCTGAGTGCATCAGAAACTGAAAATGTGTCAGTGGCTTACAGCAAACGCAGACCAGTCACCTACCGTGTCTTTATTTCCCATCCATCAGACATAGCAGCAGCGACCTGTGGGCGGAACTTCCTGTCCAGCTCGGCTCACATCCTACTGGACACTCTGATGAAGCTTCTGGAGCTGATGAAGCCTGGTGTCTTCCCCAAACTGAAGGTGTACGTGGAACTGTGGTAGAAAACATAACACAAACCACCGGTCGTTTCATTGTTGCTAATTTTGTTCCCTCATATACTTCCTGGTTTGCCTTCATAAAGAATTTTTTATCAGTATGAACATGGCATGAAATAGAGAAATGTCGACTTTAGACTTACAATATGTAACATAAAGTTGCATCTGATCTGATCATCTGATCCATAAATCATCATAAAAATAACAGGACTAGATCCTCAGTACACACCAACTTTGCTGTCTTTTGAATTAGTCATTTGAATAACTAAATCCTATTGTTTTCACTATATTACATGACTACATGATTTGATTTTTTTTAACCTGTAAGAACAGTGAAATAGTCTTCAACCCTGTACGACGCGTTACATTTCTTGAAGCGCATTGTGTGCTCACAGGGTGTGGCTCTGTCCCAGTGTTATCAAGCTTTACGGCTCGAAAGCTAGTGAATGAATTCCGGTAAACATTAAAAGAAATATATACATCAGATACTGCAGAGAGGATCAGGAGAGAAATAAGTGTGGCCTCTTAAAGGATAGGTCCAGATTTTTGCACGTCTATCTTAATACAACACTCACGTGCCATGTGTATGATGAAAGAATTATTGGTCACTATAACTTACTCTTCCTGTCCATGCTGGCTGTGAAGAGATCACTTTATAGGGTGATGACACCGTAAGAAATGGGGGACAAAATCCATAGTCCTTGTTCTGTATTCAAATGACTTCTAAAGTTCAGCTGAATTTCATATGAAGCCTCAGCAGCCTGAGATAGACAAATCAAGTGGGTATCTTCCAAAGGTGGTCTTTTTATTACAAAATTCCCTCGGTTTTTCCATCCTTTGGTTTCCACAGACAGTGTTTCCTTGCTGAGCTGTGTTTGAGGGTGATGTTTATGCGGGTTTGTTGCGAAAACAAAGCGATACACAAATGCCAGGACACGACCTACTTGACTTGTCTGATTGTTCACTCTTTTTCTAATCGCGCAGCAGTAACTGCTTCAAGCTGTCATGTTCAGTTTCAATACGAAACTAACCTGTGCAAGCACGGCCCGCAACAGATGTATCACAACGTCATTGTTTTGCAGTCTTTTGATATGGTTGAACAAGAAAGTAACGTACTGCGTGTAACATCTGAGTCACAACAGTCACAAATGAGGCGCTCCACTGCGGTATGGTCAGTTCGCTTTGAAGATTCGGTGTTAAATATTCGTTCGTTCATGTACCAAACACCTCTGGCCAGTGTGGAGAGGAGGAAGGATCACTGGGAGCTCAGTGTTCATATGGCATGTGAGTGTTGATAGACCTGAAAAAATCTTAACCTATATTTTAAAGAATGGCTTAACCTCTTTTAAGTTAAAACCTTGTAGCTGTAATTGCAGCGATGTTCTAAGCAAAAGCTCTAACCAGAATAAAGAAACACGGTCACTTATTGAACTACATAGTGTCGACCAGCCAGCATTTGTGTGCACATCCATCACGTACGGGTTATTCAAAGCTCAAATGAAGGAACTAAGAGATTCAGTCAGTTATGCTAGTATCTAGATGTGGGCAGTGGGTGTCAGTGCTGTACTTCCTTACTGCATGGTATTGTTGTAGCAAAACTGACTATGCTTTGTAATCTGCCGTAGGTTGATGCTGATGGCTCTGTATAATGTCAGCATCAGTGTTAAAGGGCTGAAGTACATCAGTGAGAACCCAGGACTCCTGCCTCTCATCTGGACCCTGCTGAACGGTAAGAAGACCACCAGGAAACACGCCAGTCTCGTTCAGAGCAACTGAACTCCGATACAGACTGCAAGACACGCACATCGATGTCACATAGTTGCGTACGGCATAGTTAGGCTTCCTGTCTCCACCATACGGGGATCAGCTTCCCTCAGCCCATCCAAGGTTTGTTCATACAATTTGTGCACCAAAAGCACCACTGATACAAGAACATTGAAAAGTCAGTATGTGTAGTTGTGATCAAAAGTTTGTATTCACTTGTAATGGGCATTTATGTCATGGCCTTTTGGGGATTTCAATTATTTCTGCAGCTGCTCATTTTATTTAAAAGAGTGACAGGGTATGTACTTTGTCAAAAATAAATTTAGTTTCTTTCATAAATCTTTTGTGGGTTTTTCTAAAAAATATGACAAGTTGATAGTTCAAAATTATATATACATACTGTATATTATCAATATTGTGGGCCTAGAAAAATGTATAAATATATTTAACTTCATGAAATTGCCTCTTAATTGTTGTCAGTAATCATGATTTACTACAGTTGGTAACTTCTCTGGAGCCCGTTTGACTGCAGGCATTCAAAGGAGCCACAAACATCACAATGGGAGAGTTCAAAGAGCTTGTACAGATCTGAGGAAGCGCCTAATAGATTTACGTATGTCAGGGATGTCACCTTGGGCCATACAAAGCAACCTCAGGTCCTAAGATCTGCAACAACTGTTTGCAAGTTTGCAAGTTCAAAGTACAGGGAACAGTGGTCTTTTTTCCCACGGTCTGGGAGAAGGAGACTTTTTCTTGAACCCCTTACACTATGAGGAGTGTGAAATTCTCCTGAGCAATGCGCCATATATTATAAGTCTTGAAAAAAAACCTAACATGCTAGCAGTAAGGCTAATAACGCCAGCCTTAACTGCTAGCCATAACAGAGTAGTGCTGCAGGGCCGTGAGGTGGTCTCACCGGGGGAGGGCCTTGACTTCAGTGGGAGTAACACACTAACTTCTTCATTTATAATTGCACATGTGACGGAAAACTAAGAGTTTACATGACTCAGTGAGGAGGTTGTTCTTAATTTATGCAATAAAGCTACGTGATAGAAGCGGGCAATATGGAGGTCAATACACGCTTTTCAAGAAGAGCCAAGACTCTCCCCCTGCGGGAGTCAGTTTTGACTCAGGCGTGTGTCAGTGGAAAAAATAGCTGAAGCCGTCTACAGTATCAGCGGCTGCAGCCCGTCTGGCTGTGTCTGTGCTGCTTGCTCTGTCGTTGCGAGTTTGGCAAAAGCCACTTAAATAGGGTGCATGTGGCTCATGAGACGGCAGGTCCGATGTTGAACCCGTCGCTCGACTCAAAATAATATCAATAGTACAATACAAACTAATGTGTACATATGGAATTATGGGGAGCTGCTGTATTTCAAAAGCAACAAATACACTGAAAATATATCATTCTGGAGTTTGGCCTGGATTTGTGTACTGATCAACTCTCTTCATTCACCACGTTTACTTTGCTGTTATTAGTATATCATTACAATGAATCAATTAGCTGATTTACAAAAAGTTAAGCAACAACTATTTTGATCTTTGGATTTTGGGTCGTTGGCCAGATAAAACGAGACATTTGAAGATGTCACCTTGGTCTGTGGTAATTATAACGGGCACTTTTTTTACTACTTTCTGGCATTTTATAAACAAAATGATTAATCGATTAATCAATTAATCGATAATGAAAATAATCATCAGTTGCAGGCCTACACAGTTCACAATGTTATTACAGACAGTGTCCCTGAAAATTAGTGTCCAGATGTCCACACCAGCTCTGATCTCTGTTTTCCCGACAGATGGAGACTGGGAGGTGTGTCTCCACTCTCTGCGTCTCCTGCAGTCAGTGTTGTTGGAGGAGGAGGTGCTGCTCCTGCTGGGCTCCTCTCTGCTGGATCCAGACCTCCAGGCTCGCGTCAGCCAGCTCAGCTCTAGTGCGAAACCAAGCTTGCGACTGGCTGCCCAGCAGACCCTGGAGGATCTGCAGGCCCTCCGACAGGTACCACAGTCACAAAATATGTTGAACCCGTTGTCGCTCCTCCAAGCCGTAAGTCAAAGCCAAGGAGTGCTTTTTGAGATTAGTGTTAAAATACACGTGTTCAAAGAAATATAACATTTAGATGTCTTGAATCTTGAACAAACTATTGTGCAGTATGTAGTAGTACCAGTCAGTGGTACCGATAGCACACCAGCTACTGTCTACGCTATAATTAGCTTTTGATGCATCTGACACGCAAAAGGGGATCCAACTAAACATACCTCACACATGTGTTACATTAATTTAACTCAGAGTGAGAGCTGCAACAGTATCTTAAATGTTAAAAATCTGATATAAGTGAAATAAAAATCCATCCCTCCGTCCAGTGAAATGTTCAGGTATTTCTGGGGAGATACGATTTTATCTTAATTCTTTTATAGAAGAATGAAGATATAAGACATTTGTAACTAACATCAGCATTTCAACATTAGAAAGGTGTAAAAAAAATATCCAACTAAATACGAACAGTAAACATTAGCCCGCTTATGTGCTGTTAAAGATTAGCTTGTTGTATTTGGAGATTTTGTGTTTGGTAATGAAATAATTGCACTGCTACCTGAAGAAATTCAAAAACACAGCAGGGAGGTTATGTTTTCACCTGTGTCTGTTTGTTGGTTTGTGTATTCATCAGCAGGATTACGCAAAAACTACCGAACTGATTTGCACCAAACTGATTTGTGGTGGGAACCCATGACATTTTGGGGCAGATCTGGTTACAGGGCCGGATCCGGGAATTTTTTTTTATCACTTTCCTTAACATTGCGAGACTGGGCATTTCTCCACATTTCTTTCAGTGTTTGGTCTTGGTGGAGATAAGTTCCATTCTAGTTTCTATATTTGATGTATACGTTGATGATGATGTATATCTGTTTATTGTTAAAGATTGCCTCCAGACATGTTTTTAGACACATGCATGTACACTTTCTCTGCTTTGGATAATAATTTTGTCTCTGATGGGGTTTTTCTTCAGAATAGTTCTATTATCTCTTAAGAATTAGCTTCTACTTCACTGAAAAATCCAGAATCAGTGATTGTGCAAATATGGTTCATTTCAAAAGTTCAACTACTGTACACAAGATGTCTCTGCATCACTGAAAAGTCCATTCTCAGTGTCTATGCGCTGGAGGCTTCACATTTCCACATCACACTTCTGTAAGGTGCATATTGGACCTCAGTTGGCACCAAAGTAGTCGTGATGTCACATCCTGGTACATGCAGGTGTTGAACTGATAGTATGTCCACTTTAGCTGCTCAAATTTGCAAACAAATCCTCCCTCTCACTTTTGAATCCTCCATGCACAGGGGCAAAGGGTAACCAGCTTTTCCAAAACAATGATACTCAGCAGGGGTCTCGGGGTCAGTGAAACAGTAAAGTTAAAATGACAGCCTGTAGCCCTCTCTAACTTTCTCTGTGATCATTCATCCAGTATAACTGAATACACAGCAGAGCTGTTGCCATCAACCTGGATTTATGTCGGTTTATTACACAAATAAAAAATAAGCATTTTATCACAGCACTGCAGTAATGTGGGAACGATTGCTGACTGCTTTGTGGATGCAAGTCGCGTTCACATGACAACAGCATTTTAAAATTTAGACAGCTTAATGTAGACTGAGATTTAAGGTGAGCACTAGGAAACTTCACCTTTCAACAGATGAATGTGAAAACACACTCTACGCGTTGTGTCCAGTGAAGCTCAAAAAGCCAAGTGAAGGAACAATAAGCAAAACACACTTTTGAATGGAAGGGGACTTGAGGGAAAACCATGATTTTGACTTAATGTGACACTTGTGGGTAATATTTGGAGCTCATTATTTTTGGCTATTTATTTAAAGAAAGAAGTGAAAAGGTATGAGTTTATTTTTTAACGTGTAAATTGTGGTGGGCCTAATTAAAAATAATTAATGATTTAGTGTGACTTAGAAGGTAAAGTGTGGGAGTGTTTGTGTGTTTCCAGGCTCGGGGATGTAAACAGAACAGCCTTTGATGTGGATTCAACATCTTCAGTCCAGTCCTCCTCCTCCTGTTTTAACTTCCGTTCATGTCAAATTAGAGCCATCTGTGTTTTGGCTCTCATTAGTACTTCATGTGAAAAGTGAGGAGAAAATCTAGAGATGAAACTTTTCATTCGTTCAGTTTCTTTCAAGGTAATCCTACATATTAAAGTAAAAGAGAGAACCTTTTATATCTAAACTTTTCTAACTTTTTGAGCCTTCAGATTTGTTCATATTGTATTTTAATTGGTTGTTACCTGCTTAATATGAATATGATAGTACTGGTTTGTACAAGACATATTAAAGATGGTGGTTTGCATACTTTCAGCGCACTGTCTTTCTGTTTTCATAGAAACATCCTATGAATTTTCTGAGACTGATACAATTTTTATCGATATAGTAGAAAATAGCTTCATAGCTTAAAACTCCTTCATTTTGTGTAGTTTATTATATTGTAGATTTAATTTTAAACAAATAAAGTAGCCATTTTTTGCCCATCAGTCTGCGCTAAATAACCCATAATGACAAAGTGAAAATGTGTTTTTAGAAATGTTTGCAAATTTATTAAAAATCAGACTCTTCAAAAAGTATTCAGAATGCTTACTTATGCCTGCAAATTGTGGTCACATGCATCCTGTTTGCTTTAATTATCCTTGAGATGGAACTTGACTTGAGTCCACCTGTGGCAAATTGAAATGATTGGACATGTTTTAGAAAGGCACACACCTGTGTTATCTTTGTTATTATTGACGTAGCCCATATCAATTAGTTTCTGTATTATTTCCAGTGATGCTGCTTCCTGTGACGCACATCGTGATTTTCCGTGAGATTGATAATTGCTGTCTGCTCCTACTCGTTTCTCTTTAGTCTCTTCATTCCTTTCAATTTCTAATCTCATAACAATATTTATCTTCTGCTACTCACTGTGTGCGAAGCTCACATCATTTAATTTCCCCTTACGTTACCTCAGATGTGACAGGCACTGTAGATAGTGTTAGGCACAGGCTTGATAGTCAGCCTGTTAGTGTTAGCACCAGCATAGCCTCGTCGGCAGATGGTGCGGAGTGTGTTCCTGTTGTGGAAAGGCTTGGCAAGAGCAAGCAATGAGATGAAGAGTATGCTTAGTCCACTGAACCGCTGGCTGGCTTTTCACTGTAGTAAGCAGGGATTTAGTTTTGGTGATAACTGGCCTTCATTCTGGGACCTCCTGAAAGCGGCGGCCTTCATCCTACTGGAGCTGATGCTATTATTTTATCTAGAAATATAGACAGGTGCTTAAAATCAGGTTTGACATTTGGGATTTGGAGCTCGGCAGAGGTGATTAGATATCCTGTTAGGTGTACCGACTTCCCAACTTGGAAAATGGGACAATCCAAGGAGCACATGAATGCGACATGTGTCCAGCCAAGGAAATCCTTAGACTGACAGCCAGGTCTGCAACTTTGAGACTGTCTCCTTCCTCCGCCATAGTACTCATAAGGTCCCTAAATATCTGAATCATCCCAACCACGGTTGGTGGTGAAGTATACCAGAAAATGCTTGATAAAATCGCTGAAAACCAAATTACCAAGGTAATCACAATTGTATTTAAATGCCACCACCACCACAATTGTGCTCAGGCCACCAAAATTTTCCTCTAAAAATATAAGGCGTCTTATTCCAATTAATAAATCATCTACTGGTAGCTCTACAGGCCTATTACTGATAACACTACCCTCGACAAGACTCTCAAATTTGGTTTCATAATATCAGATCATTATCAACTGAAACCTAACTGATGATTTGATTGTTCAGCATAATATGGATATGATTGGCTAATGGGAAACATGGCTTAAAACAAATCTCTTTCGACCATTAAATGAAGCTTTCCCACCTGACTATATATAATCCCATGTTGCTTGGGCTACTAAACATGGTGGGGGTGTTGCATTAATTTACAAGTCTAGTTTCAATTTAACCTCCAAACTTGATATTATGTTTAACTCTTTTGAGACTCTTGTATTAAAAACCATCCCCATCAGCTATAAATTGTTTTGTCCAGGGCAACATACTTCGATCATTCCACCTTGTGGTACTCTATAGATGACCTGGCCCTTTTTCACAATTTTTTTGAAGAATTTGGTGAATTTATCTCAGACCTTGTTACTCATTCTGATTAGATTCTAATTATAGGTCACTTCAATATTCACCCGAATAAGGCCTGTGATCCTTTAAGTAAAGCCTTTCTGGCACTTACTGATGCTTTTGGTTTCACCCACTTTGCGTGTGAACCGACTCACTACAGTAGTAACAATCCGGACCTGATTCAGTCTTGTGGGATAGTGGTTTCTGATCTGACTGTCTCCCCCATCCCATCCATTACGTCAGATCACTTTCTTGTCCTTCGTAACGTCGGTGCTGATGTATTTACCGCTAGACACATAGGTCCATCAACTTAACTGCTCTTAGTGAGTGATTACCAGTGGTCCTGAATCCTTTTACTGTGGCGATGGGCCCTGTTGAAAATTATACGAGTGGGTTAAACACAGGTCTGTCTAGTCCCCGTGGTTTACTGAAGAAATGTTGTCTTAAGCAGGCCTGCAGGAGATTGAAGCGCAAATTGCGAAAATCCATACTGGAAGGTTTTCACCTGTAACGAACGGCATGAGTGTAATACGGATTTACAAGCATGCTCTGTCCGCTGCTGGACCAGAATATTTCTCTCAGTCAGTAACATTAAACAATATCCTAGTTTTTATTTTGACACTGCAGCCAGACTTAAGCAAAAGCAGCCTTCTCTTAGCTGCTCAGCCCTTTTTGGCTCATGATTTTTTTAGCTTTGTTCTGCAGCAAAATAGATGAGATTAGATACAAAATTAATCCCTCATCTCCATCTTTTTCTGCAGAGCCAGTTGAGCATTATTTTGAACAGGGGATTCAACATAATGCTGCATAATGCTGTTGTTTTAACAAATTTTGAGACTATATGTCTTGAATCATTGTCTAAGCTGGTGTTGGCTTCGAAACCTACTACCTGCCGCCTCCAGCCTCTACAAGCTAAACTTTCCAGAGATCTCTGGCCAGTTTTTGGACCTGCAATCCTACATATTGTTAATTTATCACTTAAAACTGGCAGCATCCCCACTAGTCTTAAATCTTGATCCAGGGTCTCTTAATAATTATCAACCATTCTCTAGTTAATAATCAGTAATCTTTTTGAACATTTTCAATCTGCTTTCAGGGCCTGCCACTCCACTTAAACTGCACTAAAGTTGTAAAGGAGTTTCCACTTACTATTATTCAAATTCCACCTCTGTGCTTCTCTTACTCGATCTCAGTGCAGCTTTATTTACTGTAAATCATTGTATACTCCTAGACTGATTGGAAAACCATCACAGTTGGCATCCTATAATAATACTGCATCAATATTTTCTCATGTGAATTATTAAGAACCCCAGGACTCTGTTCTCGGCCCTCTTTATATTTCACCTCTTGGCCAAATTATATACAGTCATGGAATTAATTTTCACTGTTACAATGATGACACCCAGCTCCATGGGCCTGTAAATGCAGATGACCAGCCAAAAATCTTGGTCTTACGTCTGATCCTACCATCTCTTTTGATCAGCACATCACCAAGAATGCCTTTTTACATCTATGTAACATTGCTAAAATTTGGTCTTTTATGCCCATGGCAGATGCGGAGACCCCAATTCAAGCCTTTGTGTCATTAAGAATGGATTATTGTAATGTTTACTTTTCAGGCCTACCACATACTAGAACTAAAAGTCTTCAAATGGTTCAGAATACTGTAGCTAGAATTCAGCTAAATCCAAAAAATTCGACCACATTACATACATTTTAGCTTACCCTCATTGACTCCCTTTTCATATCAGATCAGACGTTAAGGTGCTTTTGATGAGATACAAAATCCTAAATGGGGGGAGGGTTACTTGTCCAAATCGAGGGTCTAAGTACAGAGAGTGTTAGGTATGCCGTACGGATTGTTAAGCCCCTTGAAGGAAATGTGTGATTTGTGATATTGGGCTATATAAATAAAAATTTATCTGAGGAACTCCCTGTAGACCTCCACGATAAAATTGTGGCGAGGCATATATCACAACCAGGGTATAAAACCATTTCTAAAGCTCTGAGCATTCCCGGGAGCACAGTGACCTCAGTAACTGTGAAATGGAAGAAAAATTGGAACCACCGGTACTCTTCCTGGAATTGGCATCCAGCCAAACTGAGTAACTGGGCAAGAAAGGCCTCGGTCAAGAAGTTGACCAAGAACCCAACAGGGAGACTGGTCAGTATTGAGGGAAGGATGAATGCACTTTTCATGTAGAGCAGGTCTAGACCATACTCTTTGTAGTTATATTTAGAGACCCATCATTCCCCCTTGAATAAGCACTTGGCGACAGCGGCAAGGAATAACTCCCTTTTAACAGGGAGAAACCTTGAACAGAACCCGGCTCATGGTGGGAGGCCTTCTGCCCCGACCGGATGTGTTGAGAGAGAGAGAGAGATACAGAGAGGTCCTTGAAGAAAACCTGGTCCGGAGTCCACGCAACCTCAGACTGGAGTGACGCTTCACCTTTTAGCATGACAATGACCCTGTTACTTACAGCTAACTTAAAAAAAACGTAGCCTACATGTACAAAAAAACTTAGCATACATGTAGAGCCTACATGAAAAAACAAACAAATCGAGTTGAACAAACTTTATTAAAGTCAGGAGTCAGCAAACTTGAGTTAAATTTAGGACAATTCCAGTGAAAATTTGGTTGCATCAACTAATAGTCAGTTTTTAACATTTTCCCAACTCTTATTTTTGTGTGTATTGCATCAAATCTAAATTCAATAATTATTTAGCACTATCGCATTTCGCATTTAAAGAAATAAAAAATAAACATGTAAACACTGTAAACAAAATCAGAGGTTAACAGTTTCTCTGACATTAGAAGATAAAGACCTGTCAATTCCCCCACCCAAAAAATTACAATTCGACCCTGCAATGTGTTTAATATAATTTTCAAAAATGATGCTACCGTTAAGTTGGCTTCACAGTTGGCTCCTCAGGAAGTCTGACCAACTGTCTGTTACGGTGCCCAGGGTCAAGGGGACTCCTCTTGTCTCAGCAGTTAGCCCACTAGGTCTGCGATGTTAACTGGGGCTACGAGGTTATGGTCAAAGGTAGCACTCCACCAGAGGCATTGCCTCATCAGCTGCCCTGTTTAGGAGCATGTCAGTTGGAGGATATCTGTTTGGAAGCATCCTGGTCTTCAACTTCCACCTTTGTGCAGTCAAATCTCAGGGATACGACATCTGACTGTGTCTCATGCAGTACTAGGTGCAGCATCTGTGGAGGACACATCTGTGTCAGACTGACACTTCGTGGTTATTTTCAGCTCCTAGCTGGAGCTTCTGGTTCACCTGTGGGACCCGTAGGGGACCCCTAGGCAGGTGGTGCACCAAGTGCCTGGCTGTTCGATTTCTTTCTCACCCAGTCAGTATTTGGGCCTGGACTAGTTGCGTTCAGTTCCATGTCCAGCTGGGAGTATAACAGCCTTTACCTTTAGTGGTTACAAATAGCGAGGCCTTTTAGAGGGCACAGCACATACAAAATAGAAATAGTAGTTACCCAGATGAAAGTCCAGTTCTATCAGTTTGTACGTAGCCATCTAACCACATGCCCAGGTGGCTCCTGTTTTTTCAGTTCTAGGTGCTGAGTTCCAAAGGGGGACGAGCAGGACGCTCTGGGGATTTATAGTGGGTGTGTGATGTGTGGTTGCTACTTCCTGATTGGGCAGTGAGTGCCGAGATCTGTCTCACTATATCGAGGTGGAACCTATGTAGGGGTAAACCAAAAAGCAAAGCTTGTTAGAGTAGTGTTCAATTACAGGGGGGCCAGGAGGGGGGTAGCTCCACCAAAGGTGACCTTACCGCCTACAGGTGGAACAAAATGTAGCTTTTGGGATGGTCTTATCAGTTTGATAGATAACCATAAGCATTTCTAATGCTGCAATGAATGATAAAATACATGAAATCAAATTAAAATCTGATATCCTCTCATCTGTGATTTTTTTTTTTTAACAGATGTACACCGCTCTGACCTGGTCAGTGCAGCTGATTTTATCTGCAGTCGATATTGCGTTTGACAGGATTGATCAGAAAATGTACTGGGTGTGTATTATCTATGATGCTCATGGGCTGCTTTCATGTGTTCTCTGTGCAGCTATATGCAGTTAATATGTAATACTACCCCTCAAGATCACACAACGTCGTGAAGCAGGTTTCTCCTTTATGTCACCCACAAAATAAGCTTGTGAAGTAGAATACAAATCCCGTAGTGTTTTTTCCACACAATGACATATAAATTGATTACATCACCTCCCCCACCCACCACACACACACACACACACACACACACACACACACACACGCACCGACAAATCCACGCAGGAGTTGCCTTTTGTTAATTGTACAGCTTTATTATATTTTTCTTTAGTATGGACTTCTCAGTAATGAGCAGGTATGGTATCCATTGAACAAGGCCTAGACTACAGTACAGGATATATTTAAGACAAAAGCGAAGAGGGTTCAAAGAATCAACACAGGAATGGAAGCAGCCAGGGCTCAGAGAACTTCACCGATGGAAAATCTTGGACAAGACATGTTTGACATTTACCTCCAAGCTTAACTCCAACCATCTGTGCTGTCAGAGGGCTTGCTCTGAAACAAATCAACAACAATCAGTAGAATGAAGTGTCAGGTCATGTGAATGTCTCGTCCTTAGATGACTTTTCTCCTTAAAAACTCCAGCCGCCCTCACTTAACCACCCTCATGGGGAGATTTTTGTTAAAACTCAAAACAATGATGCTAATAATACTGTGAGTGTGCTAAGAAGAATCTATAGAGGAGAAAGTGAAGGTGGGAGGACTTGGATAAGTGAAACGGAGAAAAAGAATTCCGTGGTCGTCCGTCCCACTTGATACAGGTTGTTGGGGGGCTGGGCCCCTCCAGCATCTTTGGTCGACCCTCATCACTTGGCCTCTAAGAGGACGCAGCAGCGTTGGGCTTGTCGTCACGGGTGACAGGGATGCTGCGCTCGCTGCGACCGGATTCGCTTCCGGCGGTGACCTTTGGCCCGGTCAGAGTCAGCAGACCTTCAGCTGACAGAGAGCAGGTGATCGATGTCTGGTCAACACTGGAGGGGAGGCGGTAGCGGCGGTGGAACTCGCGAGATATGTAACCATGGTCGTCCTGCAAAACAGGAGAATTAATGCAATGATGGCAGGGTCAGTCTGGGCAAAGAATTTTTCTGCTTAAAGGAACAGTTTACGCCTAGATTGAAATTCTATCTTTATATTGAAGGCCATAAATTCTTTTCAAAACAATACTTATTGATTTTGTTATCACACCAAATAGTGACCAAAATTTCCTTACAACTCACTGCTGATGTTTTGAAACTCAACATATCTTAGAGTTGAACTTCAAAATAAAAGACAAACAGTAGGCTGGGATAAAAATTTTGGATTTTGAAGAACTGAATTATGAGGAACTGCACCAAAAGTGAACTATTTAACAGCTCCTGCAGCACATTTCAGATATTTTGCAGCTGAACAAAACCTGTTTGAAAGTAATGGATTTTTGTTTTCTAATGGGCTATCTTGCCAAGTTAATACAAGAGGTTAAAGGAGCCCTCAGACAGACCACAGATGCAGTGTTGTCTATACATTGTTCACTGTATAAGTAACGACATAGGAGTAGAGTCTCTCTACAGTGTTTAGAGACATATACTGAAAATCTACCAACCAGGCTGATAACTTTTCAGCAGTGTGGTGGTGGAAGTGCAGTAGCTGCCTTCATGATGGGTCAAGAGGTTGTATGAACTTTTTATTGACTGATAATGGTAGAATATATGTTGGTAGGCATTTTTCTAGTCTGAAGATGACACATCAGAGTGAGATATACCCAGCATAAATTCTGCTGTTTGTTCCCTGCCACATGTTTTTTTTGTACTGGAATTAGGGGAGGAATTTGAACGTACTGAGAATTGGGAATTCAGTAGTGCTGCGTAGTGGTAACCTTCCAGCAGAGGCCCCATTCTACCAGCAAGCTTGGCTTGAATGTTCTGAAACACTTCATTAGAGCCTGACTGATTTATCGATATTGGCCTATCAGAGATATATATCAGTATCGGCGTATATGTTGCCCGATATGCGCTTATATGAAAACTTTATTTTTTTTTTTTGTAGAACATAATGCAGAAAAAGATGCTTGGGGTAATTTAGAAGTAGTTCCATCACATAGTTTGTCCAGCAGAGTGCGCTCCGACTTCATTGGTTACAAT
Organism: Xiphias gladius; assembly: GCF_016859285.1. Lineage (NCBI taxonomy): Eukaryota > Metazoa > Chordata > Actinopteri > Istiophoriformes > Xiphiidae > Xiphias > Xiphias gladius. Next base: position 13,801,954 of record NC_053412.1, on the reverse strand, counting down.
ATTCTCAGCACTGTCTGCAGCACATATAACAGGGTACGTGTCAGCGGTGTCTTCATGCTACGTTGCTAACTAGTTTGTGAAATACAGTGGTGGAAAGTGAGTAAACAATGACCCCATCATTTTCCCTGTTCAATATAACTCTAACATATATGCGTGTATATATATCTATGTATATATTTGTATGTATGTGTGTATGTGTATATATATATATATATATATATATATATATCACGCACACACATCAGTCCGGCTCTATTGGTAATATGAATTAGCAGACAATGTTTCAACTATAGAGCCCCCTCTTAGAATATATTATGTTGAAAATGACACTCTGCCTCTTATCGTTACCTCGTTCATTACGCAGTTACATTACTTTTTCCAATGCATGTTTTACAAAATATTGGGCTCTGTCAGTGTTTCCTCGAGGTGTTAATGGGTTCTGTTAGTAAAGTCATCATCAAGTTGCTTTTGGATCAAGGTTACATTACTGTTTGGATGGAAATTAACTAAAATGTTAAATAGCCCCTGTCGGCATACATTGATCCCATGCCTTATTGAACACTATTACTAACTTAATTTCTTGTAAGTGATGTGTGTATAAGAGATGGAAGAGGAGCTCTACCTGTCTTTCTCCATGCTTGCCCTGGATTTCCACGTAGTCGTCAGTGACCTTTACACTGAGCTCATCAGGAGCGAAGTGCTTGACGTCCAGGTAAACCGTAAACTTATCCCTGTCAGACCTCACCTGAGGGATACACACAAGCATAGAGAGGGTCCATTGTATCGACATTGTCAAAATAGGATTTTTTTTCAAGGGTCTGAACCTCTGAAATTTAATTTCTTGGTTTTTTTTTTTAAATTTAATTTTATGACTTTAAATTGCGTTTAAGTCAGTAAAAGTTATGCTGAGATGTAGTGCAACTAGTCACAGGGCTGTCATTGTACAGACCAAACAAAATTAGGATACCAAATAAAAGTACAAAGAAATGTACTAACTGCACAAAGATCAAGACAGTGGATAGGAAACAGGGTGGAAGAATCTGATAACTATCAGAAATATTGATAGTTATGATAAAATCCAGTTGAAATGTAAATTGTGTTAAATTCTACTGAACTATGCACCATTCTCTTTAGGAAAAACAAAGTGCAAAAACTATACACATAAAAAGACATTTACTGCTACTACTACTTTGAATTAAATTTTAAGCGATGTTAATTTAAGCTTTGCTGTTTGGATACAGAGATGAACACAATTCTTCTCTGTCTTTATATCTGTTCTCCTATAAACATATAAGTTAAACCAACTTTGTCTACAAATTTCTCTAAAGTACTAACGGAGTCAGAGTCATGATGTGAGTCTGATCTTCTTACCTCAGAGATGCCGGAGTTTGAAGAATCCAAAAAGTTGCGGAACACTGACTGTCTGTAATAGGGGCTGATGGTGGAGGCGGTGTAGGGAAAGAGGTCGTAGTCAAACATGCCCTCTCCAAAAAACTGGTCAAAGAGCCGGGCAGGGTAGACAGAGCCCAGGGCACGTCTGAACCAGGGGTGCTGGATGGCAATATCCATTGTGACTGGAGAGAGTTTAGTCTAGCTCAACTTGGCTTGATTGGCAGATGTACCTGCTCAGCTCGGAGTCCAGCAGGTGAAGGAAGGGAGGTGAGGCAAGATAGAGAGAACAGAACAACGTAGAAAAGCAATGAGTGAAGAATGTTTCCAGAGTGCTTTGTCCTCTGCTCTCCAGCTGCCTCCTCTTTATATACCTGAGAGCCAGAAAGAGAGGCTTTAGCCACGATCCCTCTGGAATGGCATTATCTCATGGTGGGTTGGGCCCCGTCAGCAGAATCAGGGTTGAGGATGGGGGGGCACTACTAGGTCCAGACCCTGCTGCGACCCAGTGCCACCCACACACCAGACACCCAGCGCTGCCAAAACAAACCCTGCCGAAGGAGGGCATGACAGAAACAATGAGGTCAGGAAGCCAACTAAAGACACAGAGGGATTTTACCTGAGTTATAATGCATCAAACAGATACACACATATCTCTTCTGTCAGTCAGTGACATAACGCTGCTGTATTGTTCTGCTTTCGTGGTTGGACTGAGAGCAAATTTGGAAACAATGCTGCCTAGAGCAAAAACAACCGACACAGAGAGATGAGAACAGATGGTCTGGTTTGCAATTGTTTCACGAAAATCAAGTTGAAAGAACAGTAGCACTTGAAAAATTGCCACTGAGGTTTTTAAATAGAAATCATGATTACTATTTTAAATGGCAAAAATGGAAATAATATGTTAACTTTCCCAACGAAAGGAAGCTAATAGGATGTCCTCTTGATACAGACTTCACTTTTTTACTTCACTTATTTATTTAACTATGAAACTACATGCAGTTAACATCAACTCACCAATGAAAGGTTAAAGGCCCATTTCTAAGTAGAACCACAGCAAAGGCTGTTTGTCAACAGCTGTAAACATTGCTGTCCTACACATTGATGATTTCCAGTCTGGACGACCATAAAACAGCAATGAGACAGCTCTTGTTAGGGTCTTAAATGACATTCAGGGTACATCTTGAGCCCGTCTTAGATCACGGTGTAAATCTGTGTGGCCATAACACACACAACATTCCCTGAGTGACTGTACAGTTACTGAGTTTCACTGAGGAAATCAGCGATTCGATCTACGTTAACTCCCTGTAGGTACATGTACACCAAGATAGATCTGAGGCTGTTGTTTTTGGTTCCAAAAACGATCCCAAACTGAACCTACATTTTACCAACCATGCTGAGACACATTGCAACAATAAAAAAAAAAAAAAAAAACTGCCTACGACCTTAAAATATAGCAAGAATGAAAGAACTTATGTCTCAGCAAAACTTAGAAAAACTTGTCCATGGCTTTACCTTTAATAAGCTCGACTACTGTAATGGTGTCTTTATAAGTCTCTGTAAAAGGTAGATGAAACAGAGTCCTCACTAGGACAATAAAGTGGACGACATCAGTCAAGATGTCACATAAAAGAACTGATTTCAAAACTATGTACTATTATGGTTTCTGAAGCACCGAAAAAGGCTTTGAACCAAACTACATTTCTGAGCCCAGTTTCTCTAAAGTGCCAGCCGGTGTAGAAGCAGAGACAACAGCCAGAGCCCTCTTACTACCAACCCTCAGTCGCATCAAGGTGATCGTCTTATTCTCTGGGGAAAACTCCCAACACAGCGGTGCTCAGCTGGGGCCTTGTGTGGACTCACGCAGTGCGTGATGTTTGATGCGAACATTAACTGAATCTCCTGGCCTGTATATGCAAGAGTTTATGCATTATACTGTTATGATTATCTGATTGGATAATAACAGGTATTCCTAATAAAGTGCTCGGTGAGTTTATATCTACAGTAGTTGGTAAAGCTCCATCTCTTGCAACTCCAGATCCTTCTCCACCAAAGCAGTGACGTTCTACAACAGTTTTCCTAGCCTAGGTCAGCACGCCGAGGCCCCTGCCTTCACCTGCTGGCCAACTGACACTCCACGGACCCTTATGGCTAGCCTTGCAAATGGCGGGCCCACAAGGTGGCAGCCCCATGTCATTCCTCTGGGCTAACCCTGAGCAGGCACCATGGCATAAGCCCCATCAGTGCCTGACTTCATGAGGAGGCCCAGGTCTTCTGATCCAGACGTGGTAGTTTGCTTTGAAAGTTACTGCACCATCAGTGCTCTTTTTCATCTTGTCTAAATGCTTGTCTGATGTAGGGCATTTTGAATTACCTTGTTTTTAAAAGGTGCTATACAAATAAACTTGCCTTGCTTTGCTTTGAGGTTGTGGTTTTTCACATTTTCGTGTCCACGTTAATTACCAGCTTTTGACAATGTGGTTGTTACTTTTTTTTAACCATGTGAGTCTGTTTGTGTGGGTGTCATGGCAAAATGTGGTCCTGTAGACACCTACTGTAGTGCTTACTGCCAAGAGGCGGTTTGATTATTTTGGCAGGTGTTTAAATGTCTGTCTGATTTTGTCACCATGATAGCGTCGCAACCGTGCAAGACACAGTCACAAAACTTTACAGGTATGTAGTTGAAATCAAAATGAAAGGGCAAGTTTGAAAATGGGTGGGGTCAGATAGTAATGTAGAAATGACTACTGAGTACTCATGGGTCAGATCATCAACATGTTGACAGGTGTGACAGTGTGATCTCATTGCAAGATGGCCTCTAGTTTATTTTATCATTGATAAGTTGTCTGAAAAAGAATAAAAATGATCAACCAAACAAACAAGAACAAATGATTTGTAACGAAAAAGACAACAATGAAGATGCGCTTTGGTGTAAAATAGAGTTGAGTGCTGTCATGTGAAAAAAAGAGTACATTCTAAAGTAAAGATAAGGGTCACTTCCCATGCCTGTTGTTTCACCACCAGTGGCTTCCCGCCGCCTGCATTAGGCTAATCCCACAGGGCTTTGGCCAGCTAGCACAGGGGCTTAGCTGCTCCATGCACGCACAGGCCAAGAGCAACTGGGCCGGGCAGCGGGGGTTGGGGCTGTTTTAGGGGCAGTTTTGGGAGGTTGTTGGGGTACAGGGTTGCTAGCTGCTGCAGACTAGACGTAGATGCAGTTAGACTGGCTGTGGTTCAGCAGAGTCAGCATTCTGGGTTTTTATCAATGGGACAGACAATGGCTGTGTGTTCTGTCTTTCCACAGCTCTGAAAAGCTGTTTTGGCCGACAACCTGGCAACCCGCAGGATGGACATGCCCAGTTTTATTCACTGATTTTTCCTCTTTATAAGGAGCAAAGAAAATTCAATAGGACAAACGTGGAGGAAGGGAAAATGAAAAAATTTGCTAGAAACAATAAAACCCACCCCACAGCGCATGCAAATCTGCCATACATCTACTTCTGTCACCGTTCATAGGAAGGAGGACCCAAATGCAGACACAGACCAGGCAGGCAGAAGTAGGTCAGGGATTTTAGCCAGGCACAGGAACCAAACACCTAACAGGATGGTAAGACTGCAACAACATGCAGAACATGAATGATGCAATGATCTGGCACATAACTGGGGGAAGACGGTTGGTACATATACTTTGAGCAGAATGGGGAATGGGAAACAGGTGAGGTGGGTGTGGGAGTCAGGACTTTGATGATTGGGGAGGAAAGTACGAGGACATCTGGTGGGCAGATGAAGAGTGGCAGGAGGCAGGGGCAGAATGTCAAAAATACAAAGGGCTTGGACAGGAATCTCGACAGTAGAGAAGGCCGGGGAGGCTGACTCAGGAAGGGGCTGGGTGTCGGCGGGGGAAGCTGACTCAGGATCAGGTGGGGCTTCGGCAGGCATGGCCGACTCGGGATCAGGCGGGGTGTCGGTGGGAACGACTGACTCAGGTTCGGGCTGGGCTTTCGGTGGGAACAGCTGACTCAGGATCAGGCGGTCATGTCACTGGGCAGCGGTGGCTCTGGTTTGCTTGGCAGCTGAGGCAGCTGAGAAGCCGAGGAGCTGGGCAGCTGAAAGGACCAACTGGGATGCTGGCTGGTTGCTAGCAGTCCTCAGGGTAAGATGCGGTTTGGTTAAACAGGTGGTTGAGGACGCTTCAGAGGCTGCAAAGACCAACTCACACAGAAAAGGGCCTGGAATAGGACTGGCAATAAATTTGTAAAAAGCCACTATTTGGCTGAATTCAGAGTCCCACTCCCAGCGGGTGGCTAGCATCTGTAGGAAGACTGGTTCTTCATTCAAAAAAGTGTCTTTGGTAACAACAAAATCCACCCAAGATAATTGCAGGCTGAACCGAAGGCTGTCTGCTGAGTCCATACAGGCCAGATCATACTGTCACCGTTGGTGTACAGTGGGAGGGAGAACCCAAATGCAGACACAGACCAAGCAGGCAGGAACAGTTCAGTGATTTCAATAGAAGAGGTGATGATAGTTAGGGCTTACAGGCAGGCAGAGGAAAAAACAGCTAACAGGATGGTAAGAACGCAACAATAAGCTGAACATGAATGACGCAACGATCTGGTAAATAGTAGGAACGCCTAGCTGAAACTAACAGTCCTCTAATAAATCCTACCTTCATCAAAGTAGTTGTTTAGCAGATTCTGACATAGAGAAATGTCTCTTAAAACAGGATGTTTGCACACTTCACAAAATGGCACCTGCACATTTTAAGAGAAATAGAATTTTAGTGAATAAAATAGACTGGCAGTTCCAGATAGATCTAGTAGACATGACAGTTTACAGAAAAAACTCAATAAATTGCAAACAGACAAGGGAAAAGAGTTCTTAAACAAAGGTTTAAAGAATTAACCAAAGCTAATAACATGAAACAAAGGCCAGCATTACTGAGCGTTTCTACAGCTCTCTTAAATCTAAAATGTGGAGGTATTTATCAGCCAATAATTCCAGACGTCATGTAGACGTTTTGCAAAATTTAGCCCCTACAATGCAAGTTACCACTGCGCCCTTAGAATGAAAGGAGTTGAACTAACAGGTGACAATGAACATATTTTTTTTTTGATTATCTATATTAGACAAGGGGTAAAATCTGTTTAGATATATAGTTGGTAATATGGTCTGAATTTCAAAATTAAGAGGATCGTTCAAAAAGGTTATGATCAAAACAATACTCACGAATATTTTACTTTAAAAGAACGCATACCAGGAAGATCTCCTGTTTACCAGTTAAAATATTACGATGGAGAAACATTACAAGGAACATTTTATGAACCAGAGCTGCAAAAATTCCTTATAGATAAAATTAAAAATAAATTTCGAAAATAGAAAGGGTCTGAGGGTGAAACGTCGTGCTACTGGGTGGGTTGGCCAACGAAAATTAACACACGGCTTCCGGAAAAACAGGTCATTCAAATGCCGTGAGGAATTTTGTGCATATTTGGTTACTAATTTTTTGTCTGACATGGACGGAGAAGGGTTTTTTTGTAACATTGCCTAGCATTGCCTAGCATTGCCTAGCAATTCCCCCTCAAAATTTTACACTAGCAACAGAATAGTTAATTGTAGAACAACGTTTTCCAGTTAACCCCTGTGATTCAAAGTACCTTATAACGTGGGTTTAATCAAAATACAGTATCCAAAAAACATGGACAAACGTTTTGCTATGAATTTGTTGTGTTTGACAAAAAAACAAACAAGCGGGTGGGTCTGTCTAACAGCGACGCCTGGATTCTATACAAGCATGAAACAGATAATAATGGAAATAAATAATTGCTTATCTAAGAATAGTATGAATTTCCACAAACATCAGTACAATACCATTACAAACAGAGTGTCTGCTTTTCCAGTAAGAGACATGGAAGTAACTTTTAGATAAGAACTTGCACAAATGTTGGGATTTCCACCAGGCATTACCTTTGACACCCCTGAGGTCTGTGTATTAGATGATGAGAATATATCACCCGATGTATGTCTGGTACCACATCCTGCTGATATTAATGTGGGTATGTACAACATGTTTGTCTACACCGATATTATAGATAATCAAACAGTAGGGGACAGTTACGTACCTCTTTTAAGAATCGTACATATTGCAGGCCCAAACTATCAAATGATCATAAGAACTTATGACAAGCCACTCTCTGAATCGCACATGATGATGACATAGAGATACCTCTGAAGTCAGTTCAGAATCAACATATTTCTTTTGCACACGACAAAGTAATAATAAAACTACACTTTTGACCTGCAAAAAATCAGTTTAAGACAAGTTTTTGATGTGTATCAACCACACAGTAACACGACAGTCACAAGAGCTACGGATATATGGATCTCTTCTTGTTACCGCCCACACAAAGGAGTATAGAAAGAAGCGTCTATGTTGAAATCCGCCCAACAACTGAAAAGAATCTAAAGACGCAGGCCCTATCAATAACCCGTGATGAATTTTGTAGAGGATATAGTTGTAACCTGTCTACCAAAGAAGGTTGCAGCGATCAGGTATCTCTAATAAAAAAAGGTAACGTTAGATTTGAGATTCCCTTCAGAAGTCCCCGTCATCGAACTACAAATATAATAGTTTACGGGGTTCATGATTCCCTCCTAGCTATTTCAATTTTTTTCCTTTTTAAGGTTATTGAAGGCGTTTTCTTCTTTATTGACAATAACAGTAGAGAGAGACAGGAAAGGCAGTGGAGAGAGGGGGCATGACATGCCGCAAAAAGCCTTGGTGGGATTCGAACCCGGGCTTCTGTGGTTAGGACTCGGGCTTGATATGTGGAACACGCTCTACCAAAGGAGCCACTAGGATGCCTGTGTTGCTAACTGCTTAAACAATTACAACATGGATAAAACAGAACTGACAGAATTTTTTTTTTTTTTTTTTTACCATCGACAGCCAAGAGGAATGTAACAAAAATAATTCTTTCAGCTAGATGCTTTTAGGAGTATATGTCAGTAATCAGCTCCCTAACACATTTACTATAGAGCATCCAGCCATGATGATCATAAATGCAGACCGTCTCACATGAGTGGTCAGCATTGGATAGCTGTATACATTAATAATATGGTATGGGCTAATTGTTTTACAGCTCTTGGAATCCTCCTACATATTTACATGTTCCATTCGTTTTCTTCATCAAATGGACAAAGGCCTCACCTATGACGAGGTGATGAGAAAATACACGGACAACCTGTCTAAAAAAATGACTTTATGGTTTGTACATTTGTTAAAAAAATACACCCCTTTGTTGTATGCAGCAAAAGAATTTTTTTGGATTTTGGATTTTGGATGTTATTACTTTGTGGATCTAAATAAATGACTCTGCAGTGGCAAATTTCTGTTTAAAATATAAAAAAATACAGCAAACACACATTCAAAAATGTATCCGGTTAAATGCGTTTTAGGAGGTGAAAAGGGGCTTGTCTCCATTTCTGATCATCGTTTTCTACTAATAATAGTAGTTGTTTTGGTCAGTTTCTTTGAACTCGACTTGTTGACTTGGTACAACGGATAAAGGTACATTCAACATAGCTAAGAATCTTGAGTAAGCCTCCCAACCTACAGGTCATCATCCATCAAGAACATTGTGAGATGCCGTAACATTTGAGACCCTTTTACAACATTTCCATTAAAGGCAAACGTTCCTTGTGAGTTCCAAAAGTCATATCTTTTCAGGCATTCATTTTAGAAAAAAAAAGTGTTGTGCCTTACTGTTTGTTGGCATGTTATTCAAAATGGAATCCATCACAGAGTCCTTTTTTTTTTAGCCTTTTTAATGTATATCTTCAGTTTCCTTCACCAAAATGTCTTTAATAGTACGAACCAGCTCATTTTGCGCGGTCTCTCAAATAGACTCACGTGCAGGTGGTCTTCTTAAAAGATCAAGTTGTTGCTGAGGTACAAGACCCATTTTCTGAACCCACTCCATATCTTCTCTTATTGCGTTGAGGCAATGAGACTCGATATGAAGGGGAACGCTATACTGTGGAGAGGCAAGAGGAAAAAAAGGTGTCTCTTATTTACTACTGACAATTTTACATTTTTTCCAAGTCTATCTCAAAAGAACACTCACACGCTTAAAATGCCAGAGTTTTTGGTCACTGTAATCAATATTCTATTTATACTGAGATCTGTCCTTTAGAAATTCTATCATATACTAAAATTGTATACTAAACTCATTTGTAACATTAAATACCTTTAACCTAGAGAGGTAATTTTTATGCTAAAAAAAAGACTGTAACTTTGGAAAATTCTCACTTGATTTGTCTACCTCACACTGCTGAAGCCTCATATTAACTCAACCTAAACCTTTTGCACGGAATGAAGCCTCTCTTCAAATGTTCATGTCACTTTTTATTTCATGAACTTAAAAAAATAGAAAAATGAAGACAGTAATCGTGGGCATGTCTAAAACTTTGGGCACCAAACTGGGTCAGTACCTAGTTACCCAACCTTTTGGCAGAGATCACAGCTATATCACAGCAAACCCCTTTCGTACCCAGGTAGGAGAAAATTTGAACTCCAACAGTGATGAAGCTGCTCTTTCAGAGTTCCTCTCCACAGTCAGATCACTTTCAGAAAGGCTGAGCTCTGCTGCCCCCAGCTGGGCTGACATCATATCACCTCCCTCGCCCTATAAACTCTCAAACCTCCGTGACCGAGATGGAGACCTTAACGTTTCCAAAGATCCTAGGTTTACCTGGGCTTCAACCCGGTGAACTGAGTTATAACCCTCCCTGACCTCAGTTCTGCTTGAGGCTACGGACTGTATTTGTACAGCTGTGCTATTTCTTTTAAGTATTTTGGACGTGCACAGTATAAATCTGTTAACCATGGACAACTGTCCCTTTCCCCCCTCACAGAAGGCGTCTCACCGCTGAAGGCCTCCCTGCTGGCATGCTCGTCACAGGCCTTCATCCCACCTCCACTCCACACTGCGTCCTCCTGGTGTTTGGATTGAACGTGTCTGATGCCAAAAGGATAAGGACGTTACCATAAATTGGGATTTGTGAGCTCTGGGCTTTCAGAGAGTTTCCACATCCGGCATCGAGGCCTTCCTATAGACTGCACTAGTGAACAGCAGCTCTAGCTGAAGGAATCATTTCTGCTACATTCCTCATGGCTGTCGAACATGTCACAGCTCTAGGATGGGAGCAGAAGTTTAAACAAGTATATTTAACCAAACTCTAAAAAACACAATTCTTTTCTGATCATTGAACTGATTGTTTGAAACACACACTGATCTGATCAGTCTTTAACAGTGTGTTATTTGACGCATTTATAAACCACAAAGATGACGTCATGGTTGAGTAATATCGTCCTCTGCACTATGAAGTCTGTAGGGGCTGATAATCATACCATCCTCTACAAACATCACGAAACCGGGCCTGCTTCTGCGTGGTCGCACTCTCAAATCACATTCTGTGATATTTTTAGCGTTTGATTCCGGCCCAGCGGCTGGGAGAAGAGCTGTAGGAGGATCCCCGGTGGTCTCCCTGGATTCCGATCAGGCTGCAGGACTGCGTGCTAGCACGGCTCAGGTTTAAAGTAAAATTGAAGCACGGATTTTTTTCTTGCACACATTCTATGTGAGCCATGTGATTGTTCCAAGGGTCAGCATTACGGCCTCCAAATAATGGCGGAGTGCCTTCTTGTGTACAAATAGATAGCCTGTATGTGTAGATTCACCTCCTGCCACACCACCAGCTTCAGCCTATCCTCATTTAGTGTTAACTACCAATTAAAGCCTTGGCTAATCTGGAAATTACACCAATAACTGCACCATCCATTTTAACCCGCTTCTCTTTTGCAGTCTGTGTGTTGCTGGTAATTCACCACATCAGAAGAGGGTCCGGGGCCTCGCTGGCAGGGTATATCGGTATCGTTTTCTTTTTTTTTTTAACGGGCCCCAAACATACAATTCGGCATATATGAAGAAAAAAGTTTCCAGTAATAAATGCATGATCAAAACATATTCTTAGGGGTTTAAATGGAGCAAAGTCATGACTTAGCGGGATGCTTGAAGGAGCTGAGCCCTTGCAAGTTAAAAAGAGGGGCATGAAAAAGGTCCATTTCATCCTGGATTCTTCTCCTTTGCAGACATTTGTGGATCGAGACCTCCAGTTTCACAAATTACTGAGATGAGAAGTTGGAGAAATATTGCTGTTGTCATTTTTTTGTTACCTGTTAGATAATAAGAATCGATAATAAGTTCCCTCTCTGGATATACTTGTTATATTAGTGTATTTAATTGTGTGTGTGTGTGTGTGTGTGTGTTCAACCCAGTTACAGCTAAAAGGCTGTAGGGCAGCAATTTTGCTGTAAAAAAACTTGCTTGAAAAAACAACTTTACAGTTTTAAAGTTTGACCAAAATAGAAAAGAAGAGTGGGTGGTGGTGCAGGTAGCAGCATATATATACATATATATATGCTGCTACCTGGTTTTCTCTTTCATGTCAGTCCATTAATCAATTAACCATTAACCCATTTTGCCGCCCCCCCTCAAACTACAATAATAAGTTCAAAACATTAATCAGTAGTCAAGATACAGTGGGACTGGAAAGACACACAGGAGAATAGTTTTCATGATCGATCGGTCAGATATTTAGACTATCGGGGCTGAAACATCTGCACAGATGTTATTCTGAGAATCTTCACATCCCACAGACTAAAAGTTTTTCCGTTGCTTTTAATACTAAAAGAGCTAAATCGGTGTTATTCATAGTGCATATTAGAACTGTGATAGATTGCATGTCGTCCATGATAAGGGTGGAACGCCGAACCTCGACACCGGTCAGCTGTTCGGTCAGGTGAGAGCCAGGCCCGTCCCATCATGCCCCGAGGGCCTGAAGGGTCGGGTCGATGTTGTCACAGGGCAGTGGCCTGTTTTTGTCACGGGGGGTCTGTTGCTGTCAGGGGGGGCAGATTGTGTGCTCCCCGGTCAGGGGTTCCGCCTTTGGTCAAAAGGGTTCGGACTTCCGATCCAGTCGACCGAAGCGACCCGTGCCTGCTACGGGGCAAAGCTCGTGATCAGCGCGGGGTCCTGGCGAGTGGGCTCGCTTGATCGGACACAAGGTCCATCTCCCAGGAGACGGGCCCGGCGCACGGCCAGGTCCCCACTCGATGCCCCCGTCAGCCAGAACAGAACTTCCCCACGCGGGCACGATTGATTTTTGATTTGCCAGGTGCTTAGACCGGTTCTTCACTGACACAAAAACGGCTTCTCTAACCCTCCTTCAACTTTCTCTCTCTCCCCCTTGCAGATCCCCCTTTTAATCTCAAAAGCCGAACCACAGCCCAAACAACACGCGGGTTTCCGAATGTGGTTTCTCGGCCTTCGCTGACCGGGACCTCATTGCCACTCCTCGGCCCCCTGCCGCCGTAGCGGATAGCTGACAGGCGGACACCTCGACAAAGCCGCCTTTTGGGAGCCAAGGTAGCTCAGTACTGCCGGAAGGTCCCGGGTCCAAGCCAACAGACAAACCCAGGTCATCCAGACATTTCGGTGCCATCCCAAGCTCTCTTGGTACAGTACGTCCTTCCTTGATCGAGGACTGTGAGTCCCCACGTTTCCAGAGTATAAATTTGAGTTTTTCTCTGGTGTTCATGAGCTCCAATCTTGAAGCACCTGCTTTTTCCCCTAGTGTCAATAAGGACTCTTCAGGTGCGGCCTGCCTGCCAGCTGTGGCGTGCGACCCCCCCACACACACACACTTATTTTAGCCATAAAATCAGTGCGTACCGTTCCACCACAGTGGGGCGGGGTCGGAGTGCCGGGGGGGGGGCACCCGGCTTTTCCTCTCATTCATTATTGGGAGTTGTAGTATCGGTAATAATAGATGGCAAGAGGAGGGAGAGGGGGAGAGAGAGAGAGAGAGAGAGGGAGAGAGGGGGGTGGGGGGGCGGAGAGAGAGAGAGAGAGGAGCAAGCTCACAGCTGATCTCCCTCCGCATCCAGTTGGAGGAGGGAGCAGGACACCGCTCACCTGCCGCCGACGGCAACTTCTCATCTCCGCCCGAGGGACCCCATGGACACACACTTCATCCCCCGCGGCGATCTGGTGTCCTGACGGACCGGACGGCCCGGCGCTACCCTGCCCCCCCCCCCCCTCCGGTTGTTCAACGAGAGCGCGGTGCACGGAGGACGGGACGGAGAGACCCGGCTGCGCGCCGAGGAGGAACTTCTACACGCACTGGGGCCACAATAGGGAAGCCGTCGAGTGCCGGTGGCGTAATCGGCACATTATAACGTTATTATTAACCAACCAAAGAAAGGGGGGGGAGACCGCGAGAGCGCAGGGATGATGACAGACTCCGCTGCCCCGGCGGTGGAGCGGCCCGAGCTGGAGGACGTGGCCGAGGAGGAGGACGTGTTCGCCGGGAGCTGTCAGGTGGGTTTGCGTCGGGGTATTTTACTGTTTGCCTCCATCATCATAGTGAGACAGTATCACAGCAACACAACAGTTTTACTGCCTCCCCGTCGCCTCGGGAGCCGTGGCCCCCCTCTGTTGCCAGGGCCCCTCGGTGCGCTGCGCTGCGCTGTGCGGGCACCAGAAGAGCTGGTCGAGGCCACACCGACGGACAACGCCGTTGCGCGAGTTGTGTCCAGATGAGCTCAGTCGACTTGGTCTCTGTATGTATTTTCCACAGGTGCCGGGAGAGAAGGGGGTGGGGGCGGGCCAGCTGTCGGTGTCCCAGATGGAGGCGGAGTTTGTCCAGCTGAACCTCAGGAAGCAGGTGTCCTACAGGTAGGGGACACTCCAAAACAGAACTCAGCAGAGATAGTGGACTGCGGGCCACTTCCTGGTAACCTGTTTTACCTGAATGTTACACTCTAGCCTGGTCATCACCAGGTTGCCTTGTCTTTGTTACTGTGTGTGTGTGTGTGTGTGTTTGAGAGATAAGTATCAGATAAAGGTGATGTCTCAAAATCAACTGAGCTCAAAAGGTTTTTCATAGTCTTCATCAGTGACTCAGTTGCCATCATGTGACCTAGGTATCATACGTCACATGATAACAGGTGGTTGTATATATGGGGGACATGGTAACCCGTGTTACCTTTACCTCTCTGTCCTCTGTTGCCGGAGTCCTTGGACCAGATCTAGAATAAATGCATGCGACCTGAAACCATACGTCGGCACATCCTGCGCAGAAACCGGTCTGTGTGCGGATGTGGGCACCTCACGCAGACCTCAGACCAGTCTACACTTGGAATAAAAACATGAGGCGAGAGACAGAATCTAATAATAAAACAGTCAAAAGCATTAATTTTACCCACTTTGACTGATTCTACCGACACTCTACACAGTGATCTTTAAAATGCCAGTGAGAAGCGCAGCTATAACATTTTTGATGAATTAATTGCATGTGGTTAATGTTATCATATGTTGTTTTATATTTATACTGGAGATATTATTCATGCCCATTTATATTAATTAAAGTTTATAGTCTTTCCATTTTATTCTGTAATTGGCATGGACATGTTTAAAACCAGGGGAAGCAGATGGCAATGTTAAAGGTGTATCCACATATACGCTTGCGCGGGGGACCGTCAGATTCACCCCGGCAAACGATACGCCTTCATAAATCTGATGGTGTGTTTGCACACGTCTGTCTTGTGCAAACGCACCATCAGATTTGTGTGTACACAGCTGAGTTGTATAACTACAAAGAGCTTTTTTGCTTGTGACTCCTGGTCACACTCGCTGTCGTTGAATGTGGGTATTTTGGCCAAAACACTACCTGGGGAAAATGACTTATTAGCTCAAAGAGCAGTTTTCAGACATCAGAAAACTGGACCTATGCTTACCTCGTGTCTGCGCAGCACCACAGTCTCCTACACAATCAGCCCCTGCTCTGGTCGGAGCTTTGTTAATACAAGGTGGGTTCCTCCCACTGGATCATACAAACAAATTGAGCAATGATTTTCAAAACAACTCTAATATGGCGACCGCCGTCCAAAACACACGATGAAAAGCCATAAACATACACAACCCACTCATGTTTGAGACTCTTATTTTGTGATACGAACAAAACAGATGATATAGCTCAGAGAATTTGTGTGTGTGTGTGTGTGTGTGTGTGTGTGTGTGTGTGTGTGTGTCTGAGTGTGTGCACGCACTAAACTAACTTTAGCATACTGCTTAGCCTCTCTCCATTATCCCGGTCACCGCCAGTGACAATCTGCCCCAGTGATCTTTGACCTTTCCCAGTGGACGCCGTGAGCAGTTTGGGTCTGGTGTTCACGGACAGCAGATGTTGTCTGTCTCCGCTGTTCATTCACTCGCTTCCCCGGGCTTCACTTGACATTATTCTACAGTAATGTCAAGTGATGCCACCTGAGGTCCTTTTCTAGCACCTGTCGCTTAAATGGCGAATCAAACTCTCACCGTGATCCGATGGGCAGTTGACACTGCGAAAGCTAGTGAGCGGACTTCACGCTTAGATCGTTTTGTTCCATGTCCTGTTTCTGAGGGTCAAGACTGGACTTCCTGGCTGAAGATATGACATGTGATTCAGACGGTTTTGGAGTTGGGATGGGTGTTTTTTTCATTACTGACAGGGCTAGTTGACGGCTTCCCTCTGCTGCCATTGTTTGTGCTAATCTAGGCCAGACACTGCCTAAATGAATGTTTACTGGAAACACAGACATGACGTCTTCCGGTCCTAAGTCAGAAGGCAGATAAGCATATTTACCAAAATAAGAGGCTACTGCCTTAAATGGCACTCAGAGGTTTTGAAATCAGACATCAGTAGTTTTCATGCCCTTTTCTTGGTTTTGACTCCTTCTTTGTTGCTCAGTACTGATGTGGTGGGTGTGGTTCATGACACCTTTTTTCTTGGATTTGAAACAGAACCGCCTACAGAGTGGCACACTTTTTTGAAAATACAGAAGCTATCTTCCATGCAGCCTCTGGCTCTGTCCGCATATAGTCCATGATGCATTGTTCACTCAGTAAGGAACCAACAGTGTTGACTTGCAGCAGTGCTACAAATCCCCCAGCAACCTGACCAGAGGTCTGCTGGAGATCTAATTATGCACAAACAGCGACCAAATGTGTAACAACCACCTAGAGAGAGTTCGGGGAGAAGAATGTTGTGATGCACAGTAGATGTAGATTTATTTAGTAAAGGTAAAAATCATGTATCATCTGAGATACTGGATATTAAAAAGAGGAGATAGAATCTTCAGGTTTTTATCTTACGGAAACATGCAGCAGTCATTTCGCAAATTAGTTTTGTTCGGGGATTGCTAATGACTCAGGTCACATGGCATAATCCTGAGTGTCACCATACTTAACCGTCATGTGAACTGTTGCCAGGCCACTGTCAGTTACGTACAGCCTTCCACATGCAGCCCACATGCAGGATCCAGGAAGTTTCGCTCCGTCTTTATTTCCCCTTTTTTAGCACCAGGTAATGTACACGTTTCCAAACTTGAGTGAGAGTTAGAAACCGAGGTGGAATGATCTCATTGCTCTGTAGTGGATCCCAGCCCAATATTTTCAAGTGTTCTAACTCCAACAGTTCATTTACCAGCAGCTTTTCTGACGCGCAGTCAATTTGTCAACAGCTAGTTGAAGGATATAATCTAGACTAGATTTAACCAACCTACCCTGCTGTGTTTTTCCAGGACACTTCAAAGTTACAGCTCACTGTCTTTTCAATATGAATGCTGTTGCTGTAGCCGTCTTTATGAATCAAATATTGGCCTGTCTGTTGCCTTAGAAACTGTTGGTGCATGTGATTTTCTAATCTAATTGTAGTCCCTCCTTGTAAACAGGCCTATCCCTTAACAGCTGCCCTCTCACTGCTCCAGACAAACCTGCTGAATGACGTTTGACCCTCTGTACCTGAATGTTTTCTGTAATTCCTTGCCATAGTCAAACAAACCCACACGGAAAAATACACGGATGATGTTGAATACACAGACTGAATGATTCAGAGAATAACTTAACACCTTGCTACATCACTGCAGCAAGGTGAGAACTTCAACCAGCTGGAGGTTTGTGGTAACCTCCGGGTGGTGCTCAAGCTGGTATCAAAGTTTGTAGAATGCTGAAATGTAATTGTCTGCAGTGACAGATCCATGACGCGTCGCGTTGACATTTTCTTGTATTCAGCAGTACGCTACCTGACTGTGGCTGAGAGTTTCATCTGTAGTTTTTATTCAGTATCTAACTGAAATACAAGCCTAATAAAGTTAGATTTATTGACAACAAAGTTCTAATTTACTTGTTGTTTCTGGAGCGTTCAACCACGTCACGTGGCCTTCATCAGCAGATGGAGTTGTGTAGTTGTTGTGTAGAAAGTTTAGTTTTTCTCATGTGACAAGTGTATATGGGGAGAGATCGTCACCCCCGTCCCTGTTCAACGATAGTCTCTGGTGTCAAATGTGAATGTCGTCCTTGATCTTTCCTTGTACCTGTTGGCCCTGTTTCCCCCCCTTGGATATTCTGCGCCTCCTCCTCGCTCGCGCCCTGTGTAGGGTAGGGCTGGCACCTTTTCAAAAAGGTTTCAAGTTCCACCGAATTCTAACTAACATGTAGTTTGTTCAATTAATTTGAACGAAACCCAGCGATGTCCATCTATGGTCGGTGGTCCGAGTGTGAATGTAGTATTCACTTTATATTTTCCCATGTTGTGTCGTGTGATGTTAAAACCTGTAACTGGTTTTAATGCTGTGGCGGATCGGTGTAAATCTTGCTCTCTCATTGTAGTTTGAACAACAATTCTAGTGTAGGAGGGACCTTACTACTTATCCTTTTATCTTTTCTATTGTAAGTGATGGTTAGAGTTCACATTGAGATATTAAAATGTTAGGTGTGAGTGGAGTCACTGGATGGACCGCATTGGATACCAGAGATCATTTTTCAAACAGGGTTACCATTTCCCCTCACATAAGATCACTTGTTATCATGTGACCAAAGTTCTGTACTTGTCACATATGTCATGTGATATCAACTAAACCATCTCTGTGACCACTGTGCATATGCTAAAGCAAGTTAGACCCTGTGTTGAAGAGTGCTTTGGTGAGCTGATATTTCGAAGGTCAAGTATGAATCTCCAAGTTAAAAGTCCCCCTCCAGTCATAAAAGTTTTTCTTTTTCTTTGACTATGACATTTCCCCCACCACATTGAGGAATGACGTGTGCACAGAATGTGTTTTCACATTCATCTGCTGAAGGGGGAAGGCTTCTCTGAGCTCTTAGTCTGGCTCTCTTATTAGGTTTCACTGAACCTAAAATCGGCCATCCTGGATAACCAGTATCATGAAGGTGGCTATCAACTGGCTGTTAACTCGGGGTCAGGAAGGGGGACCCAAAAACAGACACAGGCGGGCAGGGAAGTGCAGTGAAAGAACTTTTATAATGAAAACGGTGATGACAGCAGAGGTCTACCAGCACAAAAACACCAGGCGGTCAGAGCAAAAGGAAATGGCAAAAGTCAAAGTCAAAGAAACAGACGGGAGGTCAAAAGCAGGCAAGATAAACAAACTGGAATGAAAGGCTGGACCTCTACGGCTGGTGTGGCACAACAGACAATCTGGCAGCAGGTAATTGGAAATGAACAAGTATTTATGACGCGAGGGGTGTCCCCAGGAAAGGTGACTGCCGGAGGTCTCAAGGGCGGGAAGCTCGCCGACTCAGAGCCTGGAGCAGACAGGAGGCTAGCCAACTGGCACACAGGCAGGTGGCTAGCAGGCCTGAGGCTAGCCGGCTGGGAGGCAGTCTGGAGGCTAGCAGGCCCAAAGCTAGCCAAATTCGGAAAGGTGATTTAGAGGACAGCAAAAGGGTAACCGGTTGAGGAACAGGCAGGAGGCAAAGAAGCTGGAGTCTGACTGGCTGGGGCACAGGCTGGAGGTTAGTCGACTTGATGCTGATGCTTGCCGATGCTAACTGACAATTTTGTATCTGCGAAGCCGTGGTAGATGGCACAGGTACAGGCACCTGGATGTACCAGCAGGATTTATGACATCACGACTAGTTTGGAACCAGTTGTGGTCCAATATGGAACTTACACAGGTGTGTTTTGGAAATTTGATGCCTCCAGTGCACAGACACCAAACAGCTAAACTTTTGAAATGAAACATATACATACATTTATATGTTTCTGTATTATTTAAAGCAGAGTATTTTATGATGTCTGGAGGGGATCTTTACATTTGCGTTTGTACAGAAGTTTTCTTTTTATGTTCGCCCTTCTCTCTCCCTTGCGTTCTCTTTTTATCTTCTTCCCTTTCTCCCTCTCTCCGTGACTCTTTTTTCCTTCTCTCACTTATTTTCTAACTAGATAGGAAGATGGTTTTATTTGCGTTTTGGGAGGAGAGAGAGATCATTCCCAAAAGAGAGAGAGAACCAGAACAGACACGACTCAGGAACGGGCATGTGAATCAACAAACAGACAGTAGTTTGTGATAAATCACTGTGTAGACACTTCTTAATCGAGTGTCCAGTATGAGACGGATTTACTTATTTTCAGTGTTCATCTCTATATAAGGGAGAAGAAAAAGCAAATAATTAATAATGGTAATAAAATAATGGTATAAAAACAGTTCTCTTAATGTCTGCTCACTAGTTCGGGATTTGGATGGAGTCTGGCCTCTGACAGCAGGCTACAGGACAATCAGTAAAAGACACAATTTTAATACTTAAGTATCTGTGGAAAGCCTGTCTGACGTTGAACTGAGTCAAGACGAACAAATGCATCGCCAAGCGCTGAATGTCACATTACATAATGTGTATGGATTTTCTCCTGCCCTACTTCAAACGTTTGCTGCGTATGTCTGTGTGTGAGCGGCGGGGGTGGGGCCAGCTGGCACAGCTGTCGATTGTCCTCACTCACCGGAGGAGTTATGTAAGGATCGGCTGTATCTGTGGCACCGCAACGCTCTCTCTCTCTCTCTCTCTGTGTGTGTGTGTGTGTGTACTTCATTTTGAGGGAGCTGCCTCTCAAATGAGGTACCTTGTATTCATCATGAAGTTGGAAGGTTTCGAAATAAATATCAGCAGGGATTCCTACAACCTTAAAATCTGTCCCACACACTGTACTAAGCGGGAAACTGGACGTGCCATTCGCTTTGAGGGAACACTGTGACATTTTGTCTAATATGCTAAATTTCCATGTGAAGCAGGGGAAATCAGAGAAATGGTGATTCTGCCTTTATAGGTCATGTTGTTCACCGCAGCCGGAAGTCTTGAGGGGGTTTCGGTGATGAAAGATCAGAGGGACGTTTTAATTATCTTTAAATTTTGTTATGGTACCGAGTCAAATGTGTCCTTTTTTTTCCAAAAAAATTCCATACCTGACAAATTGAAACTAACAGTCTATTTTGTGGGAATTTATTTGAACACAATCCATGCAGCCCAATCCTAAAATATGTTCTAGAATTCATACAGTTCCATTCCTGTTCACATTCACTGTCTCGCTGACAAACTAACATTAGTGTAAGGCAGTTGCATTCTACATAGACAGCATTACGCCTTCCCAAATCAAATCCAAAATGCTTCCTGTGGACCAATAGGAGCACAGAGTGCTCATCAACTGTGAACATGGAGAAGACAGGAATGATTTAGTATTTCACTTCAGTGAACCTGTAACCATGTGACTTTCAACCTCAGGTCAGAAGCATTATATAAATAATCCCCACCTGTGAGTCTGACATCCCCCTCTGCACACATCTGTATGCGGCTCACACACACACACACACACCACACACACACACACACACACACACACACACACACACACACACACACACACACACACACACACACACACACACACACACACTCACCCTCTTTCTACTGACTGAGAAGGAAAAATCGTCACTGGTTCCAGATTCACTTTTCAGTCAGAGAAGCCTGATTCCGTACAGAAGCATCGGTTATTGGTGGTGTCAGTCCCTCGCGGCTCACCCGTCACCTCTGTACATCGCACAGGTCGGGTAAGACAGCAGGCTCTGATTGGTCGAGGTCCGACATGTCGTCTGTCATGTCTCTTAGCAAAGTGACGGAAAGAATTTTGTGACTCTATGATCGATTGATCTGACAAACAACAAAAATATCATGTAGTCTGATCCTGGCTTCAGATCTCACCTACTCTAACACTTCTAGTAACCTTTACTGCATCAACCGTGAGACTGTATAGAACAGCAAAATATGACTGACCAGCTTTACATGACAACAGTATAGATGCTGTTTGCACAAAATATAATCAAGGTTGGAACTGTATCTGGTATTTGTAATGACACAATGAGAGTGGTAGTCACTGACACTCGAGCCTGCGGATGGAACACAGACCTGCTGCAGACGGCTGGAAAGATACTGAATTAACGAAAAGGGAAAGACGTCACATGTTTTGTTGATGATGACAGATGTTGGTATGAATCAGACATTGAACGCTGTCTTCCTGGGAAGGATAATGCAAATTGGAATAAAATTATGTTTATTCTGTATAATTAGATATGTTTAAAGGATGTGTAATGAAAATAAGACAAGACAAGCTTGAGTCAAAAGGGTTTGTGTCAGGTTTGAAGTCCACCGATTGAAGCGACAAAAATAGCCCGGAACAAAGATGTGCCGTGCCCAGAGCACCGTTGACCTGCTCCAAACAAGCAACAGCGGACAGGCCGTCAGCCTTGACACCGCACTTGCACTATGTTCCTGACTTGCTAGTGCCACAGGACCTCATGTTCTTTCCTCCTGCACCACCCCCCAGTATGGACTCCAGGAGCACTCTAGGAATAGTCAAATTATGTTTTTGTTTTGACAATGAATGGTTTAGCCTCTAGCAGCAGCTAGCAAGCCCTCAGTCTTTTAATCTTCTTTATTGGCTGTGTTTCCCATCGTATGCTGTAGTGTCTGAAGTGGTTTTGCTGCAGCCTCAGGCAAGACACTGATGATCCTACTGATGATCCTATGATTGACATGTGTTGGTTTATTAGGGACACCTAGCTAAAACTAAGTCAATCTAATACGACACACCTGCAATACATTTTACCACCATGAAGGTTCTAATTCTAATCATTTTTTGTTGAAATTGTTTTAGAGAGGTGTGGACGTAGTTTGTGGTGCTGTTGAATTGTATTGCCTACTGACAGGTGTTTCTGTGATTTAGCCTACACTCATTTATGAGAATGGGGAGGACACAATAATAGGAACATAACTGCTAGTTTAATTTGCCAATTAATTTCAGTTTATCCACTGTCCAGTTTTTCTCGGCTGATGTTTAGCTACCGCCAATGAAACAGGTAAACATGGACGGACTTGTGCATTATGGGGGAACAAGCATGTCGAATATAAGCTTGTTTCAAACAAGGACCTTCGTCTCTCAGCCATTGCATTACTTGACAATTCATAACATAGAAATGGTGTGGTGAATCCCATTTACACTTCCACAAGACAGTCGTGATGGTCAGATTTGCGTCCAACATGCTGTCACTCTTTGAAGTGAGAGTCTGTGTGGTGTGGGTGAGATTCACAGATGGTTCCATTGCTTCCATTGGTTCCATTCTTTCTTTTGTCAGGAGTGTGAATCCTCCCTACTATGTGGGCTCTAACATTAACCAAATTTTTGATCTCATCATGCTGAGTACCCAGAAGCACAGGTATGTTTATATAGCTTTTACTAAACTACATGTAAACCAGTTGATTAAAATGATCACTTACAGTTATGCACTAGTAAGAGGCAGATAGTTTGATGAGAATTGTGGAAATGGAGAGGAAAAACCATTCTGGGTTTGACTGGATTTGAATCTTTGCTTGTGTTTTGCTGGACTGGAAACTCCACATCACCCACAAACATAAATGTTTGTGTTTAAAGGAATTCTATTATAGCACCCAATAGTGTCCTCAATCCCCACATTTCCTTTCAGGTCACTGTTGAGGGGTTTATGTAATTTTTGGGAGATCTGTGTGTATGCATCTCTACCAATTTGAAAGTAACACAGAACACGACTGTGCTGTGCACAGTGCACTAATGACCTGACCTGAGCAGGCGACAAAGGACATTGGAAAAACTAGTCAACATTGGTGATAGTGACATCCCCTGATGCGCTTCTCTTGTCTTTGTGTTGGTCTGTTGTTAAATCCAATATTTTAGACCAGAGCAAGATGTCCCCATGACGTCTGGCCTGAATAAAGAACATTTGGTACAGATATTTATATCCCCTAAAGGTTTTGTTGACCGTCTAGCCTTTCCTTTAGGTCACCTTAGGGCAACATTGTCACTTGTACAAAGGGAATAAAATTGAATTTGCAGAGTGCCATGAAACTTACCGAGCACCAGACAATGAACCCCTCCGATTTTGGTAATGAGCTGTCCTCTAGTGCCCTCATTTGGCTGAAATCTCATCTTTGATCTTTGCGCACAAGATGTTTTATAAGTAATAAGTAAACCGTATGCTGAGCTCAATTGTGGTCTGCAGGGTGTATATACTGTATGAAAACAATGATGGGAAGGAATTAGTGAGGTGAATCTCACTGATTCAGGCTGCTGTTGGTGTATTGAGGCTCAGCCATATTAAATTCACACTCCACAGCTTTCTGCAGTTCTCCCTATTGGCCATTGCCAGGCCACGTGTCTAAAATACTACAAAAGTGATGATATTAACGTGGTGTAAACTTCTTTTCAGCATCAGGAATTGTTTGTTCTGTCCTACTATGATCTTGCGAAAAAATGCCGGATGCACAGAAGGGGCACATCGTCAGTTTGCATGTCTCTTTTCAAAACTAACGTATTAGTTCTAACAAGAGAAATCAAGTTCATTTTCATTTACACTGACAAGTCCAGCCCAATTGATTTAGCCCGATAAAGAACAATATCAGAATTTATACAGCCAAATCATGAAGGCGTAGGGCCAGATGTGGTCGACTGGTCACTGTTTTGTGGACCCTTGTTATAAACCAGTTCATATTACTTCCAACCAGTTTTTTTGTAATTTTTTTTAAAATCTGGGAGCCATTCCATGTTTATACACGCTGCAGACTGAATGAAAGTCAAAATAAATGAAGCGAGTGCATTGCTTTTATCACACTATATGACTGACAACAGCAAATGCCGTGACTGGTTTTTCCGTGATGGTATACGTGATCCTTTGATTTGACGGTAAAGCTACACATTCAGATGGCGAACACATTCTCCATCAGCAGCTGGTTACATACAGTTAAAGCGCCGTTCCTCTCCATTCCCGCTGGCTGCTACATTCAGCAGTCAACTGAAACAAAACTACCAGTTAGTATTAGCTGTCAGCTTTCAGGGTCAGTATAGTAAGTGGGTTAATCACTGTCATTGATCCCTGCTCTCGCCTCTGCAGTGGAGGTCAGATGTCACATACCATATTAAACCATAAACCATAAACCATATTATTCGTTATAGTATCTAACTTCTTTGATATTTTTGTGAGGTTTCCAGAAAAAGTAAATACATCATTGATGAGACACTTAATGTTGCAATGATAGCATGGATCAGAGTTTGAGCATACGACGCAAGGGGCAAGGCTTGATAATAACTCATTTATAGGACCCATTTCTGCAGCGTTCTCCGCAACGTTGTTAGAAATATAGTGAAGTGCTAAACCGTCATTTCATCAGGAATAAAAAAATTCATCCCGACTCGTGAGTGTCTTTGGCACTAACATGAGTGCATGAGGCTTTCCACAGATGGAGCTGACGCAGTCAGCAAACAGATGATGCAGATCTGCGCTGGTGGGTGGTCCATCATCCTTTTAGACTTTCGCATACACAATCACAGTGAACACTCAGTCTGCTGGGTTCTTTGGCCAAAGTTACATTAACATGGTGTGACAATGCAGCTGTAAGCAAAGACTGTTTGGAGTATAGTGACGTATTAAAATGGCAAATGGCTGCATTTATGTAGCGTGTTTATCCAAAATGCTTCGCAGTCCACCGCTCATTCATAAACTCACAAACACAAGCATCGACGGCAGCGAGCTACCACGCAAGGTACCAGTCTAACCATCGGCTCAGTGTCCTGCTCGAGGTCTGACGGAGCCCGGGTTCAGACTTTCAACCGGATGATGTGTGGGCGAGTCACGCTACCTACTGAGACACGGCCTGTTCTGCAGTTACAGTGGGATATGCAACAATAACATCAAATATTGTTAGCCACAGCCGCCGCAGTATTAAATCATAATCCTTGGAGAACTTCTTTGTTGGTGTGTTCAAGGAAACGCCATCTGACAATAAGGGGCTAAACAGCAAACTTTTTAAAGCAAAAACCAAGTCATTTTCACAGCACACATGCTTTACAGTGGTATGTCTGAGTTGATAAACCAACAGCCTCACTCTCGAATGGAAGGCTTTTGTTCAGCTTACTCTTAAATATCGTGGGCTGGCAAGTACATTGCCATATACTAAAAAATAATCTCGGTTTGCTGCTGATACCAGCTCTTGCACAGACTGGCTGCCTTCACCCACTTCCCATCCATGCGTAACTTCAGAAAGTATGCTGAAGAATACAGAAGAGACTGCTTGGGGGCTCTAGGACTCGACAGATTTGTTCACGGATGAGAGTCAGACAATAGACCTCGTGCTTGTTAGTCTGTGGATACTATTCCTGCTGCCTGTGGAGGTTCGCGAGACTTGCCGCCGCAGTTTGGTTGATAGTTAGACAATTTTTAGTGTCTGTTAGCGTTTTTCGTTTTGATTGAAATACTTGTATCCTCCTCAGTTCATCTTCGTATTTCTGCAACTTTCAGGATACAAGATACATCCAAGTTGGTAGAGTTTTGTTTATTTACTGTAAAAATAATGCAAATATATCATCAACACAATTATCACCGTAAGTTAAGTTGATTTCACATGTTATCAGCTTAATATAGCCTATATCTTAATATTTTGAGATGATAACGAAGCCTTTTATTTTACTGTCACTTGATACCTGAAACCTGAAAGGGGCATAACACCCAATATTCGAAAATTTGAAATACTCGAAATGCTTGAAATACTCGATACATTTAGAGATCCAAACACGGGTATACGGAGGCAACATAACATTCGAACGTCAAGTAACAAGTAATACTCCTATTATGATGACTACTACATGGGCAGCTTCACTTGACACATTTGGATGAAACAAGTATTCATCTTCATCAAAAGACCTCAGGTGTCATGACTGTCATCAGGTTTAATGTCACCTACTACTAAGTACAACTCACGAAAAACACGAAGCAAAGATCAAGTATTATTTTAATACACTACTTTTTTTCTGTAGTTCTAACTGAACAAAATGAACAGAGTGAGTGATGAAAATTTCTGATGTTCATGTCATCAATTTCCACCGTGTTATCAGATGGAAGTGTCCCTGCAACAAAAGAGAGAAAGAGGCTTACTGCTTGCGGACCGTTTTCTGTAACTCATCTGGAACATTGTTTGCTTTGGGTCAGGTTTAGGATTAATGTTAGAATTTATAATCAGTCCTTCATCATGGTGAAACAGAGGAAATAGGTCAGAGGCTGTAGGTGTTGGAAAGTTGAAAGGATCTCCCTGAATTGCGCATTGTGCTGTTGAATGGCATTTTATTTGTCATGGAAATGGAGTGGGCGATGGATGAGAGGGAACAGTGATAACAGAGAGAAGAGGAGCAGGTGTGTGTGTGTGTGTGTGTGTATGTGTGTGCGTATGTGTGTGTGTGCATATACATAAAAATACAAAGATGCGCTCTGTCTGTCGAGGGGACTGAAACCATCACATCGCACCATAACAACATTAAGAGCTTTTTTTCTCCTGTGCTTTTATACCTGTTCCTACCCACACTATATAGATATATGATAGCTATGAATATATATATATATGTATATATATATATATACAGTAGTTATATAAATATTTTTATATAACACTACCCACACTATATAGATATATGATAGCTATGAATATATATATATATATATATATATATATATGTATATATATATATATACAGTAGTTATATAAATATTTTTATATAACAGTCAGGACAGGGTACAGTTAAGTAATGCTGGCATCATAATTCCAATAAAGATGTTGAAAGGAGTTTGATAAAGCAGTCTATTTTTAGTAGTTCCTGTAGGCATTTGTGATTCTTCCATGCAACTTCACTTGCAGTTTTATCCAATTTTTGTAAAATATCTGTAAAAATGGGAAAAAATGCCATCACCCAACAAGCTCCACCAACTCAGATGTCAACCATTTCTAACATTAAATAGTACCTCAACTCAGCCATCTCGAACGCATTACCTGTGACTAACCCAGTACACGGCCTGGGATTACACACTACCTGAAAGGGCAAATTCAGGACAAAAATTGCCCTAGTAAAGTTCAACGTCCTGGCTGGCTGTCTGCACAAATTGATCTTATTCTATGAAGTACCTATGATGAACTGGTCTAATACTTCATCCTGTTTCTTTCTTTCTTTTTTTTTTTGTCCATGGCATCAGCATGTTTCAGTGTCAGTCTTCAGTGTCTGTATGCAATATTCAATATTCAATTTGCAAAATATGCAAATTTCCTGGCCAGTTTCCAAATGTCTTTCCACAAAAAACAAAAGAAACAAAACAATAGCATTAGTGGTTTTAGAAAAAGGCTCAGGAAAGACACCTGTTTACACCTGTTTCCATTCAAGTGACAGCCCAAACCAAGTTGTTTACGTACCTAAAGCCAAACCAAACTTTAATCAGAGATCAAAAATGGTTGCTTTTTGAAACGCTGATTTATGATGGGTTTGGGAAGGCACTGATGGATACTGTTGTCCTGTCTGTAGTGGCATCAGGTCAGAAAACGCTTCTATTCGCCAGCCCTTAATTTGAGGGCTTAGAAAGTAAGTATCTTTGCGGCTGTCTGGTCTTAGGGTCATGGCAGGACTAAAAGCAGCATATGAAGCCTGTAAATTCTATTGGGCAGCTCAATCACGGCTCAGGAGTTTAATTCACTCTTGTTGCTTGATTGGACGTCACTTTGTCATTGGTTTGATTAGTCGTGTGGTAAAAACTACTAAGTATGGGAATAAAATTAAGTGGTGGAATGTAACTAAGTGCATTTACTGAAAAATTTGAGGTACTATTACTTTACTTTATGTTGTCTTTATACTTCTATTCCACAACATTTATCTGACAGTTTTAGTTATTAATCACTTGGAAGATGAGCTCATAACATATGACACATTGTTATAGATTTGAATATTCATCTATATATTAAGTAGTTAAAAATAACACCACCTCATGCTTCTTATACACCAACACACCGCTATTGACTATCCAGTTACATAATATATATAATATCACACTCACAGGATCTGAACCAACTGTGCTAAAAATCATCTAATGCCAGACATTCCAGTTATTCCATACTTGATGCCACTGACTGTAAATTTTGCTTCTGAATTCCTGGACCTGCTGCAATGCTTCAACGTCACACAACACAGGAAAATCCCCGCTCACAGCCGTGGTCCTAAGGCGCGTGGACTTGGCCCGTTCCACGTAATAATCATTGGTCCCAAATCCCTAACTAAAGCCACGTACAATTTCTGCCCTCAGCACTGACAACTCTACTCCCTTTCCCTCCCCACATATCCACAACCTGGGTGTCATTTTTGCCAGCGACCTCTCGTTTGGGCACCATGCAAATTTCATCACCCAGACTGCTTCTCTTTTTTTGGATCTGAAGAACGTAGCTCGCCTCTGCCCATCCCTCCCCCTTTCTGCTGCCAAAACCCTTCATCCATGCATCCATCACATCCAGACTCGACTACTGCAACAGTACAGTACGGAACATCATTCAAAATCCCCAATGAACTCCTGTACATCCAGAACTCTGCTGCTCGCAGGCTCACTCGCCCGTGCGCCCGTTGACAACATCACCCCAGTCCTCAAGAACCGTCACTGGCTTCCAACCACTTCAAACTCCTTCTCGTTACTCACAATACCCTCTGCAACCATGCCCCCTCCTACCTCCCTGACCTTCTCCACCACCAGATGCCTTGCAGCAGTCTCTGTTCATCAGATGCCAACTTCTTATCCCCACCATTCAGGACCAAGCACTGGACCCGGGGTTCTTCATTGCTGCTCTAAACCTCTGGAACTCTCTCCCAAAACAAATCTGTGACTGTACCCACTTGCCCACATTCAAAAAACTACTCAAAACTCACTTTTTTAGAACTTCTTTAATCTCGGTTTTAAATGACTATTGATACTTAATGTACCTTTAGTGTTTTATATTATTTGGTATTTTTCTTCTGTGTAAAGCATCTTTTAGTAACATGAAAAGTCTTCTATAACTAAAATGTAGTATAATTATTGTTATTATATTCAAGGGAACCTTGTTTCTGGATACGGAATCTTATAGTAAAATGAAGAACTGGTCGTGGACTGGGCTCGTCTGGCTATTTCACAGCTCCCTCATGTGGTCATTTACAGTAGTACATAGAGAAGGGCAGAATGCCTGTTATTTACAGTGTGTGTGTGTGTGTGTGTGTATGTGTGTGTATGTGTGTGTATGTGTGTGTGTGTGTGTGTATGTGTGTGTGTGTGTATGTGTGTGTCTGTGTGAGTGGGTTTCAGTAAAGCAGTTTCAGGCACTGTCAGTCACCAGGCAAGTAATGTTGTTGATGCTGTGCGGAAAGTGGCCTAATTGTGACACACCCCCCCCCCCGCATTAAGTCACAGTATTCATTCTGATTTAGACCACTTTTATACGTGATCCTAAATTTGATACGTATCTAATTTAACAGTAATATCAGAGCAACTTTTATGTCACTCGATTGCATGATTTTTTAAAGGGCAAGGGCATGATTTTGTATTTTTTTCCCACTAGCAAGTACTTTGTGTGTATCCAAAGCCTGATGTATCTCATTCCTCTGTGCCATAGAGCTCTATTGTTGTCCAGAAACAATCAAATCATACCGGTGAGTCATGCTGACGCGCTGGGTGGCTCGTTCCTTCATCGCCATGAACACACACACGGTAGAGAATTTTACTCAGTCCCACATGCACCATCCTGCTGACCCAAATACTCACCAAAGCACCAAATGTGGATTAATCCGCTGCTGAACATAGAAAAAAAAAGACTGCAGTGACCAGCTGTTTTAGGAAATGAATGTCTTAGAAATATAGATTAAATATTTGTGAGGTGTTTTGAAGGATTTACTGGAATGGAACCAGTGGATTTGGGGCTGAGAACCGCAGACAGAGTAGGGAAACCACTGAGAGTCGGAATAACACACTGATGTCCTTCATGTCTTGAATCTCTTGCTTGAGTGAAGGTGGATGGCGGCTGTAGTGGAGCTGTTCAGTGTCAGAGCGGCACAAGGCTCTCTCTCCCGCTCTTCCCTCGCTGTGTGAGGTCAGAAGGGTATGACGGCTCCACGCGCTGTCTGAGGAGTGGGACAGCGCCTTGTGCCATCGTCCCACCTGGACAGAGGTGAGGACAGTGTGAAGCGTGAAGCTGACGTTTCGGGGTTTGTAGTTCATTGAACTGGAGTTCTTCTTGTTCTCTTGGACTAAATCAGCATATCTAGGAGTAATCATCATGCCATCACAAGAATATAACAACATTTGTGATTATGCGTAAAAGGAAATATCATTTTGCCAACTACTTCCATCTTCCTTTTTCTTTTTTCCAGTGTGCCTTTCCACTGACATACCCGTTATAACGTCACAACACTGTGCATTGTGGGCTCAAACTGGCAGCCAGAGAGCCCGAAGCTTGATTTGATTTTAGAGCGGAACGGCCCTGAGCCCTCACAGACTTAACAGGAGCATGCGACACTCATTTGAGAGCTTGAATTTATGATTTGTGCACCGCAATAAATCCCGAAATTTCCTTTTCTGGTCTAGTCTCAGATTTGGTGAAGATTTGTCGTTTGTTCTCTAGTAATTAGCAGGCTACCGCTCAAGTTGCTGGCCTGACTACCAGTTAGGGGTTCTGTGTCTTGCTCAAGGAAAGGAGGAGCCGGAGATCAAGCTGCGGACAAGCCAAGTGCGGACAAGTCTCCCCATCTTCTAAAACACAGCCACGCCGTCTGTTTTTGGTTTTGTCCTGTAGAACATCGGTGACATCCAATATTTTGAATGATAATCATCTCAGCTTTACAAACTTTAAGGTGGCTGGTATATACAGTAAGAGTGTAGGTGCCATGTCAACAAGTCGACGTCCATAAGAAGTCAAAGAGTCGAATAAACGCTGTGGCTGGTTAATGTGTATGTTTTCATGAGACAGATTGTCATTCACGTGATAGAGGTCCACTGGTGTATGAGGACTCCACACGGGTGACTTCAGTCAAAGTGACCTCCATTTCATTTGTGTCTGCAGTAACATTTCATAATTGCTGTCTTTACCTACTTTGGTAAGTTCAGGAGTGTGACTTGTTCCGACTGGTGGCAGATATTAGCCACAATAAGAACATCATGTAAATATTGCGACAAAGACTACATTGCAGCAGTCAGTCAGGAGTGGACAGCAGTAGTCAATGAGAGATTTTCAGTCAGGCACGTGACAGGGCAGCTAAGAGCGAGGACCCGATTGTTGTCATTATCCACTTCCTGGTTTTAGCCGGGCGGGTAGTAGAAGATCAGAGTGTGTTAACGAAAGTGCCTGTGTAGCGGTGTGACCCTCGGCTGTGTCTGCGTGGGTTGTCAACGTCCAACTCCCGCGGAGTGTGATTAAACTCCGCAAGAGACTAAAGAAGAGGAGAGGGGAGGAGGAGGGGAAAGAATCTGAACTTGGTGAGGAAGGCACGCGAAGAGGAAGAAGAGAGGGAGGAGCAAGACAGAGAGGTGAAAAGCTGAAGAGCAAACAAAGAGGAGAGTGAGCGCTGACTGGTAGTGACAGGAACACTGGACTGCTACTGCACTGATACTGACAGTGCTGCCGCTGACAGCACTACTACTAAGTGGCGACGTAGTGAGGAATGCTGGGAGGGATTATCCCTCCCTCAGGACCCAACACTAATCCCTCTCTCTACACACACACACACACACACACACACACACACACACACACACACACACACACACACACACACACACACACACACACGCACGCGCCTTGTGTATCTTGTAAAAGACCTTTGGCATGTGGATTATTGACATTGCCGCCTCTGCAGGGTAGCCATGTTTGAAGTCCTAGAGCAGTTTAAGTGTAGTAATAATTCATTGTAGTTGTATGACTGAGTTTAATACTTTTAAAAATGGCCGCTTGAATTTAGTACCTTCATTATACCACTTTGTTTTAACCTAATTGTTGTATATGGTGGATGGTAACATTTATACCTTCATTTCTTTAACCTTAATACTAAAGTTTGCAGTGCTGTTGTTAATGTACCATTTATTTTAGCGGTCTCATGACACTTTAAGTATAGTACACATAGTAGTTGGAGTAAAGTGTGGCCCCTTGCCTGTACTAGAGCACAGTGTACACACTTCACATTTATTGCTATTGGTCGATTTCCCCGCCACGAGGAACCTTACGACTTATTTGCAAGTCAGTGACTGTAGCGAAGCAGCTGGGGTCAGGGAGCCCCCGTCCACTATCTGATCAGAGAGGCCGAGAGCGCGGGGAGGTCTGCACATTTGAAGGCCGATTCCACTTGCGGCTCATGGGTTTCACGGAGCACCCTGAGGACCTTCGGTCAGGAGGATTGTAGCTTCTCGTCTATATGGAATTCCGCCACCCCACCAAGAATTCCTTGGGGAATATTTGGAATACTTAAAGAAACGTTTGGAGTTCTCCTCTGGGATTGTTTGGACTACACAGGGGATAATCAAACGTAATTCACACAAGGACTCCTTTTTTCTAAGAATATTGAAACATTTTGCAAAGACTACCCAGAATTCCAGGAGCTGTAGCTTATCCCACCAAAATGTGACAGCGCATGAGAACGCAGTGACTGAACATATTGTCTGTCATGGATCCGGACCTGGGAGCAGACGCTGATGGGGCAGGACTGACGACCTGTCGTGGGGCAATTGAAGAAAAGAGGTTAGAGCTGGAAAGAGAAGGGGCACTAAGAGTAAAAGGAGACGATGGCGAATTCAGCTCGGAGTCCTCCTCCTCTAATGGCTCACTGCCCTCCTCCTCGTCGCGCTCGGCCTGTGTGGAGGAGGAGAAGGAGATGCTGACCGGCTGCTCCAGGTCTTTCACCGGACTCAAGCTCTTCACCAGGAGGTAAGACGGCATGAGTGACAGAGAGTGAAAAACAAGTTCCAAAATATTAAACGGTTTTTTAAAAGATACCACCACCACCACCACCAGTGTAATACCTAACATTGACCAGCAGGTGGAGGCATTGGCTCAAACTCAGCCTTCTGCCCAGATCAGGCAGGATGTGAACAGATGTGAAGTACCTGCGAAGTCACACTGAGGCGGCTCACAGCTGTAGTATCGTAATCTACGCCCTTCTATCTGTGCGAGGACACTTATTGACGTAATGCGGTCCCTAGCCCCTCACCCTAACCTTCACCTCACCCTAACCCTTTGTCCCTAATTGGACAAGCTGTCCGCAAATAACTGGTCTTTAGTCTGAAATTTCCCCAAAAGTAGCCTATGACTGACAGACAGACAGACAGTAACACACACACACACACACTCCAGACACACTTCTGTAGACCCTCTCTAACGCACGTAGGGCCTTGCACATTTCTTGTAAATTTTATTACATTCTACTGTAGACCGCCCCCCCCCCCCGGCCCACAGATCTGCAGACATTAGATAACAAACCCAAATGTTAATGCCTCCTATCTTATCAAAGGTTTAGTTGTCACGTTTGGGAAAGAATCTGGGTTTTTTTTTCTTTTCGCAGTGCCATTTCCTGCCGTACCGGTGAGTCAGGGCAGGATACGGAATATGTTTGTGTGTGTGTGTGTGTGTGTGTTCTTGAATGCGTATGTGTGTATAACCTTGCCAGTGGCTCGCTAGTCATCATGTCAACAGAGGACACGACTCCCACGGCAACAGGGGGCCATGGTTGTCATGCCAGTGGGAACAGCGAGGACAGTCGTGCCTCCGGCGTGGCTAGACACTCCAACTGTCAGCCTACATGGGTGAAAAAAACCGAGGGATGATGGCACAGCACTAGGGGCTAATTTGGTTTGTCTGGTGCCCGTTTAGCAGGCAGAAGATGCTGAGTAGTTGTGAGCATGCGGCATTACCCTGGTGAAACTCTTTGACTTTGTAAATCAGAGGAGGCTCATGGTGATTATTGGTTTGCAACTATTTGTCAACTTCTGCTGATTAATTATCATAGGGCTGAAAGATATGAGGACAATATCTAAGGGTGATTTTTTTTCTGAACAATGTTGTGGTTAAGATTTCAATAAAATCAACTTCAGGCCTCTACATTGGAAAAAGAGAAGTCTGTATCCAAAGTAAAGTTTGTAAAATAAATTTATCTTGTTTCCTCTTTAAAACAATCAGGTAAATGCTTGTTGTTCTCCTACAGGTTCTTACGGTAACACTTTATAATAGAGCCCACGATTTACAGGGTAATTTTGTTGCATGCATCAGGTACCACTAGCCTAGAACATTTACTGGTTCTTAGATATAGGCACGGTGGAAAAGACAATATTTATGTCTTCCACTTCATTGTCTGATTTGAAATAAGGATTAGTCAAGAAGTGGGGCCATACTTCAGAAATTTGCTCCTAGGAGGAATGTTCGTCCAGCACTACTTAAATATAATTTATTTCTCCTCTTCTCTCCCTTCTTCCCCAGTCTGATATTCTCTCACTTCACCTGTGTTTTAAGTACCTTTAGAAACCACTAAGTATTTGACTGGTGTCTCATACATACAACAGCATTACACTGTAAATTGCAGCCTATAAAGTGTTACCTTTAAGTTTTACATTAATGGTATTCTTGAAAGTAGAGTAATTTCCATATATAGTCATATCATTCAAAAGTTGTATTACTTTTTTGAAATCAGCTGAATATTACCAACTCTTAGTAATAATGACATACTGCATGTAGGTCTTGCCTAATCAGGCAAACGTTTTGACCTGGGACTGATGATCCCTGGATACTGTTGACAGTTTTTTCACTTCAGCGGCTGAGCTAACATTAGCCTGACTAGCAGGATGAACTTCCCCCCCAATCTGCCCCCAAAACCCTGTTAGTCCTGATTCTCATTATATAAGGTGATGAACTTTAAAAAAAAAAAAAAAAAAAAATGGTATGATGTGCTTAAAAGTTGGACCGGAAGATTCTGACTGCTGTTCAATATATTTGCTAGCATTGACCCTCACAACAACAGAATTAGCTAAAGGCTAATACTAGCTAGTGTGGTGCAATTACCTAACAACAAAACGACGGGTCGACTTTTTAAAAATCAAAATGTTGTGCCTTTGCTTTACTTTCCATTCTTTAAATGTAAATAGTACAGACACCACCATTCAGAGAGTTCGATAACACACCTAAGTCATTTATTGTGGTAGGCCTGTTAATGTTAGTTAGCTGACTACAGTGACAGTTGGCTACCGCTAGTTAATTATAGCTTTCAGCTCTTTTAGCTTGTTAAGCCATAACTAGCTAATATTGAAAGTTATAAGTTAAAGTATAAATACCATTGCTACTCTTTCAAATTGTAATTTGGATTTCAAAACAACCAGTTGCCCACTGTGATCCCCCAGTATGAACACAGTAAAAACACAAAAATTAGGACATTTGTGTTGGTTCATTGTTCATCTTGATTAAAAGATATAGAAATAAAAAAGTGCTTGTTTTGATAAATTAATATTATTGTTAATTTAAAAAAAAGTATTAAATTTGAGGGTTAAAGATGGACAAAAAAGAAAAAAAAGAAAAAAAAATGTCAAAGAAAATTACATAGAAATGACAAAGGTAAAGTCAGTATTTCTGTATGCAGTATGCATGGGTTGGTCTGGCTTGTTGGAAATTAAATTGGTTAATGATCAGTGACTCTTGAATTACTCATAAAATGCGTGCCATAGAAAGGGGATATAACTATGTAACTCACTCTCTCATTGCTCATTGTAAGGCTTCACAATCAATCTTTCTGAGGCATTCTCTGCTTCCTCTTTTGCACGGTACGTTTGATGTCTGAGTCCGTGTGTGTGTGTGTGTGTGTGTGTGTGTGTGTGTGTGTGTGTGTGTGTGTGTGTGTGTGTGTAGAGAGAAAGAGAGAGAGAGAACATTTATCAGTTTTGCACTCAGCTTGTCAAGGAAGTACACCGAGTTATTTTAGTCCTCTCTCACGCGTGCTCTCTCTTTCTCTCTCTCTCTGTGCCACACCCACTCTCTCTCTCTCTCTCTCTCTCTCTCTCTCTTCTTCCCATCACACCGGCGAAGTCTCTCACCCCTCCCTCTGTCTCTTTCTCTCACTCTCTGCTCCCCATTAACGGTCACAGTACACCAGGGTTTAGTGTGAGCTCGGCAGATACATAGATTATAGAGAGGAGTGGAAGCATGGATGGATAGTTTTTCCCCCTACTTTCTCAGGTTGGCTCCTAATTTATTCTTTGTTTTTTCGAACATTTATTTTATAATTTAGCCAAAATTGATTTCAGACAGTGGTAGAAATTACTTGTGGTTTTGGGTGTTGTGCTGGATAATAAACAGTAGAATCAACAGTTTAGTCTTCAACTCTGTGAACTCTGTAATACTCAGCAGGCTCAGTCAGTGTAGTGTTGTTGGTGGGCTGATGCAGTGCTGTGTTCTTCGTAGTTTTCAGTCAAGTCAGACATAAATAAAGGCAATAAACAAGCTGATACAAGGGCGCTCTGTGACAAATAAGGCAAAAAATATGGATTAAAATGAATCTTGCCAACAAAAATACACTTGCCCTTGCCAGGTCATGCAAGCCTCAGTGTTTCTCACAACTTTAGGCTTTCTTCATGGTCACCGACCCCTTTGTGGGAGGAGTTTTACAACAAAAGGCTTTGGGGGATTCTTTGTAGTGTCTAAAAAAAAAAAAGTCACTTCTTCTTTATTGAGAAATGTCATCACTGTTTCTCAATATGAAACAGTGTCTTTGTTTCCGAATTGTGCTGCCCCTGCTCCCACTTTGAGTATGAGCAAATTCTAGTTCTATTGTGGTTTAACGAGCATTAACAAGCAGCTGATGTGGCGCAGTCGCTGGTGCTGTCAACTATCTTGACGCAAAACAAAAACCAAGCCGTTCTTGGACATTTAACAGACTAACAAGATGCAACATTCAAAGTGCTTAGAGCCAAGGTGAAACCAGAGCTTACGGGTTCTGTTGCAGAACTAAGAAAACCTCATTCAAAAGATATTTGCAACTATGCCAATAATTAAAAATACAGCGTTGGAGCAAAGCCTTTCTCAGTGTATTTCATGTGGCTTGTTTTTGTATGTCTAGATAAGGACGGAAGTTTAAAAAAAAAAAAAAAAGATCTAGTGTTGTTGCTTATTCAATATCTCTGTCTTTTAGCCGTCTTTCATGAACACCATTTTCCATAAGCTCTAGACCTTCGCGGGCTAAGGCATCGCGACACAACAGACGCCGCGAGTCCATGCACGGGTCAAGGGGCCGGGGGGCTGGCTGATATGTATGTAATAACAGCAGGGCAGAGAGGACTGAATGCTGTAAACAAACTGCAGAGATCCCAGCTGTTCTTAATACGGGCAGCTGTAGAAACCCAACTGTGCCTAACTTGTCTCGCACCAGGCCGCAGACGGACATAGTCAGAGAGCAGCAGGTGATCATAGTGGAGCATTTAGCAGCTAAAGAGCCAGGACTTAGTGGACTCTGAGGACTTAGTGTAGACTAAAAAAACAGAGTGAAAAAGAGAATGGTGTTGGACACTTTTCTACACTTTGGTCAGTGCCCAAGAAAAGCAAATTACAAGGAGTAAGTAAGTAAATGGATGATTAATGATAGAAGTGGAAACACGAGCTACTGAGCTACGTTCAGTGAAAGGGTATTATTATTTCAAGGTTTTTTCTCTTGTTGTGCTTAGTGTCCACGTCATTTTCTCATATTCATGTTTGTAAAAATCACTTGGCTGTAGCAGAGGTGCTGGGGGATTAGGCTGAGCAACATTACTGAAGTGCCTGTACATGTGGGCTGGTGGAAATGTGTGTTTATGTGTGCAATTTAAATCATCGGGCTGACATAAACGCAGCTGTTTAGGCTGAGAACATGTCACCATTTAGACTGATAACAGAGAGAGAGAGAGAGAGAGTCGTGAAGAGAGTGTGAGAGATGGCTACTGTTTAGAGTGAAAACATATCTACACGGGAATAGAGAGAGAGAGAGAGACGTGCCTGGTAGACACACACCAAATATATTATAAAAATCAGGTGACAAATAATTGACAAAGTTGCAGTTGTCATGCATAATAGAGATTACTAGCTCCACGAAACCAAACGACATCAGTCCAAGTTGAATATACACTGACTGATTTTCTATTAGTGCTTCAAAACTGAGAGTTTGAGAGTTGACTGTTAACAGTGCTGAATTTTGAACACTGTGACAAGAGAGCTTGTAGAGGGGGAAGGTTCTCCGTTGCCTCACCCAACCAATTCCCAAGGCCTTCAACCACCCTGCGTATAATCTGGAAAATCATGTTTATACACCATGCTTATTTTTTTTTTGCCATTTGGAGAAAACATAATCGCTGCATCATCCGTGTTCACTGGCAACGCTTTGCTTCCCAGTCCGGGAGGGGTTTGTGGTTTTCGTTCCTGCGCAGGAGTCGCAGGGAGGTGGTCGGCGTGGATGGCGTTCGTACAAAGAACAGGTGTCTGCAGCCGTTGACATCCAGACTGTGGTTAAAGTTAGGAAAAGAGACGTAGAGAAAAATGTTTCGAAAATAAACATGTCCTGTCTCATGCTTCAAGTCAATGTTGACTTTTTCAGTATTTACCCAAACCACCAGTTTCCTGCACAGACTAAATAAATAAAAAGGTAAAATGTGCTTTAATTGTCAGGAGCAGATGGTGTAGGAACAAATGAGATACACTGTCAGTGAACCTTTTACAGCGTGAACAATTTCCCTACTAATAATAATTATGCTCATAATAATAATAATAATAATAATAACTTAATTTGTGTAGCACCTTTCTTATTGTTGTTCCAAAGTGCTTTAATGAGACACAACAGAAAATAATACAATTATACAGTAAATAATAAAACCAGATAAAAGTAGAAGAGATGAAATAATAACAAAAAAGATATTACTTTATTCAATGACTTTCTATCGATAAAATGTTTGTGTGATCATTTTTGCCAGAATCAGTTCATCCACACAGTGACAGTACATGGATAATGATAAAATACTCACAAAGTAAGCAAAGTCAAGTCAGAGAGCACTCCTTCATCCATCCCTCCCTCTCACAACCACTTCTATACCAACTTTACAGTAATAGCAGCTCAATTCTATTGTGGCCTGTTTTTTTGTTTTTTGCATGGTACGCGTTACTTCCTCGGTGTTCCATTCCAGCCCTCTAGATACATCTGTGAAATCTAGAAGCCGTCTTTGTACATCATCAAAGAAGGGGGATTTCCGCCTGCAGCCTATCAGCCTGTGTGCAGCTTTCATGCCAGCCGTGGCCAGAGATGCCTACGTTTGACACCAGGCTCCACGGTGGAGCTGTCTTGCAACAAGCCTGCTGGTTGAGTGGGGAGTCGGTTGGGCCAGTTGCGTTTGAGCGCATCCATGACGCTTTCACTTTGTGTGCACAGGGCGCTCTTTGATGAGGCTGCGGCTTTTATTTCATGCCAAGTGTGGGGAGTAAAGTATGTCCTCTGTATAAAATTAAAATGAGTATCATGATGATTGGGGTTCCTGGAAGATAGCTGCATTTTATGTAAAATGAGTTGCCAATCCAGATTGGAGCCGTGTGAGGATAGGTCTGCTTTCCGTAGTCGCAGGTCCGCGCAATTAGTGAGATGGAGTTTACTACAGAGACCGGGCCCCTGGGCCTGCTCAAATGTGTAAAATGGACGTGCAAAGAGAGGTGTGCTCTATGCCGCACCTTGCAACTAAAGATAAAAAAACCAAAGAGGTGTTAAGTAAATTCAGATGCTTCTAGACATCTTGGAATCAATGAGGTTTTATGTTAGAGTCTCTCCTTCCCTGTATAATCAGAAATGATTTATGATGTAAAGTCTTTCCCATGAATGGGAAAGTGGTCTCAGACTTTTTTTTGGACTGCACTGTACGTGTGATGTACTGTGATGGAAAGCAGAGCCTGGTCATTCCTATCCCGACTGCTGCTCAACCAGCGATACTTCAAAAAGTTTTCTTGCATATCTCACACATAAAAATAGCCTTTCTGGGCTCTGGGAAGATTTTGCAACATTCATGTTGATTGTTGAACTCGTATGGCATTTGATGTATCCTGTCAACACACAATAGCAAATGGGACAAACGCCAGCAGGGCTGATGACTCACTGCACTGTATCCTGCGATGTGTCTTGTCAGCCAAACTACAGAATCCTCAGAGGTTGTTGAATTGTTTTTCTTTTGGGGCACAAAATTAATGCCTGAAGTAGAAGAAGCAGGTTGAGGCAAATATCACGACAGTGAAAAGTGAATTGCAGTACGGGACAGTTAGATTTTCTACAGACAATGTAAAATAAATCATATACACATCCTCCCTTACGATAAAGCACATTGGAGGCTTATAGAGGTGTAAAGATGCAAGCGTTAGTTCTCATTGCATTGCTTTAGATAGCTAGAAGGCTTAGTCTCACCCCAGTAGAGGAAAACCACATTGCCATAGAACACTCTTTATGACTGTGTATTCTTATTGTAAACCACTATTTTTTATGTAAATATTTGATTCACCAGCGCAGAGCTCTGGATAGTCTCAGACACCCGCACACACGCTCGCACACAGGCGGACAGAACCTCTCTATTCTTTCCATGAAGTGCATCCATGTGGTCCGCCTGAGGTAGTTGACCCTCCAGTAGTGGTCTCACACCGTTTTGTACCGGCGTTTGTTCCTTGTCACCCACCAACTCTCAGCGTTGTTTTTTTTTTTTTTAAGCATGACCCCGATTCTTCCATGACCTTAGTCACGTGTTTAGTATTGTAACCCTGACGACGGCCCCCTAACCTTAATAAAGTTGTCATTTTAGCCCAAACCGCAATATTTCCATACACCTCAGGGATTTGTAACAGTTTTGGAAGACACAGACGGATGGATTCATCCTGCCGATAGGGACGTCAGACCAGAGAAGACTTTTTCCTGTGCAGAGGGCTAGGACTTGTTGCACTGTGAATATTCGTGGTCTCCAGAGGATGAAGCCTGATGCTTTTGATGACTGTATCTTTCATCCTCCATCCTGCTAAAGTGTCCAGTACACAAAATGTACACAAAAAATATTCAAATATACACTCTGTTGCCAGTTTATTAGGAACACCTAATGAAAACTAATGCAGTCTAATACAGAAGTCCTGCAATAAATTATACATTCATGACGGTTCGACTCTATGGTCATTTTGGAGGCTGCATTTTGCGGTGAATTATACTATGCTATACGATTTATATCATTGAAAGTTGGCTGAACAACAGAAACACCTCTCCGTATGATGCAATACAGCTCAACCGCACCACAAATTCCCAGTGCAGGCTTGCTCTCTCCCAGGGAAAAAAAATGTCAACATTGCATGTATTTCCTAACATAGGCAGACGGAATGCCATGACATTTGCTTAGAACACTCGTACTCTCAATGGGACGGACCCTTTTGATTCGACATCCTGGTTGTCATTCCTGTCGAGCCATCCTCAGGACACGTTGCATTATAACTGGTACGGTCCTGAGAATAGGAAAATCATCAGTTTCCTGTCTGTTCTGTGCAACGTTTCCTTCTTGTGAGGAGTAATTGATATTTTGGCCTCTTAGGGCTGGTGGTAGGGCTTTATTTATAACAATGCTATACATTTAAGTATAAATGAAAAAGTAAAATGCACGTAAGCAATAAGTGAGAATGGTCTTCCTCTGTTTGCATGGCCCATACTCCAATTACATGCAGCTGTTTTTGACCTTCCTCTGTGTTTGTCTCTCACCCAGAGCATGCTGGGAGAACCTGCAGCCTCTAACTTGAAGTAGTGAAGCAGATTTATGCTGCATTCCAATTCATAGGAAACTCCTTCCCAAACCAGCATTTCACGACTCAGTACTTCACGACAGTTGGACAGGGTTGACGCGTTCCCAACGCTCCTTCAAATACAGTGGAGAAATTTGGCCTCTGTTGCCCACATTTGAGGTCTCAATGCCCTTGAATCCATCGCTCCCCGGCTGCGTGTTTAATGATGCATTCAGCTCATCCTTGTCAAATTGTAAAGTTGACAGGACATTGACGGATGTTGACATTGGATTTACCAGGAGCTAGCTTACATGTACTGTGCGTCCCATTAACTGGACCAATCAAAGAGCCACACCAAAGAGTAAACATTAGAAGTGAGGCATGAAGTCCTCCAACCTAAACGACCATACAGGTCATTTGTCCCTACCCTCTGATACGACCCATAGGACTGTCTCCGGGAATAGCGCCCCTACGGCGGCGAGCGTACCGGACCTTCATTGTCATGGTTACAATAATAAATATGCAGAGTGTAAGGACACTGGTGTACCAGACCTTCATCATCATGGTTACAATAATAAACAGACGGTTAAGCTTATGGAACGGTCCCGCTTAAAAAAAGATACCAACGTCGACTATTGGTTTCAAGCAGGAAACAAACAGTTGTCTCTCGTGACATATCGACCCATCGATCCACCCCAGGCTCCTCTTAATATAGACTTTGTCTCTCTATATACCATGTCAAACATCTTCCTCCTTCGCTCCTATCATAATTACTGCAGCTGCTAGAGGTCGCTTAACAATAACATCTAACAAAGAGTCGTAATACGCTGCGTGCACAGACGGCCTATGGGTTTGTTTTTTTAATAGAAGGACAGGCTCCTGTTGTTCTTAGCAGTCTGGACATGTTGTTTTTCACTACATGGACAGGCTGTTAGAGGAATATGCACACTTTATGACCGAGAAGTTGAGAATTTATGAATATATTTACCACCTAGTGCACTGTTTGCGGTTGTCCATCATATGTTGCACTGGAACATCACAACTTGTAAACCTGCAGTGCACGATGTTAGATTGGGTGGTATTACAGGTTTACATTACAGTGAGGATAAAAGGTGTATTTGTTCACCTCGTCTCACAGACACTGCGGTTAAAAGGTCTGAAAAAGTGGATTGTTAAATTGAGATTTTTTTTCTCACACAGCAGGTGTCCAGTTATGTTGAAATGTAACACCTGAGCCCTGCTGATGTCAGCAAGAACACTGTTGTCACGTACTGCATGCCCCTGTTCTCAGGAATTTGGACCCCCCATTCAGAGGAGTCCTGCTGTCTTTAAACGAAAGTCCCAATTTCTGGAAACGAGAGACAGAAAGACACTTGCCTGTCTGCATATGCCGTTTGAAATATGTCTGTCATTTTTTCTGTCGCAATTCAGCCAAACAAAGAGCCTTAGCGGTGTTGGCATGCAAATACACACTCAGGTGGGTAATGTTGTATTACTGAGTACTGTCATCTCATGTCTCCCTAACTCTCCCCTGTTATGGTAAGGGATTATCATCGTAGAAGGCAGCTGTTAGATAACAGCCACACACACACACACACAGTGGGGAAAAACACAGGATCCTCTTCGCCTCTAAACAACACAGAGATGTTTAGAGGCAAAGTGGAGAGGAGAGATATAGAGACGGAAGTATCAGAGAAAAGCAGTTTCAAATCGTACGGAAAGTCATTATTATGCATAAGCTCTCGTTATTTACCCTATAAACAAGGACGCGTAACCACATTTTAGCATAACATCAGATTTTTGAGGTTGATATCAATATTTGAGTGTTTGTGAAGATTGAAACTGACAAACTGTAACTCCGCATTGTCATTTCTGTACTGACATTTTGTTGTTGCACATCAGATGACACATCGGCGAATGTGATGTAACTGCAAAAAGC
This sequence comes from Xiphias gladius, assembly GCF_016859285.1. Classification (NCBI taxonomy): domain Eukaryota; kingdom Metazoa; phylum Chordata; class Actinopteri; order Istiophoriformes; family Xiphiidae; genus Xiphias; species Xiphias gladius. Next base: position 13,757,563 of record NC_053412.1, on the reverse strand, counting down.
TCATTGATGGCTTCTAAAACAAACTTAGTATACTGTATACTTAGCCTGCTTTAATATGTATTATGTATGTATTAATGTATGCATGTACTGTCTGTATGTACAGTGTGTACATGACTATTTGATATCAAAAAAGCCAAGAGTAAATGCAACCAGGAGGCATTAGTGATTGACTACAGTGCAGTTATTTAGAGATGAATTCTAGCCAGATGTTTGAAAGGTGTAAATGCATCTGTTTAAACAAGACACATATGTTTACTCTTCCCAAGTTTAACTATGCCAGTAAGTGGTCTGTGGAGAAAGTCACTTACTTCCTGCCTCATTAAAGTCACAGGACGGAAACGAGTCCAGCGACTTCAACACGTATGCTCATTCGGGAGGCCTAACATGCTGCGGTAGCATTTATCTGATCCCTGATCAGTACAACCATTCAATGATCTTAATGGGTGAGAGAGCCACGGGACCGAAGGCCCCTGGCCCAGCTTTTGCCTGGCTCGTAGTCCATATGTGGTGGTCGTCCACGTAAATGGGTTAGTTAGGGATAAAAATATCCCTTTATTCCCTGCAACAAATATGGCTCTAATAGTATGATTGATGTCGTGATGTGGTGGTTCGCAGAAGCTCGACAGTCAATCGCATTCAATTAATATTTGATCTCCAGTTCACTGAGACTGGCGAAAGTGATGGTTGATGGTTGTTTTTTTAGGCACATAGTCTCAACATCTCCTTTGTTCAAGAGTGTTACAGGTCGCAGACTCTACCGACCACATTACAGCAAATTTGAGCTCGGCGAAGCAACCAGGCAGAGACAGAGGCCGTTGGTTGTTCCTGCTCTGAGCATGTGTTTGAAAGTGAATCGAAAATCAAAGTGTGATGTGACATGTAAGCACATCCTCCAAATCCTATAAAGAAAGCATAGTAATAATGTTTTTTTTGTTTTTGTTTTTTTTTAAAGAAATTGCACATCAGCCCAATCTATGGCCGTTGATAGCTTTCCTGTATGGCTTTATGTCATCACTGTGACAACCCCTGACCCTTCTAACAGAGCATTAGGACACAGAGTGCTCCTCTGTTTAACGTCGGCGGTGGGATTAAGTGAGCGGCAGAGGTTTCAGTGCGCTGATGATTTTCTGTGATGGGACTTCCTGTTAGACTGTATGGTGGTTTCAGCAGAAGAGACGTAGAAGAGTTCTAAGTGGCACACGCTTTTATCATGCACTGTTCCCATCTGATATCTTTTGTTATAGGGTATTCTGTTCTACGCTTAGACACTCAATAACATGACTCATCACACCACATTTCATCTTTTTTGTCCAATCCTCTTTGTCCTCTCCATTTTATGTACTGAGTTAGGTCAGTGTGTGGTGGTGTGGTCTGCAGCAGCAGCCCTAACTCAGCCGCAGCCCTGGGGCCCTAACGCGGTTGTTCCATTTCTTGTAAGTTCAGTGGTTCAACTAGAAAAACAAACACGGAGCAGGTCTTCCGTTCATTTTCCCCCCTCATTCAATATAACCAATGAGCTTAGTTTTCAACAAATTGGTATTTACAGTTATTTATTCTTAAAATTAATTAATGAATTATCCAACTATCGCTTGCAAGACATTTGCAGGTTACAGATTGTGCAACTTCATTGTTTTTAATGACACTATGGGAGTCTGAGTGTTCAGCAGCATAGTCAACCGCACTGTGAAGCCCATTGCTGTCGCTTTTCTCTAAAGCGTGTTCTGAGAGTCAAGTTTACTGTAAACTGTGGTAACTGTGTCTACAGCGGGAAATACAGCAGTTGTTTGATGCGTTGCTGACAGATAATAAAGGACAGAGGTACTATGAGTAAATGATTTCACAGATACTACTTGTGAATAGTGCAGTTTCGGATCTGTTGACTTGATGTGTCACATGCAGAAACTGCCCATAGTCTGATAGGATGGATTATCCTGACTAAAGATACACTCGGTAACAAGTTTATTATGTCGATCTAGCTATAACTGACTCATTTCATACAACAGTCCTGTAATAAATCCTGCTATCACGAAGATTCTAATGTTCAGTTTTTTGTTTTTTTTCTCATAAAGATGACCAAGGGCATCAATTCATGTGTCAAAATTCACCGAAGTAGAGGTCATTTTAACCAGTAACACCAGTAAAATAACTGTCAGTATAACTGTGAGCATCTTGGAACCCATGCAGTTCAAGGGATGGAGGCATTGCGATGCAACTGCCTCCATCAACGTAAAGCTACAGAGTTCATATTTGTATTCGTGTCATAGTTAGACAGAGTGCTTTGTCAATTTACCTTTTAGCTCAGGCTTCTGCTAGTGACAGCATAAAGTGATACTTTCAGACTCAGCAAAATTCGCTTTGGCAAATACCTCAGGGCTCAGAGGGACAGATTTAGTTGGAGAGAAAATTCCCATGAATTCCAATAAATCCAGGGGAAATTAAGCGAAATCAGAGCCTGACTCTGGCGGTACCCAGTCCACCTCTGGACCCTTTTGCCCCAACGGTCACAGAAACCTTGTTGGGAAGTAAATACATTTCTTTAACGTTGTTTTAACAACACTGAAATGTTATAAACCACTTTGCTTTGTTTTCAGTGTTGGGATTTGATTTTTGTGTGGCGTGGAAAATTCATGTCACCATGAAACCCAATTCATTCAATTATTAAAGACAAAAAGCTAAGTAATTGTCATTTAACAAATGTTTTAATTTAATTGACACGGTAAATGCATACGTACAAAGTAAATACAAATAACAATGAGTATTTTATTTCACCTTATGTGTGTCTTTGATTGGTTTTCATTTAAGCATTTAGAATCTTAAATAGTTCCAAAGGTGAAGAAAAAGAATGTTGAAGTGTCTGTGTTCTAATGTCCAGGTCTCTTGGATTTTAATGAGTTAGTGCTATATAAATAAAATTGAATTGAAATTGAATTGAATTGGGCAAACTTGGGTCTTACATATAAGGTCATGTGCTAATGCCTGTGTTCATGAGTGTCACTCAACACTGTGAAAGAAGAACAATTGAACGAATCAATCACACTGTGAATGTTGAGGGAACCAGTGAAGCCGCTACTGGTTAATACCAGTTTTGATGACTTGAGTGACTATGAACAAATCCGCACTGCATCAGTGATCCATTGATCTAATTAAACAGCTGGTTAGATCATTAAACACGGGAACAATGAATCTAGTGAAATTGTTTAGATGAAAAATTTGATTTTTATTCTGGGCATTTTTCAGCCATTATCTATTCCTTGGAAGGAACTACTTATTGTTCAAGTAGGGTTTGTGGACACAATTCTGTTTGTTCATGTCATCATTTATGGAACAACATAGATTTAATTTACAACACAGCCTACTTGCCTCTTCAGCAATTCTAAAGGAAGATTGGAGAGAAGGAGAGGAGGTCGACTAGAAGGTGACCAGCAGAAGCTGGACCCTCAACTTATGCTGGGTTTTGGTGGAGAAAACCCACTTATTGTGGATACCATCTCCTGTCATGTGTTTATTACAACATCCTATGCAAGGATATCTGATAATTAACATTTAACTTGTTGTCAGAAACAACAGGAAAGAAGCACTGCTTTGTTTTTCACCCAAGCATACCTTATCAGATGCCACATATCAGTTTTAGTACCTTTCATATTCCAATGAGACATGATGGATTTCTTCTTCCAACGTCACTTTGGTCGTCGCCAGAAAAGACAGAAACACTCTGCTGCATTGCGTCAGCCTGGTCCTGCTGTTCAGACCAGTAAAGCCAGGAGGCGCTCTAGTGTCGGTCTGCCCTCTGTGGCATTAGTGCAGTCCAGACGCTCCTCCATTGGTTTACCTCCAGTTTGTACTGAGCAGCGCAGGCGCCCCAGTGTCGGTTTACTGGTGGCCAGTGGACAGAAGCGACAATCAATTATAGAGCTGGCATTAACTAACAAAAGTGAAAGAGTGGGAGAATCTGGAAAAGAAGCTGAGAGAGAAGAGGAAGCTATCAAGAGAGGAAGAAGGGCATTTCAGAGTAAACCTTACCATGCTCGTCGTGCCTCTGGCACAGTCTCAGGCTTACATCATGGGTTAGCGGTGCGATATCGACATCCTTCTAAAGTAAAATCCATTGAACCTCATTTACTTGGATCCTCTATGCTACTTGCGAGTTTGGTCCAGATGGGAAGAGGAAGGAAAGAGGAAGAAGAGGAAGAAGAGGAACTAAATGTTTCCCTGTGCTCCTGTTCAGAGTCGGATGGGGAAGAAGGCAGTAATGAAAAAGTGGAGAAAAGAAATAGAGGAATAAAAGATGCAAGCTCCAGGTCTACGGCTCAAATGCACTTAATCCAGGCAATGATTATGGAAAACATTAAACCCCGCCCCTTGCTTCGCCCTCCTC